>NW_006785255.1:813025-882195 GCF_000442215.2 Lipotes vexillifer
GTCCCCTGCATCGGCAGGCGGACTCTCAACCACTGCGCCACCAGGGAAGCCCTATTGGATATATTTTGATCTTTCTTTTTTACATTAGTGGAAAAGCATGATGGGTGAAAACAGCAGACAGACAGAATCTGGAGCCAGACAAGCCTGGGTTTGAATTCTGACACTTATGTTTGATTTCCTATGATTCCCACAGATAACAGGCCATTGCAAGAGATACCTGAGTTGACCATAGAAGAAGACAGGTTTTTCTTGGTGGATTTACAAGTTAGCTTTCCAAGGGAAATGTGGTGAGCCAAGATTTTGGTAGTGACTTCTTTTTTAGGTCATAACAGAATGAAAAGCAGCTAGTGTGCTGTCTTCACTGGAGGCAGCATTGTGTAGTAGAAGACACATGAACTTTCATGGGCTGTATGTGAATTCCAGTTTCGGAACTTCCTAGTTGTGTGACTATAGGCAAGTTTTCTAAAGCCCTGAACTTTAGTTCCCTTATCCAAAAAAAATGGGATATTAATACAGATGATACTGGCTGCTGTGATAAATGACTGTGCTAGCAAATATAAATCACCAGAAACATAACTAGTGCTTTATGTGTTATTTTAGTCCTAATTCCTATCTTTGCCTATCACCATCAAAGCACAAGAATCTTCTCCCACCCCATATACACTATTACAGTGATATGAGACTGCCACCATGATGTTGAGGTCTTAAGATAAGTTGTGCTAGAAAGTGTAATTATTGCCTCCTCCCCTACTTTTTCTCCTAGGGTTAGGGTTGCTTACATATTCCTTACATATACCTGGGTCAATCTGACCCAGACTGTGAACGAATGAATAGGAAAAAAAGTTGGGAAAGAATTGAACACTGGATGAATATTGTTGAAAATCTAATTTAATATTAGAAGTTTTAAAAAATCTGTATGGCAGGAAGAGTAATTATAATTTATGTTCCTGGATCAAAGACATACTCTGTAAAGCAAGAATAAGATAAAATAAAATAAACATATATCTAGTGTTTAATATTAGAGTGGAAGCAGCCACTTAATGAAATTCTTTTGCAGCACTCCCATATAATTTTTATTCAGATATTCACTGTTTTAGAATACAAGTTCCATTGAATGTCTTTTGGGGAATAACAAATAGAGTCAGTCCAGCACTAACTGCTCCTCGGAGTAAGCCCAGGACTGCCAACCATGAGCTGTCTTTCAAAGGTTCTGCTCCGGCCCATTTTCATAGACACAGAGCTGGTTATAAATTCTGTTGCTCTCTTTCCCCACCTATATCCCAGTGACCTTGCCCGCTTTGCTTGTTGAATAGTCACAACTTTTAGTTTTTATTTGCTCCACCCTGGTTGGGCTGTGATTCTTGTTCAAAGATTTAGTGATTTGGAAATTGGGGAAAGCAAAAGAAGGGCATCATGCTGAAAACTCAGTGAGTTCCACAGAAGCAGCCAAATAAAGACTGCTCATAGGGAGAGAAATCTGGATAGCTCACGTATGTGCTTTTAGCATTAATAGAGACAAGGAAGTGGGGTGGGAAGGAAATATCCAGTGGTTTGCTGGCAAATGTTTAACAACCAGCTCTCTGGTCAGGGAAGGGAGCCCTGATTTGTGGAATCTGCCAGTTTCTGGGAGCAAATATTTCCAACATAGACTGTTTCAAGTTACCAACATGATATCACTTAAAGCTAGGTTGCAGATTGATGCTCATAATTAGCTCTCCTGAGCCAATACCAGTCAACACATCAATAGTAGTAGCCTTGGCACTGCTGATTGAGATAAGGAGGATCTGGTATGAATTTTAAAAGATAATGTCTTTCTTTTGTGTCAGAGATTCTTAAAATATTACTTTGCCACTTATTAGCTGTCTAATCTTGGGTAGAAATCCTTAAATTCCCCAAGCCTAATTTCCTCTTTCAGTATTTCATTTATTCAGTATGCATTTGCATGTTTTTGTATGCCAGGAACTGTTCTAGACAATCTGAAGACAGAGTTGAATAAAACAGACTCCTTACCCAGTTAGAGCTTACATTCTAGAAGGGAAGACAGATAATAAGCAAGTAAACAAAAATATAATTTTAGGTAGTTTATAAAGAAAACACATAGGGCACTGTAAGCCCAGGAGAGGACATTTTGCGTGTTTTGTGCACCTCTCTATTCTGAGTGCTTACAACAGTGCAAGAACAAATCAGGACATAAAGGAGGGGTCTGCTACTCTAAGTGGGACTGTCAAGAAAGGCACTTTGAGGGGCTGATATGTAATCAAAGAGACTTAAGTGCTTTTGGGTAGCTGGTTGAAGCCCCCATCTCCAACCCTCTTCTCTTGAACTACTTACAGGGGGAGTGGCCATGTGTCATAGCTCTGGCCAGAGAAAAATAAGTAGAAATCTTTTGGGTGAGACTTCTAGGAAAAGTTTTATTTTCCCAGTAAAACTGGACAGACTTATCTGGTTCGCACTAATCTCTCTTACCTCTCGCCGACTTAGTTCTTTCCTTCTCTAAGTTGCTTGGATTTGATTGAGAATTATCAGCTATTATGAGACTATAAAGTGGCAAACATGAAGATAATATAATGCATACTCAATATTATAACTAATTAATATATCTTAATTTATGCATGTTCTTCATATTATAAGGGACTCAATAAGTGATAAAAAATGGTTAAATATTTTTAACCCCTAATTTGTGCTTTATTACAGGAGTCATAATAATGTGAATGATTCCAGAGTCAACTTTAAAAAACTTTGTCTAAGATCTTGGGATAATGTTAATAGCTATAAGTATACACTTCTTCAAAGCTTTAAACACTTATATTTGCAAACAAAAAGCAATACAATGCTTAGAAAAAAATCTAGCACTTTATAAAATATTCTTTTTGGTCTAGAAAGTTCAATATAGAAGTGAGCTATTGAAGAGCACATGATAGAGCTTTCTAACACAAAGAAACATGTGTACATGTATGTGTGTGCACATGTATAATTAAAAAATAAAAGTAGTGAATACTTTTATTCTAAGTTCTAACCAAGAGAGAGCTTATAAGAAAAAAAAAAGAATTTGAGTCTTATGTTCTAAAGCTGAACCAGTGTTTTTCAGCCTTTTTTTCACTGTCCTCCTCACCTCCAGGAGCAGTTTAGACATTTTTCCCCCTAAGAGCCCCTCCCCATCCCCATTAAATTTTACTACCAGATATATACTGCATATATGTTTATACTGTCAGGCAGGATTGAGTTTTGAGGGCCACAAACCATTGTAATATGTAATATTTTTATCTCCTCCCCCCAAACCAATTTTCACCTTCTTGGGGGTTGCTGTCAGCTCTGACCCTTACTGTTGAAATGTATGAGCTGAACCAGCACAGGACTTGACAAAATATTTCTTACATTCCTACTTTTATACTTCATGGGCAAGATACGTGGGAGAGTTTTCAAACTTCTGAGAAAATCTTAGAATCACCACAGATGTTGAGATAGCTTTCTTGAAATCCTTGAAATAGTTTTAGCCCTGGGAAAATTTTATTCACTTCGGTGTAGTTGTATTTCCAGTCTTTTAACCCAGTATAGAATGAGTCTGTGTCTGTTGCTGCCATTCCCAAATTTATCTTCTGAAGGTTCGAAGATTGGTAATCAGAATTAGGGTAATGTAAGTTATATCATTCCTGGAAAAACATTTAAAAATTTCTTTCACTGTGGTTTATTTCTTCCTGTTCTTCCAGGTTTTTTTTTTTAAAGTCTGTGAATGCGTGTGTACACATGCACATATAGTTTTTTTCCCCCAAATGTAGTATTCACACGTTAATGTGTTAGTATTATTAATATTATTGTATTATTCATGTACGTGTTTCATAACATGACTTTTCAGCTTTTATTGTAAACATTTCCCCATGGTTTAAAGTGTTTTCCTATATCATTATTTCTAATGGCTGCATAGCGTTGATACTGTATATATTTAAGCAGTCCACTATTTTTTGACAGGTAGGCTATTTCAAACTTCGTGCCACAATAAAAAAAACTTCAATGAATGCCATTGTAGCTAACCTTTGTACAGAGCATTGATTACTTCCTTAGGAAAGATTTCTTGAAGTGTTGTCGCTGGATCAAAACTTGTGCATACTTTTACTGACTTGATAAATATTGCCAAATTTTGATTCAGAAAGCTTATATAATTCAGGATTTCCAAGTTTTAAAATTGGTTCTTATTCTTCCTTTGAGCAAACAACGTTTCACATATCTAGTTTGAAGATATTAATTATACTATTTTACAGTCCTATCCTATTAGTTTTATTTCCTGGTATAAATTCTTGCATCTGTTATCTGTAATGATATTGGCACTCAGTGATTATCAGGTAATTTCATTTTTCAATTTTCAGCTTATTTAATTTAAGACACTCGAGATTACCTGAAAGACTGCCAGCTGTCTTTTCAGTTCAAGCTATGGGAGAAGAAAATGTTCTTACAGCAGCTTGCATTGGTCAGTGTATTGAGAGTGCAAAAATGGTTGGAATATTCCAGCAGGTATACTGCATTCTGATAGGTCCTCGGTCTTCCCTGGTGTTGCTGGCCCCGCAGGGCCCAATCTTACCTTTCCTTTAGTCTTTCTATAATAAATTTATTTATTTATTTATTTGGCTGCGTTGGGTATTCGTTGATGCACGCGGGCTTTCTCTCTACTTGTGGTGAGCGGGAGCTACTCTTCACTGCCGCGTGCGGGCTTCTCACTGCGGTGGCTTCTCTTGTTGCAGAGCACGGGCTTCAGTAGTTGTGGCATGTGGGCTCAGTAGTTGTGACTCACAGGCTCTAGAACGCAGGCTCAGTAGTTGTGGCGCACGGACTTAATTGCTCCGCGGCATGTGGGATCTTCCCAGACCAGGGCTCAAACCGTGTGCCCTGCATTGGCAGGCAGATCCCCAACCACTGAGCCAACAGGGAAGTCCTTCTTTTTTTTTTTTTTTAATTGGGGTATAATTGTTTTACAATGTTGTGTTAGTTTCTACTGTACAGCAAAGCGAAGCAGAGTACCCTGTTCTATACAGCAGGCTCTCATTAGTTAGCTATTTTATAAATATTAGTGTATATATGATAGTCCCAATCTTGCCATTCATCCCAACCCCCTTTTCCCCCCTTGGGGTGCATAAGTTTTCTTCTCTACATCTGTGTCTCTATTTCTGCCTTGCAAACCAGTTCATCTGTACCGTTTTTATAGATTCCACATATATGCGTTAATATACGATATTTCTTTTCCTCTTTCTGACTTACTTCCCTCTGTATAATGGTCTCTAGGTCCATCCACATCTCTAAAATGACCCAATTTCATTCCTTTCTATGGCTGAGTAATATTCCACTGTATATGTGTACCACATCTACTTTATCCATTCATCTGTCAATGGACATTTAGGTTGCTTCCCTGACCTGGCTATTGTAAACAGTGCTGCAATGAACACTGGGGTGCATGTGTGTTTTATTTTTTTAACATCTCTATTGGAGTATAATTGCTTTACAATGGTGTGGTAGTTTCTGCTGTATAACAGAGTGAATCAGCTATACGTATACATATATCCTCTTATCCCCTCCCTCTTGTTTCTCCCACCCACCCTCCCTATCCCACCCCTCTAGGGGGATACAGAGCACTGAGCTGATCTCCCTGTGCTATGCAGCTGCTTCCCACTAGCTATCTATTTTACATTTGGTAGTGTATATATGTCAATGCTACTCTCTCCTTTGTCCAAGTTTACCCTTCCCCCTCCCCATGTCCTGAAGTCCATTCTCTAGGTCTGTGACTTTATTCCTGCCCTTCCCCTAGGTTTATCAGAACCTTTTTTTTTTTTTTTAGATTCCATATATATGTGTCAGCATACAGTATTTGTTTTTCTCTTTCTGATTTATTTCACTCTGTATGACATTCTCTGACTCTATCCACCTAACTACAAATAACTCAATTTTGTTTCTTCTTATGGCTGAGTAATATTCCATTGTATATATGTGCTACATCTTCTTTATCCATTCAACTGTCAGTGGACACTTAGGTTACTTCCATGTACTGGTTATTATAAATAGAGCTTCAATGAACATTGTGGTACATGACTCGTTTTGAATTATGGTTTTCTCAGGGTATATGCCCAGTAGTGGGATACTGGATCATATGGTAGTTCTATTTTTAGTTTTTGAAGGAACCTCCATACTGTTCTCTGTAGTGGCTGTATCAATTTACATTCCCACCAACAGTGCAAGACGGTTCCCTTTTCTCCACACCCTCTAGAGCATTTATTGTTTGTAGATATTTTTATGATGGCCATTCTGACCAGTGTGAGGTGATACCTCATTGTAGTTTTGATTTGCATTTCTCTAGTGATTAATGATGTTGAACATCCTTTCATGTGTTTGTTGGCAATCTGTATATCTTCTTTGGAGAAATGTCGATTTAAGTCTTTGCCCATTTTTGGATTGGGTTGTTTTTTTTTTTTTTTGATATTGAGCTGCATGAGCTGCTTGTATATTTTGGAGATCAATCCTTTGTCAGTTGCTTCATTTGCAAATATTTTCTCCCATTCTGAGGGTTGTCTTTTCATCTTGTTTACAGTTTCCTTTGCTGTGCAAAAGCTTTTAAGTTTCATTAGGTCCTATTTGTTTATTTTTTTTTTATTTTTATTTCCATTTCTCTAGGAGGTGGGTCAAAAAGGATCTTGCTGTGATTTATGTCAAAGAGTGTTCTGCCTGTTTTCCTCTAAGAGCTTGATGGTGTCTGACCTTACATTTAGGTCTTTAATCCATTATGAGTTTATTTTTGCATATGGTGTTAGGGAGTGTTCTAATTTCATTCTTTTACATGTAGCTGTCCAGTTTTCTCAACACCACTTATTGAAGAGGCTGTCTTTTCTGCACTGTATATTCTTGCCTCCTTTGTCAAAGGTAAGGTGACCATATGTGCATGGGTTTATCTCTGCCATAAGTGTATGGGTTTATCTCTGGGCTTTCTGTCCTGTTCCATTGATCTATATTTCTGTTTCTGTGCCAGTACCATACTGTATTGATTACTGTGGCTTTGTAGTATAGTCTGAAGTCCGGGAGCCTGATTCCTCCAGCTCCATTTTTCTTTCTCAAGATTGCTTTGGCTATTCAGGGTCTTTTGTGTTTCCATACAAATTGTGAAATATTTTTTCTGCTTCTGTGAAAAATGCTATTGGTAGTTTGATAGGGATTGCATTGAATCTGTAGATTGTTTGGGGTAGTATAGTCATTTTTCACAATGTTGATTCTTCCAGTCCAAGAACATGGTATATCTCTCCATCTGTTTTTATCATCTTTAATTTCTTTCATCAGTGTCTTATAGTTTTCTGCATACAGGTCTTTTATCTCGTTTGGTAGGTTTCTTCCTAGGTATTTTATTATTTTTGTTGCAATAGTAAATGGGAGTGTTTCCTTACTTTCTCTTTCATATTTTTCATCATTAGTGTATAGGAATGCAAGAGATTTCTGTGCATTAATTTTATGTCCTGCTACTTTACCAGATTCCTTAGTTAGTCCTAGTAGTTTTCTGGTAGCATCTTTAGGATTCTCTAGGTATAGTGTCATGTCATCTGCAAACAGTGATAGTTTTATTTCTGTTTTTCCCATTTGGACTCCTCTTATTCCTTTTTCTACTCTGATTGCTGTGGCTAAAACTTCCTAAACTATGTTGAATAATAGTGGTGAGAGTGGGCAACCTTGTCTTGTTCCTGATCTTAGTGGATATGGTTACAGTTTTTCACCATTGAGGACAATGTTTGCTGTGGGTTTGTCATATATGGTGTTTATTATGTTAAGGTAAATTCCCTCTATGCCTACTTTGTGGAGGGTTTTTAACATAAATCGGTGTTGAATTTTGTCTAAAGCTTTTTCTGCATCTATTGAGATGATCATATGGTTTTTCTCCTTCAGTTTGTTAATATGGTTTATCACATTGATTGATTTGCATATATTGAGGAATCCTTGCATTCCTGGGATAAACCCCAGTTGATCATCGTGTATGATCCTTTTAATGTGCTATTGGATTCTGTTTCCTAGTATTTTGTTGAAGATTTTTGCATCAATGTTCATCAGTGATATTGGTCTATAATTTTCTTTTTTGTGTGTGATATCTTTGTTTGGTTTTGATATCAGGGAAGTGGTGGCCTCGCAGAATGAGTTTGGGAGTCTTCCTTCCTCTGCAAATTTTTGGAAGAGTTTGAGGAGGATGGGTGTTAACTCTTCTCTAAATGTTTGATAGAATTCGCCTGTGAAGCCATCTGGTCCTGGACATTTGTTTGTTGGAAGATTTTTAATCACAGTTTCAATTTTAGTACTTGTGATTGTTTTTTTCATATTTTCTATTTCTCGCTGGTTCAGTTTTGGAAGATTATACCTTTCTGAGAACTTGTCCATGTCTTCCAGGTTGTCCATTTTATTGGCACACAGTTGCTTTTAGTACTCTCTTATGATGCTTCCTATTTCTGTGGTGTGTGTTGTAACTTTTTCATTTCTAATTTTATTGATTTGAGTGCTCTCCCTCTTTTTCTAGATGAATCTGGCTAAAGGTTTATCAATTTTTTTAATCTTCTCGAAGAACCAGCTTTTAGTTTTATTGATCTTTGTTATTGTTTTCTTTGTGTGTATTCCATTTATTTCTGATCTGATCTTTATGATTTCTTTCCTTCTACTAACTTGGGGTTTTGTTTGTTCTTTTTTCTCCAGTTCCTTTAGGTGTAAGGTTAGGTTGTTTATTTGAGATTTTTCTTGTTTCTTGAGGTAGAATTGTACTGCTCTAAAGTTCCCTCTTAGAACTACTTTTGCTGTGTCCCATAGGTTTTGGGTTGTTGTGTTTTTGTCATTTGTCTCTAGGTATTTTTTGATTTCCTCTTTGATTTCTTCATTGATCCCTTGGTTATTTACTAGCACATTGTTTAGCCTCCATGTGTTTTTGTTTTTTACAGTTTTTCCTGTAATTGATTTGTAATCTCATAGCATTGTGGTCAGAAAAGATGCTTGATACGATTTCAATTTTCTTAAATTTACTGAGGCTTGATATGAGACCCAATGTGTGATTTATCCTGGAGAATGTTCCATGTTCAGTTGAGAAGAAAGTGAAGTGTGCTGTTTTTGGATAGAATGTCCTAAATATTTATTAAATGGATCTGGTCTATTGTATCATTTAAAGCTTGTGTTTCCTTATTAATTTTCTTTCTGGATGATCTGTCCATTGGTGTAAATGAGGTGGTACAGTGGTTAAGATTCCACAGTCCCAATTCATGGAGCCAGGGTTCAATCCCTGGTGAGGGAACTAGGTCCCACATGCATGCTGCAATGAAGAGTTCACATGCCACAACTAAGGAGCCTCCAAGCCACAACTTAGACCTGGTGCAAGCAAATAAATAAATAAAAACTTTGGACTTCCCTGGTGGAGCAGTGGTTAAGAATCCACCTGCCAATGCAGGGGACACAGGTTCGAGCCCTTGTCCAGGAAGATTCCACATGCAAGGGAGCAACTAAGCCCATGCTCCATAACTACTGATCCTGCACTGTAGAGCCCATGAGCCACAACTACTGAGCCCATGTGCCTAGAGCCATGCTCTGCAACAAGCAAAGCCACCACAATGAGAAGCTTGTGCACTGCAATGAAGAGTAGCCCCTGCTCACCACAACTAGAGAAAGCCCGCATGCAGCAATGAAGATCAAACACAGCCAATAAAAAGGCCCCCACTATCATTGTGTTACTGTGAATTTCCCCTTTTCTAACTGTTAGCATTTGCCTTATGTACTGAGGTGCTCCTAGGTTGGGTGCATATATATTTATAATTGTTACATCTTATTCTTGGATTAATCCCTTGATCATTATGTAGTGTCCTTCCTTGTCTCTTGTCACACTCTTTATTTTAAAGTCTACTTAATCTGCTATGAGCTTTGCTAATCCAGCTTTCTTTTGATTTCTGTTTGCATGGAATATCTTTTTCCATCCCCTCACTTTCAGTCTGTATGTGTCCCTAGGTCTGAAGTGCATCTCTTGTAGACAGTGTATATATGGGTCTTGTTTTTGTATCCATTCAGCCAGTTGACTTTTGGTTGGAGCTTTTAATCCATTCACATTTAAGGTAATTATCGATATGTATGTTTCTATTACCATTTTCTTAACTGTTTTGGGTTTGTTTTTGTAGGTCCTTTTCTTCTCTAGTGTTTCCCACTTAGAATAGTTTCTTTAGCATTTGTTGTGGAGCTGGTTTGGTGGTGCTGAATTCTCTTAGCTTTTGGTTATCTGTAAAGCTTTTGATTTCTCCATTGAATCTGAAAGAGATACTTGCTGGGCTACGTAATATTCATTGTAGTTTTTTTCCCTTTCATCACTTTAAATATGTCCTGCCATTCCCTTCTGCCCTGCAGAGTTTCTGCTGAAAAATCAGCTGATAACCTTATGGGGATTCCCTTGTATGTTATTTGTTGCTTTCCCTTGTTGCTTTTAATATTTTTTCTTTGTATTTAGTTTTTGATAGTTTGATTAATATGTGTCTCGACATGTTTCTCCTATCCTATGTGGGACTCTCTGCACTTCCTGGACTTGATTGACTATTTCCTTTCCCATGTTAGGGGAAGTTTTGACTATAATTTCTTCAGATATTTTTCTCATACCCTTCCTCTTTCTCTTCTTCTTCTGTGACCCCTATAATTCAAATGTTGGTGAGCTTAATGTTCCAGAGGTCTGTGAGAGAGCCCTCTATTCTTTTCATTCTTTTTTCTTTATTCTTTTTATATTTCCACCAATTTATCTTCCAGCTCACTTTTCTGTTCTTCTGACTCAGTTATTCTGCTATTGATTTCTTCTAGAGTACTTTTAATTTCAGTTATTGTGCTGTTCATTACTGTTTCTTGCCCTTTAGTTCTTCTAGGTCCTTGTTAAATGTTTATTGTATTTTCTCCATTCTATTTCTAAGATTTTGGATCATCTTTACTGTCATTACTTTGAATCCTTTTCAGGTAGACTGCCTTTTTCCTCTTCATTTGTTTGGTCTTGTGGGTTTTTACCTTGCTCCTTCATCTGCTGCATATTTCTCTGTCTTCTCATTTTAACTTACTGTTTTCGGGGTTTCCTTTCCACATGCTGCAGGTTCCTAGTTCTTCTTACTTCTGTTGTCTGCCCCCAGTGAGTGAGGTTCGTTCAGTGGCTCATGTAGTCTTCCTGGTGGGGGAGATTGGTGCCTGTGTCCTGGTGGGTGAAGCTGGATTTTGTCTCTCTGATGGGCAGGACCGCATCTGGTGGTGTGTTTTGGGGTGTCTGTGAGCTTAGTATGACTTTAGGCAGCATGTCTGCTAATGGATGGGGGTGTGTTCTTGTCTTGCTAGTTGTTTGGCATGAGATGTCCAGCTCTGGAGCTTGCTGGCCATTGGGTGGAGCCAGATCTTAGTGTTGTGATGGAGACCTCTGGGAGAGTTCTCAACGATTAATATTCCATGGGCCCGGGAGTTCTCTGGTGGTCCAATGTACTGGACTTGGCTCTCCCACCTTGGAGGCTCAGGCCCTATCCCTGGCCAGAGCACCAAACCCTGCAAGCTGCATGGCATGGAAGAAAAGGGAAAAGAAAAGAAAAGAAACAAAAAAGAAAATGAACAAACAAACCCCCAAGACAAATGGTAAAAGCTAAACTGAACAGACAAAAACACATAAAGAAAAACACACCTACATTGAGAAAAAGAAATAAAGAAAAAAATAAGAGAAAATAAAAAAGAAGAAAGTAACCAGGGCTTCCCTGGTGGCGCAGTGGTTGAGAGTCCACCTGCCAATGCAGCGGATATGGGTTCGTGCCCTGGTCCAGGAAGATCCCACATGCCGCGGAGTGGCTGGGCCTGTGAGCCATGGCAGCTGAGCCTGCGTGTCTGGAGCCTGTGCTCCACAATGGGAGAGGCCACAACAGTGAGAGGCCCGTGTACTGCAAAAAAAAAAAAAAAAAAAAGCAACCAAACTAATAAACAAAGCCAATAATGAAAACAAACACTAAAAACTAAACTAACAAAAACAAAAAATCTAAAACAAATAAAATGCAGAGCAAACTAGAAAAAGGAAAGGAAGCATAAAAGAAACACACAAAAACTATTAAAAAAAGTAAAAACAAAAGAAAGAGGAAAATAAAAAGATAAATAGAAAACAACAAAGAAGTAAAGTAAAAATAGAAAAATGTAAAATTTAGTTAAAAATAAGACAAAAACAAAGCAAAACAAAGGAAAAAAGAAAAACAAGGAAAAAACACAATATAATGAAAAAGTACAGTAGAATAGGAAAACAATAAGATAAAAAACATATTAAAAATAAAAGCATAAAAGGGGGGTTTCCCTGGTGGCGCAGTGGTTGATAGTCCACCTGCCGATGCAGTGGACACGGGTTCGTGCCCCGGTCTGGGAGGATCCCATGTGCTGTGGAATGGCTGGGCCCGTGAGCCATGGCCACTGAGCCTGCGCGTCCAGAGCCTGTGCTCCGCAACGGGAGAGGCCACAACAGTGAGAGTCCAGCGTACCGCAAAAAAAAAAAAGAAAAAAGCATAAAAGAGAAAAGTAAATAAAAAAATTAAAAGAATAATAAAAAAAGGACAATAATAGAACAAAATAAAAAAAAAGAGAAAGTATATATAATAGTAATAGTAGTTATATTTTCCTGTGGCCTTGGTTGTCAGTGTCCTTGCCCCCACAGTGAGCCACTGCTATTCCCTGCCTACCCAGGAAATCCTCCAATACTTCTAAATAGGTCTCTGGCCCTGCTCTGGGCACTGTGGGGCCAGCTCAGACTCTGATCTGGCCTTACCTCCCCCATGTAATTGCTTCCAAAGTCCGCAGTTGCTCCCAAAGTCCACAGTCTTGATTGTGGGAACACTCATTGTCTATTCATATATTTCACAGATGCAGACTTTACCAAGCCAGTTTCAGGGGTTTAATCTGCTGCTCCTGTGGCTGCAAGGAGAGATTTCCCTTTGGTCCCACAGCCCCTGGAGTTCAGCTTTGGTTTTTGCCCTGCCTCTGTCTGTTGGCCACCCTCAGGTGTCTGTTCCCTGCCCAGGCAAGAAGCTGTGTAAGCAGTGGCTGATTAGGGCTCACTTGCTCTCTCAGGCCAGGGGAGGGGAGGGAGGGATACAGCAGTCACAATTGGGATGTGCAGGGAGTGCCTGCAGTGACAGAGGCTGGTGTGAAGTTGCTACAGCCTGAGGTACACCTTGCGTTCTCCCAGGGAAGTTGGCCCCAGATCGTGGGACCCTCAGCAGTGGTGGGCTGCACAGGCTTCTGGGAAGGTGTGGGCAGTGACTTGTGCTTACACACAGGACACTTGGTGGCAGTGGTGGCAGCCATCGCCCCCCTCTCATGTCAGAGATAACAGCCACGGTTTGTGCCCACCTCTGGAGGTCACGTAGGTGGTGCCCAGCTGTCTGTGAGCGCACGGAGCAGGAAGTTCCTATGGTGGGCCCACCCCTCTCCTCATGCAGACGACAACAATAGATTCCTGACTCTCCAGCAGGCCTGGGGTTTTTCCCAGACTCCCTCCCAGCTAGCTGTGGTGCACTAGACCCCTCAGGCTGTCTTTGTGCCGCCAACCTGAGTCCTCTCCCTGGAGTCTGACCTCCGAAGCCCGAGCTTCAGCACCCATCCCCCACCCGCCCCGGCAGATGAGCCAATAAGCATCTCACTCTGGTGAGATCTGGTTGGCACTGATCCTCTGTGCAGGATTCTCTCCACTTTCCCTCTGCACCCCTGTTGCTGCCCTCACCTCTAGGGCTCCCCTCCCTCCCATCTCCTCCAGTGAGGGGACTTCTTAGAATGTGGAAACTTTTCCTCCCTCACAGCTTCCTCTCAGAGGTGCAGGTCCTTTGTCTCTTTTTCTTCTTTTTTCTTTTGCCCTACCCAGTTATGTGGATAATTTCTTGCCTTTTTGGAAGTCTGAGGTTTCTGCCAGCATTTAGTAGGTGTTCTGAAGGAGTTGTTCCACATGTAGATGTATTTTTGATGTATTTGTGGGGAGGAAGGTGATTTCCATGTCTTACTCCTCCACCATCTTGAAGCTCCTCCACCTTTCTCTATTCAAAGCACTGTTCTCACCAGGCTATAGGTGTGTGAGATTCAGGGAAAGGAGCTATAGGAGTGGGAGGTAGAGTGTGGCCATGGGGGTGAGAGTGGGTGGGTGAGTTCACAGTGTCTGCCTGCTTCTGAAAGAGTACAGTAATATTGCTGTTTGTTGTTCTACTATCCCATACTTCTCTGGAGGCCTCTACCACCTCTGTGTATTGAGTACCGCAATTCCATTTCTTTGTAGGAATTCTTCCTTTGGCTTCCATGTTCATCCTGGGTTGATGCTTCCTCTTTCACTTGATACTGTCTACACATAGTTTCTGTTCCTGTGAGAATTTATCATCCTGTTTTTAAGTGGTCATTTATTTTCTTGAAAGTTATCTTCTTATCATTTCTAGGATTTGGCATGGGAGAGGGAGAGTGCTAAATGTGCTTAGTTTTGCCATCTTGAAACTAGAAGTCCATGTATCAGTTTGCTAATAGATTTGCAGCATATGAAATTGCCTTTATCCTTGTCTGGTAGAGCTTAAATGAAGCAAAGTAATGAAAAAAAATGGAAGACAAAATATTGGCTGACCCTAACAAGACTCTTCTGCTGAGAGAAAAATAATAAATATGACTTGCCTACTTTAGACAATGGACTACATGCTGGTGTAGTACCTCATTTTTCTAGGATGTCTTATAGTTTACCAAGTACTTTATACATTCCTTATTTGATCTTTAAAACCCAGTGAGATGGATATTATCATATCTATTTTTACATGAAGAACAGGCTCAGATATTTGAATGACTTGTATGGAGGGGTTGTGTGGATGAAATGGATTTGAAACCAGTCCCCAGCATTTGAGCCCAGTGTTTTCTCTATTCTACTATTAAGTATAGATGAAGTTATATGAAAAGCTTAAAAGAAAAGAATGTTTCTTAAGTGACAGCAGTCACTTAAGAGAAGGTAAATAAAAACAGTCAAGAATCCCTTGAAACAGTGATATTTAATATGAATGAAGAAGAGCAAAGATATATCAGGAGGAATTAAAGGTGTTATGCCTTTGAGAGGCTTTATTTAAAACAACATTGGGGCTTATTTGGAAACCAAGGGAGAAGCTACAAACTGATGTTCTTTCT
Organism: Lipotes vexillifer; assembly: GCF_000442215.2. Taxonomy (NCBI): domain Eukaryota; kingdom Metazoa; phylum Chordata; class Mammalia; order Artiodactyla; family Lipotidae; genus Lipotes; species Lipotes vexillifer. The sequence goes on from NW_006785255.1 coordinate 828,185, forward strand.
GCGGTTCCCATCATGAATCTGGTCGCTCAAACTTTAATTTCCTGTCAGAATAAAAAAATAGAAGATCAAAGATCTCACAATTTGTTTTCAGACCATAAACAGCTTTCACAAACTCTTTGAATATCTTTCTTCTAGTTCAGTGGTCTGAATTGTTGCCTGGTCTGAATAAATTTTAAAGTGGAATTTTTCAGTTTAAATCGTAGACTATCCCAGGGCAGGGGTTGGGAACTTTGATTTCTTTGTTACTGCCTTTTATAGCTTGCTTACTACTAATTTCTGCTTTTTCTCTGTAACCAGGTCTGTGAGGTTTAGAAATATGGGTGAAAAATTGTCTCTAGATATATGGCTCCCCTATCCAGTGGAGAGGTACTCATTATATATTTTGCTTTCAAAACCTGAAAAGTAGACTGCTTCTAAAGAGTGAGTGACAAAAGTTTGGAAGTCTTAGCTAGATTTAGAGAAGGAAGAGGTAGATTTTTGTGTTTTGCAAAGGAGGATTCACAGAAAAGCACATAAGAAGGTTACTTTGAGCAATTCAGAGATATTAGAATTGTCTATCTGCTGATGGTAGGGCAAGAGAATTCTATGATGTTGAAATTCACGTGCATGTTTTCTTTTGGTTCTTTGGCTGCAATTTAAATGGAGTTTAATTAAAGTTTCAGAAGGAAGAGTAAGGAGGATTTCATGGGGATTCAAGCAGGGAATATGGTAAGGCTGGGCAGAGCTCAGAGATACTGAAGCAAGTGTGTGGTTCTCAGGTCAACAAGCTTCTGGGATTCTTAGCAGCATGAACTGTTAGTTCATCACACTTATACTGTTGGAATAATGTGGCCATATTCCAAATGCTTGCTCTAATTATACCTTGTTTCTGTTCCCCTTTAACATCAGTCTATACATAGCCCACTGTGGACTCTCCAGCTCCTTGACATAATAGTTGTTCTGGTCCAGTTTCCAGAGCTAAATGGCAAATTTCCATGTTTCTTGGTTCAAATTCCACAGAGAGTATATGATTAGGAATAGAAAGACCTGAACAGATTCAAGAGACATTTACGAGGTAAATTTAGAAACAGTGATGGGCTTGTGAGCTTTCTATAGTCTAAAATAGAATAGAAAACACTGGAAAAAGACCAACTCTAGGCGGGCAGATCATGAGTTCAATCTTGGACACAGTGAATGTAACATATATTTAAGACATCCAAGCGAAGATTTTGAGTAAACAGTTGGCTGTAGAGTGTGGAACCAGAGTCATTGGCATAGAGATTTCATTGAGTCATAGAAATGGTTAAGATTGCCAAGGGAAAAAAAATAAAGTGAAAAGAGAATGTGCTAGGCTCAGGGGAGAACTATTTCATGGTTGGGCAAAGAAAGATGAGCCAACAAAGAAAACATGGAGTTTTGTTGACTAGAGGAGAATTTCCAGCAATCACTGAGGGCATATTGGAAGTTGGTGAAGATGAATTTATTGTGATTCTTGCCTGCCCTAAGGTGTAACTGCAAACAGCACTTATTTGCTTGTGTACAGAGACAGGGAAAGCTGATGGCATGGATGACCCAGGCTTAGGTTTTGCTAGACATAGAGAGTGAAAAGGCAGAATACCTGAATATTACATGTGTAATATAACTTATCATACATTTTTTCTAATATAGGAAAGGATTTTTAAAATTTTAAATAATTCTGAGAAACACATATCATGTATACATATTTGCTCCCATTTCAAATATTTTTTGGATGAATTCCTATCAGTAGAATTAACAAAGAGTAAAAACAATTTTCACGCTTTTTAATGACATTGCAAATTTTCTTGTTTTTGCAAAAAACAGATTGCCCCAATCTTGTTTGTATTGGGGCAGTGTGTGTTCAAAATTTTATTCTTTGCATTTTGACAGGCAAAATGAATGTATTACCCAAATTCTTGCTTTTTGTTACTCTCTTTCAGTTACTGTGCCTTGAGTAATTTTCTTTGGTTAAGGTACATAGCTCATGCATGTGAGAATGTCTTTCCATTGCCTCTGCACATTAATGAAAACTTGTCTGGTTATCAAATCCTTGGGTCCTAAATGTTTCCCCTCTCAAACTGCTAAACATATGATTTCATTTTATTCTGAGTGTTAATGGTATGGACAAATCTGAGACCAAAGTGTTCCAAGAAGAAGGAAGTGCAAATGTCCCAAGGCAAAAAACTGCTTGGAAAGAAAGCCAATGTTGCCAGAGGGGAGAAAGAAATAAAGAGAGAGGGAGAGAGAGAGGGAGGGAGAGGAGGAGGGAGGAGGGGGAAGAGGAGGGTGAAAGGAAGAGGGATAGGCAGAATGGTAGGATATAAGGTCAAAGAGATTGTACAGGGCCCAATCATAACAGAGTCCTGTAGGCCAGCTTGAGGGCTTTGCATTTCATTTTGAATGAGAAATGAGATGGTTTTGAGCAAGGTAGTGCTGGATGGTTTTGAGCTAGGTAGTGCTGTGATCTGATTTACATTGTAAGATCACACTGTTGGAGGTGGAACATACAGGGCAGAGTGGAAGCAGAGACCTCTTCAGTTACCGGTTCTCAGGTGGTTCAAGGATAGAAGTGGGGTCTTAAGCAGGTATGGATGGGGATTGTGAGGCAATAACAAATAAGTCCTCCCAGATCAATTTTCCTTTTTACAGTGTTTAAATCAAGAGGCTGAAGAGGATGCTGGAGCTACTGTCCCATCAGCTATAAGGCCCAGGATACTGAAGGCAGGGAGAAGCATGAGCTTAAGGGCCTTCAGCTGCTTCTCCCTGGCCACCAGAATGAGGAAGGAGTGTGTGTGTGTTTGTGTGTGTGTGTGTGTGTATGTTTAGATCCTGGGCGTTCAGTTATCTCCTTCCCTCCAGATTTCTCTTGGCAGCTTCTCTTCAACTCCCTCCAGGGGTCTTCTCTTGGGTCAACTATCCAGCAGATACTGGAGGATTCTTATTTTAGGTCACTTTCTGCCTATTTTCCCTCCCACTCATGCACAGTGTGTTAGAGAGGAGTTCCCACAACAGAATTTTTGGCTTCCTTATGTTCAAATGATATCATCAGCTGAATCACTCCATATGTGTTCTGATTAGATATCAAGTTTATCATACATTTTCTTGAATTTCTCATTGGCCACAGATCTTATTCATGTCCTTTTTTTAGAATTGCTAATTATATAGTTTTGGATGACATAGTCCCAACACTTGAAACCTTACCCTCCTCACATGTCAACTGTTAGCATATTTATAAATTCCAATTCTTGCTAAAGTGAAACCCTGTGAGCTTTGAGATGGTCTGAAGGGTCCATGGTTATTTGCTATCACCTATTTATCTGTTCTGTTTTTGAGCTCATGTGAAATCTCAGCCTCCCTTCTCCTTGTTTACATTAACAAATTTCTTCCTGAATTAGCCCCCTTCTGATCTTCCTCATTACTTCAGGCTGGCCTGAAGCAATAGAAGGGCTTGCTGAACTTATACATTGTTCCTGAGGCCTGGGGCTTTGCAGGAACACTTATAACAATTTACCAAGTCTGGAGAAGAAGGTCTTTGCAAATCTTGAGTGCCCAGGGAGAGTTGTGTGCGGTTGATTATTTATTGGGCCTCAGCTATGTACTAGGTACTGAATTTAGAGCTAGCATTAAATAGTCACTTAAGATATAGCTCTTAGAGAGACCAAACCTGATAGATGAAGACAAACTTTTCAACAATGATTGTCTCATAGTATTTACAGGTGGTATGATTAATTAGGCCTAAGTAGATACAGAAACATTTGATAGAAGTTGCAGAAGCTTACAGGGGTGATGTTTTAGTAGTGAAGAGATGATCCAGGATTGGACTGGGCACAGCATGAGTAATAATTGTAAGTTAAGACACAGACCTCTTATGAGACCCCTAAGTACTACAGGATGGCTAGTGTATAAGGGTGAAAGTAGAGCTTACTAGGATATATGGTTGGAAAAACAGGCCAAGGAGAACCAAGTATGATATACTAGAGCTTTTGAATTTATCCTATGGACTAAAGGGAGCCTTGAAAAGTTTTAAGCAAGGTTGTATTTTGACCAGCTTCTCATTTTAAAAGACCACTTTGGCAACAAAAGTTTGCACTGAGACCAATATAAGTACTATTGCAATAATTTCTGTAAGATGAGGGCCTCAATCAAGCCAGAGGGATTAGTGGCTGGGTCAGGGAGTAGGAGAAGAGATTGTGCAGAGGTGGCGAGGAGGTGGGTGGATAGGGGGATGGAAAGAAAGGATAAATTCTAGAAGTTTTAAGAAGGTAGAATTGACAGGACATGGCAGGAGATTTGATGTGGGGAAAGGAGCAAGGAAAACTGGGGGAAATTAGTGTTCGACTTTTGAATGTTAGAATTTATGGTGATTGTGGGACTCCCATCTGGAGATGTGCAGTAGGCAGCCAAATATTTGAGAACATTACTCAAGAAGTTGTTTTGTAAAGGTGGTCAGTACAAACAACTTAGGCTCAAAGTTCCTTGATTCCTTGATTTTAATGAGCTTTTCAGGTCTTCAGTTCAGCAAACCACCATCACAGTCATGTCTAGATCACAACATCATCTTCAGCTGCTCTAAATATGAAGAATTAATGTCCAGTATGGCAGTTTGACCCCTGGTTCCTCCTATGTTCCAGCTCTCTTATTGCTTTATAGCCATATCTTTCCTTTTAGATTACAGACTTCATGTCCCTCTACATCTTCTTTTACTCATAGTCCATCGAAACTTCATACTATTTCTTTTTCTATTTGGTCTAAACCATAAAGGACCCAGTCCAATTCAGTTACTTTTTAATATGTATGAGCTCATGCCCTTGCTTTCTGACATATATTTCTGCAGATTCTTAATACTGTATCTAGACTGCTGGGTGTTAAAGGAGAGCACACAATCTATGGACAGGGAGTGCCACAAATGTGTGTTCCCTCAACACCCCTGTATAATATTTTTGCTTGACCCATGCCAGGTTCATTTTCCAAAACCTACTCGATACTTTCACCACCTTCTTCATGCCTCCTTCCATATCGACACCTTGCTTCACAACTCAGTTAGCAGATGGTCTTATTCTCTATTTCAAAGACAAAATTGAAGGGATCATGTCTGATTCCTTCACATCCAATTCCACACCTTCAAACTCATTCATGCCTGCATCTTTTCTTCTGGCCGCGGAGGAGAGGATAATTCAAAGATGTTAATTTTCAAAAGTCTTTCTGTGTTCTTCACCTGATCGTTACTCTTTCAATTATTCCTTTCTCCTCTAAATTAATTTCTCTATGTTGGTACTTACCTTCTACATGATCAAGTCTTCATGTTAAAAAAAATAAAAACCCTCATTTGAACCTTCATTTCTCTTCAGCTGCAAATCCCCTTTCCAGATAAATGGTCAGTGAATGTTTATGACCTTATACCTCTAAACCAGGGTTTTCCCAACTTCAACACTCTTTTGGGACTGATAATTCTTTGCTGTGGGAGCTATCCTGTGCATTGTAGGATGTTTAGTAGCATCCCTGGTACTAACTAAATAGATGCCAGTAATACTGCCCCCTCCCCCAGTTGTAACAATGAAAAATATCTGTAGACCCCTGAGAGGGCAGGAGGGACAAAATTGTTCCCGTTGATATTAAACCCATAACATTGGTAGTTTGAGTAAGCCTGTGCAAAGAGACTCTGAAAAGCTGTAGCAACACTTTTTTTTTTTTTTTTTTTTTGCGGTACACGGGCCTCTCACTGTTGTGGCCTCTCCCATTGAGGAGCACAGGCTCCGGATGCGCAGGCTCAGCTGCCATGGCTCACGGGCCCAGCCGCTCCGCGGCATGTGGGATCTTCCCAGACCAGGGCACGAACCCGTGTCGCCTGCATCGGCAGGGGGACTCTCAACCACTGTGCCACCAGGGAAGCCCTGTAACAACGTTTTATTAGTAGAAGAGATTATGCTACTGGAGTGATGACGCTAGCAAAGATTATTGTTCTATTAAGAAGCTAGGCTGGCAGGAAACCTAGTAGTGCATATAGAGGGTATTAAAAAATGTTGCTCTGGGGAATATTCAGAGTGGACTTTGAGAGACTGTGTGACTTCAGGTTATTGAAACTTACCTGCTGCAAAACACATGCTAATGAATTTCTTTATTAATTTCTTTTCATTAAGATAATTTCTTTCTGATATATTATGTGTAGTAAGTTAGCAAGCTGGTTAACTCACTACCATGTTTGATGGAAGAATAGTGATAGGATTTGAAGGAAGAGAAACATGACCCATAAAGAAAAATGTATGCCCTTTGAACTGTGGTCAACTTTGAAATGAGGTTCACATATGTTAATGCTTTTGCAGATACCAAGTTAGTCAAGTTTGTATCAGCTTTTTATAAAAGGCATGTGAGTTAAGGTATAAATTATAAAATGTTATTCTTTAGAGTCAGAAGGAAAAAATGATGTTTCCATTAAGCAGAAGAAGTGCTCTTTTCATTTCAGTGCACCGAGCACTGACTTGTGGCTACCATTAGGTTCAACTCTCTAGGTTGCTCCTTGTTGGTGGATAACATAGGAAACTGAATTAAGAAAGTCAGAATGTCTGTAGGTGATTCCAATGTGGCCTTAAACTATTTTATTTTTAAACCTTGTCTATGTTGTAGAAATTTCGTGAGATATTTAGACCTGATGACATGATGCCCTGGAAAGATGTTTTAAATCAATTATTTTTAATTTGTTGAGTGCTGTGTTTCAAACCATGGGCTGAAATCAAGGAAATCTCTCTAATGCTTCCATAACTGTGAGGTGCAGTGGTGTAATGCCGCTACCTCATCCTGGCTCACAAGAACCAATTTTCAACATCTCTTCCCAACTCTGTTCAGTGACTGGGATCAGCTATGGTAGGAGTATTTACATCATAGAATCAAAGCATGCCACAAATCAGGGCTTTTTTTTTTTTTCTTTCCAGAGAACTGTTTTATCTGCACACCACTGAAGATAGGTCTTATTGTCCCCATTTCACAGCTGAAACTAAGTCTCAGAAAAGTAACTCCCTAAATGAGTTTAACTTTGAAAACCACATGAGCTCAAAGTCATGTGAACTCAAGGGAGTCAAGGTGTAATTTTTTTTCTGTTGGCACAGTTTTTTTTTTTTATCCTGTTCTTTTTTTTTTTTTGGCATATAGTTGCTTTACAATGTTGTGTTAGTTTCTTCTGTATAACTAAGTGAATCAGCTATATGTATACATATATCCCCTCCCTCCCACTCCCCCTGCCCAATCCCACCCATCTAGGTCATCACAGAGCACCGAGCTGAGCTCCCCGTGCCATACAGTAGGTTCCCACTAGCTATCTATTTTACACATGGTAGTGTATATATGTCAATCCTAATCTACCAATTCGTCCCACCCTCCCCTTCTCTCCCCCATATCTACATGTCCGTTCTCTACATCTGCATCTCTATTCCTACCCAGAAGATGGGTTCATCTGTACCATTTTTCTAGATTCCACATACATGCATTAATATACAATATTTGTTTTTTCTTTTTCTGACTTACTTGACTCTGTATGACAGTCTCTAGGTCCATCCACATCTCTACAAATGACCCAATTTCATTCCATTTTATGGCTCAGTAATATTCCATTCTATATATGTACCACACCTTCTTTATCCATTCATCTGTCTATGGACATTTAAGTTGTTGCCATGTCCTGGCTATTGTAAATAGTGCTGCAATGAACATTGGGGTACGTATGTCTTTTTGAATTATGGTTTTCTCAGCAATCCCACTGCTGGGCATATACCCTGAGAAAACCATAATTCAAAAAGATATAATGTGAATATAAGAGAATTACTTTTTTTCTACTCAAGGGGTAGAATCCAGCTGAATTTAGGTTTTCTTCATAGAAGATTCAATATCCTTGTGAATTATATATTTTTCTTTTTTATTTTCATTGTACACAACAGAGAAATCAACTGTACTTCAATATAATGATAATTTTTTGATGTTCTTCTGTTTCCCTTACCTTCCTCACTGATCATAAATGAATTGATCATAAGACAGTATTTGAGACCTAGATTTTGGTGTATATTGGGATGTTATTTTTCATCATACTTCATTCCTAACAAACGTATTATTTGCAAACTGTTCCCAGCATTTGATTAATTAACCTCTCTTCTATTACTAACAATTCTCTGATCCTGAACAACTTTTCTCAGCTGTCTACTATGGGGGATATCACCAGTGACCTCTAAGGTCATTGCCATCCATGCCAACATGAAGATTCTTATGCTTCTAATAACTAGAGTATGCCCTGCAGTTAAAATACTAATGTGGGATATGTCATAAATAAAATAATTTTATTGAAGATGTAGGCTCAGAAATGAAGTTTATTTTGTTGTGTAGTGAAGTTTTATTTTGTTTTGAAAGTTTCAAGATCTGAAACTGAAGGAGTTCTACTGTGAGGGAAACCCACTGTTCCTGAAGCAGCTGGTTAATGCTGTAAAACACAAGGACATCTGGAGTCTACAGGTGAAGCCTTATAGCATTCACACAGGTCTTCAAACTAAAGCCATGATTTAAGTTTTAAAGAGTTTTCTTCTAAAGCATTCTTGCCAAGCCAGTGAACGATCCATACAACCATAATCCATTGGCATTGTGGACCCTAGTCATAATCTTTTTGACTTGTTTGCAGAATCCAGTGTAATCCTATCTGATTTCCAGAGTGACCAAATTCAGAGACATTTAAACTTTTTATTGGATGAAAACATTTTGTTGAAAACAAAAGAATGTTTGCACTTTAACCTCCAAGTATTTTTTCAGTATTATCTAAGGATATATTTGATTAGTTCTTACTGGGGTGTTTTGTCTCTTCCATCCCCTTTTCACTTGTCCCCACTCCTAGTGGATAAATGAATATGATCCAGAAAATGTGTTCCCTTTAATCAACAAGTTGATGATATTAAAGGATGGAATAGGGAAATACATTACGAGACTCTCTTTGTGTGTATTTTGGTGATAGATGAGTTAAAGATTTCAGATCTTTCCACATTTGAGTATGAGTCTCCATTGTGAATTTGGACTCCTCAGGTCCTTTTAGGTCTGTAGCTGAACATGCAGAATTGTCTTAAAACTTTCAAGAATTGCATAGGATTCAAGTTTCCTGGTTACAGGAAACAACCAACCTTGTTTGACAATTTAGTTTTAAAAAATAACATTTCCCCCTTATTGCACAAGTAATATATGTTTAATACAGAAAAGTAGAAAATACAGATGAGTGAGGAAGAAAATATTAGTTATAATGCCATACTTATTTAAAAATTTATTATAAAAGTAATACAAACTTATTTAGAGAAATTAGAAAAAAGGCAATAGAAATCGATTAAAAAAATACTCAGAAATCCAATATGCAGAGTTACAATCACTGTTCTCTCTGACATTTATTCTGCTAGAACTTTCCATAAATCCAGAAGTTTCTGTTATCAAAGATGATTTCAAACTCCACATACTATTTAGAGACTTGCTTTTTTTACTCAAAATATTGTAAATATCTTTCCAATCAATAAGAAATATGTCTATGACATCTTTTTTGATGAATACATAATAATATTCTGGTATATGATTACACCAGAATATTTTAAACTACTTTCCTACTGTTGGCTGTTTAGATTATTAATAATTTTATAACTTTTGGACCTTTATAAACAAGGCTATGATGACTGTCCTCTTCTTATGTCTATTTTATTCCTGTGAGTGAAATTGCTGGGCCAAAGAACTTTCATCTTTTAAAGTCTGATTAGCTCTTTTCAAATTCTTTTCCAGAGAATGAATCTATATTTCCACAAACAGTATTATTTCCCACTCTCAAGTAAAAAAAAAACTTACTTGACGTTTAATTGTAAATAATTTTAAAAACTGAAGTATTTAATTTGTTTAATTCCTTATAACCTAATTATCTCCTTGAATCAAGTATTTCAGAATAGTAGTAGTAAAATAATATCAATAACAGACAGCTAACACTTATAATGCTTACCATGGGCAAGGCATTGTTCTAAGCACGTAACAGGAATGAACTAATTTAGTCCTCCATTAACTCTTGAAAGGTAGGTACTGTTATTGTCCCCTTTTATAGATAAACTGAGACTTGGAGAGGTTAAATAACTTGTCCAAGTTCACAGAGCTAGTAAGTTTTGGAATGCTGATGCCATTCTAAGCAGTTTTGCTCCAGACTCCATTCTGCAGTATTGCCTCAGAAAGGGGCTGCCAGAAACTGAGGGAAAGGGAAACAGGGCTAGTCTCTGGTTGGAAGAGGTTCTGGTTTGTGGAGGGGACTAGATGAGTGGTTAACCCAATGTGGCAGGTGTCTTACAGGGAGCACTTGAGAGCAAGAATGTTACCTTGTGCCTGGGACTCAGGAACAGGGTGAGAGAGCAATATTTCTTCCTTCTCATTTCAAAACTAAGGACCCAGGAACACAACAGTTTTGGGTTTTTGTTTTGTTTATTTAGTAGAAGTAATGATTTTTACTTACAGTATATAAATGACTTGGGTATTTTTGCAAGTATCTCTAAGAATTTTTCTTAGAAAGGTGATAAATTTATTATACATTTTATATTTGTATTTAAAGTAAAAGCGATTTCTACTGGATATTTGGATAACATTACTGATTAAATTACTTGGGCTGTCAAAAATCTATAGGGATTGTTTCAGGCTCTGCATTGGTTAAGGTTTTTTAAAGACTTTTCCTCACCTCAGAGATTTGTGAACTAAAATTTAATATTGATAACTACATTATAACAAAATATTAGCTAGAATATACTGCATCAGCAGATTCCAGACTGAGTTTTACCTGTGTTATGTAATTTAATTCTCTGAACTCTATGTGATAGTATTGGGAAAAAAAATCCCTATTTTACAGGTGAGGTGTCCAAGATCAGAGAAGTTAAGAACTTGTCCAAATAGGGTCACACTAATAGGTCACAGAGCCAGAATTTGCACCTATTTATCTATTTGACTCTGACTCAGTATCTTTGCTCTTCATGTTACATCTTAGTGCCTATCATACAGTAACAATTGATCATACAATAGTTCCAAAGTTCAATATTCCTTCTAAGGATTCACATTTGTTTTTACATTTTATATTTTTTTATGTTTATATAAATATAATTTGTATATGGATAATTTTATAATTCAAATGAAATCATCATATGTAAGGAAAAATAAAAGAAACACCTGAAACTAATTTTAATCTATGATGGTTTAAACATAGAAATAATCTCTGACCTACATATAGTTATCTAACAAATATTCTAACATAATAACATATAAACTATTTAAAAGGAACAATTTATTTGTCATAGAAGATTTCTTGACTTTTAAATAACACCGAGATTAGGCCATCATTAAGTTGTGTATCCTCAAAAACTACATTGCATGTATCTTTACGAGTTTTCCTGAAATTACTATTGGTCATGCCAAAAGTATCTTATTTTATATACACTTGTATTTTCAAGTAATAACTTGATAACTTCAATGATAGATGTTATTCTTCCACAGCAACACATTGGCAGCAAGTAGGAGAAGGATATAAATAATGGGTAATGTAAGAGTTGTCAAGAGACATATGAGTGCGACAAACATGTTTGGTTCCAGAAATCATAAATGGAAAAAGTGAACTGTATGAATTGTGACCTATTTATTCGTCCCATGTACTTCAGCAAATTTTACCACCTGCTATTGTGGGGTGTGAATTCTTGTCTATTAGTTTCCTGCGGCTTTATAGTGAGACTAGCTGTTGAATTCTGGTAGATAAAACTTACCTCTAAAACCAGTGTTTCATTCAGAATCACAATCTATGCTTTGTGTAAGTAGTTAGAGAGGAATGATAATAAAAATCTAATTTAGAAGTCCTGTAATATTAGTGTGAAAGGGTAATTCTTTCAGAAAGGATGACCTCATTATGTAACCATCCTCGAGAATAAGCTGAAGTGTGTAGGAGGTTATGCTGTTGAAGGATCAGGCAGTTAGGAACCAATGCTCAGGGATGTTTTTGTATAATGGCACCTTTCCCAGATGTTTGTTAAGTGGAATGGATAGAGAAATAAGTGACAGGGATACAGGAATTTATAGGATTTTGTTATTATTTAAAAGATTTTAATTGGGATAGATGAGTGAAAGATGTCTGTATGTATTGTGTTGGCCAAAAAGTTCCTTTGGTTTTCAAATAAAAATAAAAGACACATTTTCCATTTTCACCAAGAACTTTATGAACAGTGTATTCACCGTTTTGTTCCACTACTTTCTGCCATTTTTTAGGCAACTTCATAATTCCATCTTCCCAAAACTTTTTATCTTTTTGAGCAAAGAACTGTTCCAGGTGCCTTTTACAGTCTTCCAGGGAATTAAAATTTTTTCCGTTAAGACTATTTTGTAAAGACTGAAATAAATGGAAATCTGAAGATGCAATGTCTGGTGAATATAGCAGATGAATCAGAAATTCCCAGCCAATCTGTAACAGTTTTTTTCCTCGTCGTCCAAGAAACATGCGGTCTTGCGTTATCCTGATGGAAGATTATGTGTTTTCTGTTGACTAATTCCAGACCTTTTCATTGAGTCCTGCTTTCAGTTGGTCTAATTGGGAGAAGTACTTGTTGGTATTAATACTTTGGTTTTCTTGAAGCTCCCTTCCAATCCCACCATATACAAAACGTCACCTTCTTTGGATGAAGACTGGCTTTTGGTGTGGTTGGTGGTGGTCCATTTCACTTGCCCCATGATCTCTTCCATTCCACATTATTGTACAGTATCTATTTTTCATCACCTGTCACAATTTGTTTTAAAAATTGAATGTTTTTGCTACGTTTAAATAGAGAATCACATGCGGAAATATGGTCAAGAAGGTTTTTTCACTTAGCTTATGTGGAACCCAAACATCAAAACAATTAACATCACCAAGCTGGTGCAAATGATTTTCAACGCTTGATTTGGATATTTTGAGTATGTCGGCTATCTCCCACGTGGTTTAACATTGATTGTTCTCAATTAATGTCTCGATTTGATCGCTATCAACTTCAGTTGGTCTACCTGACCGTGGAACATCATCCAGCGAGAAATCTCCAGCACGAAACTTTGCAAAACACTTTTGACATGTTCGGTCAATCACAGCACCTTCATCATACACTGCACAAATCTTTCTTTGCATCTCAGTTGCATTTTACCTTTCTTGAAATAATAAAGCATTATATGCCGAAAATATTGCTTTTTATCTTCCATCTTCAGTATTAAAATGGCTACACAAAAAGTCACCAATTTTGGTAAGTTTTATTTTAAATGCACTCTAATATGACAGCTGTCACAATACAATCTAACAAAACTGTTTTGAATGAAGTTAAAGACAACTAAGCACTACTAGACCCATCTTACAGAAAAAACAAATGAGCGGTTTGGCCAACCCAATATGTATGTATGCATGTATGTATGTATGTATTTCCAAAGATTCCTATCAGAACCTGATGTGGACTACCTTAATACCACTGGGAAATCTTTCACTTTGGCCAGGAGAAAAGTCTTATACACTATTAAAATTCATGCAGTGTTTTTGTACTTCATGCTATTGGCACAAACAATGAGGGGCATTTAATGGAGTAAATCAAATGTTTATTTTGTTTGCTTGGTCAGTGAAGATATAGTTATGTATTATATATATATATATATATATATATATATATATATATTTACTTTAAGCTGATAATGTTGATGGTCATCATGACCATCCTCACCACCTTTTTATTATTTAATATTATAATATTATTATTATCTAAAGTGAAATATCTGGAAATATTTATGTGGATAGGTTTAATACATACCAAATTCAGAGATTTGGGTAATAGAAATCAGTACTCTTTACCAGTCTGTCTCAATTCAGGTACTCAATACAGTAGATAACTTAGTCCACTGCTTCTCAAACTTTAACATACATACAGAAAACCCGGGGAACCTTGTTAAACTGCAGGTTCTGGTTCAGTAGGTCTGAAAGTGCAACGAAGTTTGAATTTCTAATAAGCTTCTAGGTGATGCAGATTCTACTGATCCATGATCTACAGTTTAAGTAGTAAGGGTTTAGAGCTTAGTAAATATGACAGACTCAGTTTTTGGGTCCAGTCTGAATATTTGTACTGTCCTTGCCTATTGTAATGAGAGGTACAAAATTTGAACCTAAACTCTATCTAATAATGTAAATTTATTGTAACTTGAATTCCTGTATGTCAGAGACATAGAGATATTACAATGGAAGTAACTTCCTTTTCATATAATGTTGAACACTAAACTTACAATGCCAGTCATTGACAATATAATTCATTATATATACTATAGAAAACTAATTTAACAGAAACTGTGAGGAATAAGCCAAAAATATAAATTAGTGAAATGGAAATCAATGTAACATAAACCAGTTATTTTGAGAATAATCTGAGGAACCATATTCTTTTTTAATCTAGGAAATAACATCAAGATTTATAATGAATCAGCTAGCAGAAAAGAATCCTTTCCTAATGCAAGCCATAGAATGGTACCCACAGGTCAGGAACATAATCTCTCAGGGAAGAAAATGTGCAATATGTGGAAAGTCCTTTTTAACCACATGGCTGGAATGTGTTGAGTTTTTTCCTCCATCAAAGGTAAATGGTGTTTTTTGTGTGAATATGAGCATAAGACCTCATCTTATTCTTTGTCCTTATCTAAGTCGACCAGTACTAACTTCATTTGTATCTAAGAATTGACCTCTATGATGATATAATGGGTTTTTTTCCCAGCTTTATTGAGATATAATTGACAGATAATATTGTGTAAGTTTAAGGTGTACAATATGTTGATTTGATACACTTATAAATGCAAAATGATTACCACCATAGAATCAGCTACTATCTCCATCCTGTCACATAGATATCATTTCTTTTTTGTGATGAGGACATTTAAGATCTACTTTCTTAGCAATGTTCAAATATGTGATACAGTGTTATTAGCCATAATCCCTATGCTATACATTAGATCCTCTAACTTGTTATCTTATAACTGGAAGTTTGTACAGTTTGACCAGTATCTCCATTTCCCCCAGTCCCCAACCGCTGGTAACTACCACTTTACTATTTCTCTAAGTTTGTCTTTTTTAGATTCCACATATGTGTTATTGTGCAGTGTTTATCTTTCTCTGTCTGATTTATTTCACTTAGTATAATTCCCTCAATGTCCATCCAAACTGTCATAAATGGCAGGATTTCCTTATGTTCCTTGGCTGAATAATATTCAATTGTATTATATATATATACCACATATTCTTTATCCATTCAACTGTTAACAGACACTTAGGTTGTTTCTATATCTTGGCTATTGTGAGTAATACTGCAGTGAACATGAGAGTGAAGATATGTCTACTAAGTCCCGATTTCAGTTTCTTTGGATATATAATAAGAAGTGGGATTGCTGGATCATATGGTAGTTCCATTTTTAATTTTTTGTGGGACCTGCATACTGTTTTCCATAGTAGCTGTACAAATTTGCATTTCCACCAACAGTGCACTAGGGTTCCCTTTTCTCCGTCCTCGTTAACATTTGTTATCTCCTGTCTTTTTGATGATAGCCATTCTAACTGGTGTGAAGTGATACCTCACCATGGTTTGGATTTGCGTTTCCCTGATGATTAGTGATATTGCATACCTTTTCACATGCCTGTTGTCCATTTGTATGTCTTCTTTGGAGAAATGTCTATGCAGTTTCTCTGCCTATTTTTAAATTGGGTTGTTAGATTTGTTGCTATTGAGTTGTGTGAGTTCTTATTATATTTTGATATTAACCCCTTGTTAATTATATAACTTGCAAATACTTTCTCCCATTCTATTGGTTACCTTTTAATTTTGAGTTGAGTTTCTTTTGCTGTGCATAAACTTTGTAGCTTGGCTTAATCCTGCTTATTTATGTTTGCTTCTTTTGCTCATACTTTTGCTGTCATATCCAGGAAATCACTGCTGAGACCAATGTCAAGGAGTTTTTTCCCCTATGTTTTCATCTAGGACTTTTATGGTTTCAGTCCTTAAATTTGAGCCTATAATTCATTTCAAATTCTTTTTTGTGAATGGTGTAAGATAGGGCTCTGATTTCATTCTTCTGCATGTAGTTATCCAATTTTCTCAACCCATTTATTGAAGAGAGTATCCTTTCTTCATTGTATATTCTTAGCTCCCTTGTCAAATATTAGTTGACCTTTATATGCAGGGGTTTATTTCCGGACTCTCAATTTTGTTCCATGGGTCTATGTGTCTATTTTTATGCCAGTACTGTACTGTTTTGATTACTGTAGATTTGTAGTATAGTTTGAAGTCAGGAAGTATAATATGTCCAGCTTTGTTCTTCTTTCTCAGGATTGCTTTGGCTATTTGCGGTCTTTTGTGGCTCCATATAAATTTTAGGATTATATTTTCTATTTTTGAATATATCATTGGAAATTTTGAAAAATGTCATTGAAATTCTCATACAGATTGCATTGAATCTATAAACAGCTTTTGATAATCTGGACATTTTGACAATATTAATTCTTCTGATCCATGAACATGGGATATCTTTCCATTTGTTTGTGTTGTTTTCAATTTCTTTCTCCAAAGTCTTGTAGTTTTCCACGTACAGATTTTTTTCACTCCTGAAATTTATTCCAAGAACTTTATTGTTTTTGATGCTATTGTGAATGGGATTGTTTTCTTTATTTATTTTTCATATATTTTGTTGTTACTGTATGGAAATGCAACTACTTTCTGTATATTGATTTTGTATCCTGCAACCTCACTGAATTTGTTGATTAGTTCTAACAGTTTTTTGCAGGAGTCTTTAGGACTTTGTATATATAAGATTATATCATCTGCAAACAAAGATAGTTTTACTTCTTTCTTTTCTGTTTGGATGCCTTTTATTTTATTTTTTAGCCTGACTGTTCTGGTTAGGATTTCAAGTAGTATGTTGAATAGGAGTGGTTAGAATGGGCACCCATTATATAGAGAGAGCTTAGCAGAGTGCTTGGTACATATTTTATTTCTAAGAATGACTGATGAATCACAAGAACTGGATTTAAAAATTTTTTTTTTGACTTTTTCTTTTATTTATTTATTTTTGGCTGTGTTGGGTCTTCATCGCTGCACATGGGCTTTTACTTGTTGTGGCGAGTGGGGGCTAATCTTCATTGCAGTGCACAGGCTTCTCATTGTAGTGGCTTCTCTTGTTGCAGAGCGTGGGCTCTAGGCATGGAGGCTTCAGTAGTTGTGACTTGCAGGCTCAGTAGTTGTGGCTCATGGGCTTAATTGCTCCGTGACATGTTGGATCTTCCCAGACCAGGGATGAAACCCATGTCCCCTTCATTGGCAGGCAGATTCTTATCCACTGCACTACGAGGAAAGCCCCAAAACTGGATTTTAATACCAGCTCCTGTGTTCTATTAGGTTATTAATATGTTACATCAAATGTATTGTAGAGAAAAATCTGGCAGAGCTGTTGCCAGTGAGGGATAATGTCAAGGTGAAATAATGGTTGAGGAGAAATTTAAAAGTTAAATCAGCTGGACATTAAACACCAAGAGAAAAGAGAGACCATCAGTGGAAAAATGAAAATTGAAATGTATGTTGGTTTTCAAGATGGGAATACATCTGTAATCTTGATTGCTTATGTAACCTATCTGTGAATTATTCACATCACCTTCTGGAATAGATTGTTATATTCCAATATATTCTGGAGTAGATTATTACACTAATGAGTATAACACATGTCATATTATTTGGCAAAAGTTTCCAAAACACTCTACTTTTCACTGGCTATGACATGAACACCTTCAACAACTTGCCATGTTCATTTTTTCCCAATGAATACCTTTCTTGGGAAAGATGTTCTTGCTCTGATAGATTCCCAGTCAAAATCATCTGATGAGCTGCTAGTCTCATTTCAAGTAGAGTAATTGCAATGTTATAATAGCTCTGGCCCTCCAGGAACTTTTATATTCCTAGGAGAAGTGATATAGTAAGGTAATTGAAATCTGACAAATTGGGCTTGATGACCAGCCCTACCATTTACCAACTGTGTCATCTTAATTTCCTCTTTGAAGCTAAGTTTTCATCTCTAAAATTGGTATAAAAATATTACCTTTCTCACAGAGCTGTTATGAGTGAGACATGAGGTAGACAGTGTTTAGTACAGCACGTGCTTAATAAAGGTAGTACATAGTAGCTACTTAATAAGGGTATTCTTAAAAATCAATACCTTTAGACAAGAAAGAATGATTATATTCTTGTGATAGGTATGTGATAGAGGTGTGCACAGGGTGCATGAGAAGAAAGAATCTCAATTAAATGGGAACATTCTCTGGTGTATCCCTGAGTCCTAGCACAGTGATTGTGCTTGGTACTTGGAGAATACCTAATACACATTAAAAGTATTTTAATAGGCATTGCTTATAAATGTGCTTTGAATGATAGGGAGGCATCAGAACAGATAAAGAACCAGTTGACAGGCATTTTAGGTGCAGGAACTGCCTGTTCAAAGGTAATATTGTGCAAATAAAGTGTACAGTGAGTACAGGGAACTCACTGAGTGTGAAGTATGGGAGATGAATTTAGAGAGAGGTATGAAATCAGGATGGCTCTTGTATGTAAAGTTTGAACTTAATTTCAAAAACTACTATATTAGTTTGTTACAGCTCTCATAACAAAGTACCAAAGATGAGTAGCTTAAACAATAGAAATTTATTTTCTTACAATTCTGAAAGCTAGAAGTTCAAGACAAATATGCCAGAAGGCTTGGTTTCTTCTGTGGTCTCTCTCCTTGGCTTGTTGATGGCTGTCTTCTCCCTCTGTCTTCATATTATCTTCCTTCTCTACAAATGTGTGTCCAAATTTCCTCTTCTTGTAAGTACAGCAGTCATATTGAATTAGGGCCCACCCTAATGACATAATCTTAACTTAATTGCCATTTTAAAGACTATCTCCAAGCACAGTCACATTTCCGAAGTACTGGGGGTTAGGACTACAACATATGAATTTTGGGGAGGATACAATTCAGCTACTTATAGTTGTTGAAGCAGTGGAGTAGCAAGATGAGGCTTTGTTCGTTTTTTGACAAAGAATGGTTGGAGCTGGTGATGTGGATTAAAAGATTGTTTATGTAAGTGTGACACTTGAAGCCATGGGAATGGAGATTGCCTGAGGAAATTTACACAGTGAAGTGAGAAGGCCAGAAGGACAGAACCCTTGAAGACAACAGTATTTAAAGGGTGGGCAGAAGCAGGAGTCAGTAAAGGAGAATAAGAAAATGCAATCAGTGGGGGAGGGGCAAAACCAGGTAGAGTGCCCACAAATTTTAAAGCTATCAAAGACAGATGTGCAAGAAATAAGATTATTTTTACTTTTTTTTCTGCTGGATCCAAAGGCCCCACCTCCTAATACATTAGTCATGACAATTTCAATATAGGAATTTTGTGGGGGACACAAACCTTCAGCCTATAGCAGAAGGCTTAAGGGAAACTTCCCTGAGAAGGTGACATTTGAGTAATGTGAGTCCTGGTCCTCTTTATTAACTTTCTGACTTAGTTTTAATTGTCTCCATTTGCAGGTGAGGCAACTAAGTTAGTTAAATAGTTTCTTCACAAATTTCATATCTATGAAATAACAGAATTAAAACTTTAGTTTACACCTCCTGATACCACTTTCAGGTCACTTTTTGCTGCACTGTAGATTGCATGCACGTTTTTATTTTGAACCATAAGAGAAAGTGTAAATAAATTCATTGATTGATGGTGATAGCAATACAATTATTCAAACAGCTGCCTTCTTATGTTTAAAAGACTATCATGTGAAAGAGATATGAGGCTTTTCTTCTCTTGACTTGTGGAGTGGAACATAGACTGACTGGTATTCAGGCCAGATAAATGGAAGAATTTTCCTTCAGGATTTCACCCATACACACTCACACAAACACACACACAAGTGTGTGCACAGCTTAACATTAGGCATCACTGAAGAAACAATAAGGATGGAAGAAAGAATAGGAGAATAAAGAGATTTGGTATCTACATTATTTCATTTTAAAAATTAAAAGGAAAGTAAGAATATATTTTAATCAATTAAATATGTCTGAGTGCATTATAAAAACTGCAACACAGTGGCATAAGAATATAGCATGAGTTAAAAACATAATGGTTAAAAAAACCCAAAAGATTCTGTAGGTTGTCTTTTCATTTTGTTTATGGTTTCCTTTGTTGTGCAAAAGCTTTTAAGTTTAATTAGATCCCATTTGTTTATTTTTTGTTTTTATTTCAGTTACTCTAGAAGAAGTATCCAAAAAGATATTCCTGTGATTTATGTCAAAGAGTGTTTTTCCTGTGTTTTCATCTAGGAGTTTTATATCATTTGGTCTTACATTTAGGTCTTTAATACATTTTTAGTTTTTTTTTTTTTTTTTTTTTTTTTGCGGTATGCGGGCCTCTCACTGTTGTGGCCTCTCCCGTTGTGGAGCACAGGCTCCAGATGTGCAGGCTCAGTGGCCATGGCTCACGGGCCAAGCCGCTTCACGGCATGTGGGATCTTCCTGGACCAGAGCATGAACCCATGTCCCCTGCATTGGCAGGCGGACTCTCAACCACTGCGCCACCAGGGAAGCCCTTGAGTTTATTTTTGTGTGTGGTATTAGGGAATGTTCTACTTTCATTCTTTTACATGTAGCTGTCCAGTTTTCCTAGCACCACTTATTGAAGAGGATGTCTTTTCTCCATTGTCTATTCTTACATCCTTTGTCATAGATTAATTGACCATAGGAGTGTGGGTTTATCTCTGGGCTTTCTGTCCTGTTCCATTGATCTATATTTCTGTTTTTGTGCAAGTACCATACTGTTTTGATTACTGTAGCTTTGTAGTATAGTCTGAAGTCAGGAAACCTAAATCCTCCAGTTCCATTTTTCTTTCTCAAGATTGCTTTGGCTATTCAGGGTCTTTTCTGTTTCCATACAAATTTAAAAAATTTTTTGTTCTAGTTCCAGAAAAAATGCCATTGGTGATTTGATGGGGATTGCATTGAATCTGTACATTGCCTTGGATACAATGGTCATTTTGACAATATTGATTCTTCCTGTCCAAGAGCATGGTATATCTTTCCATCTGTTTGTGTCATCTTCAGTTTCTTTCATCAGCGTGTTATAGTTTCTGGAGTTCAGATCTTTTGCTTCCTTAGGTAGGTTTATTCCTAGGTATTTTATTCTATTTGATGTGATGGTAAATGGGATTTTTTCCTTGAATTTTATTTCTGATCTTTCGTTGTTAGTGTATAGGAATGCAGGAGATTTCTGTGTATTAAGTTTGTATCCTGCAACTTTACTGAATCATTAATGAGTTCTAGTAGTTTTCTGGTAGCATCTTTAGGATTTTCTGCGTATAGTACCATGTCATCTGCAAATAGTGATGGTTTTACTTTTTCTTTGCCAATTTGAATTCCTTTCATTTCTTTTTCTTCTCTGATTGCCATGGCTAGACCTTCCAAAACTATGTCGAATAAAAGTGGTGAGAGTGGACATCCTTGTCTTGTTCTTGATCTTAGATGACACGCTTTCAGCTTTTCACCATTGAGTATGATGTTAGCTGTGGGTTTGTCATATATGGACTTTATTATGTTCTCTCTATGCTCACTTTCTTGAGAGTATTTTTTTCTTCTTATCATAAATAGATGTTGAATTCTATCAAAAGTTTTTCGGCATCTATTGAGATGATCAAATGTTTTTTATTCTTTAATTTGTTAATGTGATATATCACACTGATTGATTTGTAGATGTTGAAAAATCCTTGCATCCTGGGGATAAATCCCACTTGATCATGGTGTAGGATCATTTTAATGTATTGTTGGACTTGGTTTGCTAGTATTTTGTTGAGTATTTTTGCGTTGATTGCAGCACTATTAACAATAGCCAAGACATGGAAGCAACCTAAATATCCATCGACAGATGAATGGATAAAGAAGATGTGGTATGTTCATACAATGGAATATTACTCAGTCATAATAAAGAATGAACTAATGCCATTTGCAGCAACATGGATGGACCTAGAGATTATCATACTAAGTGAATTAAGCCAGAGGAAGACAAATATCATGTTATATTGCTTATATGTGGGATCTAAAAAACAATTATACAAATGAACTTATATACAAAACAGAAACAGACCCACAGACACAGAAAACAAACATCGTTTCCTAAGGGGATAGGCGGTGAGGGGAGGGATAAATCAGGAGTTCAGGATTAACATATGCACACTACTCTATATAAAATAGATAACCAACAAGGACCTACTATATAGCACAGGGACCTTTACTCAGTATTTTGTAATAACCTATAAAGGAAAAGAATATGAAAATATGGACATTTATGTTTGTATAACTGAATCACTTTGTTGTATACCTGAAACTAACACAACATTGTAAATCAACTACACTTCAATTAAAAAAAGAAAGAAACAGAGACCTGGGTGTAAATTCTTATTAATGGAATAAAATATTAAAATATTGAAGAAAGACTTGATCCCTCACATTGAAAAAGCACACTGAGTGCCAAGTAGAATAAATCCATACCTAGACACATTTTAGTAAAAATGTACACTACCAAAGGGAAGCTATTTAGAGCAAAAGGTAAAATTTTAAGAAAATAGATCACCTACAAAGACCTGACAATGAACAGAAAGCAGATTCCAGAAAAAAGATAGCATAATATCTTCAGTGTACAAAGAGAAAATAGCTCAAAATATAGAGTTATATTCTTAGATAAGTTGACAGGCAGAGTACATGGAAGTGTTGGAAAATTGGTGAGAAGAAAATTTTGTAAAGGAAAATTGCTGTGAAACAATCACTGATTCTAACCTTTAAAATAAGTGAAAAAGTTAAGTAACAGTAAGTATATGTAGTGAAAAAAATGTGTCATGTAATTCCATGACAATGGAATTACAATTAGAATAAGTGTATAATATGAATTTATAAATTATGCTAAATAAATGTAAGGATATTTAAAAATGGCTAACAATTGGATAAAAATTTAGGTTGGAATTATATTACTAGATGCTTGGCAATCAAAACATTATTTTAAATTATTTTTAATTAATTAACTTATTTTATTGAAGTATAGTTGATTTGCAATACTGTGTTAATTTCTTCTGTACAGTGAAGTGAGTCAGTTTATATATATATATATATATATATATATATATATATATATATACACATGTATGTATGTATGTATATATATATATATGTATGTATATTTCTTTTTTCTTTTTCATATTCTTTTCCGTTATGGTTTATCACAGGATGTTTAATATAGTGCCCTATGCTATACAGTAGGATCTTGATGTTTATCCATTCTATATATAATAGTTTGCATCTGCTAATCCCAAACTGCCAGTCTATCCTTCGCCCCCACCCCCCTTGGCAACCACAAGTCTGTTCTCCATGTCTGTGAGTCTGTTTCTGTGAAACATTATTTTAATGGAGTTGTTTAGTTCCCTGTTTCTAGAGTGAGAATATACACAAAATACATAGGGAAGATAATCAGATTAACCATGTTATTAAAAAGTTGCTTTTACATACATTTAGGATTTTATGCTATTTTTCTATTTAAGTAAAGGGAGAGTATACAAAGACTAGTTTGCCTAGAAGCCTCCTTTTCTGTTAAAAAAATTCAGATTTTTACTATCTTTTCAGGTTGCTAACCTTTAGAGTTTAGCATGAAGGAAGAACCCAATTTGATAATGCCAACATCTAGTTACCCTGTTGTGCTTTACAGTATGTTCTGTCTCTGATGGGTTTGTTATCTGAGGGCACAGTTGAAGGAGGGAGACACGATGACAAATGGAACTTTGTTCTTGATATAAAAGGCTAGACACAACCAAATATCCAATTGTAATTGCTTCTATTCAGGTGAATGTGAAATTGTGCCATGCTTATCTTATGAATTAGTGAGAAGAGGATTGGAAATAGTTGATGAAAACTTCCACACAATCTCAAATATTAACTTTTACCATAATTCATTCAGATGCTTTTGTCTTTTTCAAATGTTATAGCCCTTGCTATTCAGTTAGTCCTTAGCAATTACAGAATTGTCAATAATTTCAATGTAATTGATATTTAAGTATTAACTACTAATGATATAATGCTTCAAAACAGCAACAAAAATTAATCCTTTTTAGTTACTACCAACTTGGGTCATAATTGAACCAGTGACTTAGAGGTTACTAAATAGTCTCATAAAATTCTTTCCAAATACTTGAGTGATCCAGTGCCCATTATATGGATTTGATATTTTCATTTCACATAGTTACACTAGTTGAATGTAACATTTCCCTAGATTCCTTTAAAGTTGAAGAGTTTAGGGAGGGAACAGTATGGAACATGAACTCTCATCCCTGTATTGAATGATGTAATGTAATTAAAACTTCATTCAAAAGAGATTAGATTGAGTAGGTTTCACTATAAATAAGTGAAAAAACTGATCTACTTTATGAAAGTAAATGAAAAATTGCAGCCTTAATTCCTTTTTTATGACAAGCTGTCAGTAATGAAACATAAGATTGCATTTAATAATTTTACTCACTACTTACAGAGCAAAATCTTACTTTGAAATAAAAAGTTATTACTGTTTATATACCACTGACATTCATTTATGAAACTGATCATTTCAACCAGTCAACTGTGAAAATATATGTAAGTCTTAAAGCATGCAATGGTTAGTTAATTTAATGTAAATTGGACACCTAGAGGATCAGAAGGCATCACATTTCTAATTCTAAACAATCATGAAAATAATGTGTATTTATTGTTCAGAAAAATTGCAATGGCAAGAATGATTCTTATCATTTTATTCAGAAAACAGCAAAACAATTAGAGTATAAATGATCTCACACACCGTCTCTTGATTTCTTCTACTTCTATGGGAATTCACTGAATTCCTCTTTCTCTTTAGGGAACTCTCCCTTTTGTTCTTAAACTGCTAGGTAGAGTTAACAGTTGTATTCATGATTTTTTTTTTCTGCTGAAGAATCTTAAGTTGTATTCACTGCAGCAAATTTATCTGAAGCTGTGCATAACCAAAATGTTTGAACCTCCCACGTGAAATTCAAAGGACACTGATTATGCCAAGATGGTGATGAAGAGCAGGATCACTCTGTAGTAGAGTGAATGCTGCATAGCTGGATGGGTGGCTGGAACATGAGCAGGATTTTCTTTCTGGTTTCTGCTCTTACTACAGTCCAAACTACCCTAAGGGTGGAATTACCATATATAATGTATCATCTAAGCCAAGAGGTTTTTGAGAGTGAAGGTGGGCAACATTATTAATAACTGGAAAATCATCAGGAAGCCAGGACTGTCCTAGGCAATCCTGAATGTATGGCTACCCTTCCTAAATGGAGCAGTTAACTTTAGAGGAGTGCTCATTGCTGGCACTTATCACTGATGGAATAGAGGAGTTGTCATTCTACATGTTCATCTTGTATTTTAAAATTACTTTCAGTCATTCCATAAATATTTGAGAACCTGTTTAAAGCAGGGAACTCTGGGTGCTAAGTACAATGCAAATAAATAGGGAACCTAGTTTGTCCCCATGGCGAAAATCTAAGAGTTTAAGCTCTGTAAAGATGTAAAAGACACTAGTTATAAAAACAAAATGTTAAATGAGACCAATTGCTTTAGGGCTTCAAAGTGTAAGGTGAGATCGCTGTAGGTTGTCAGGCCTAGGATGTGCCCAGGCAGTGGTGGAACTTGTACAGGGCCTTGACATAGATAGAATTCAGATACATGGAGAAGGAAGCTGAGAAAATATTTTAGGAGAAGAGAACAATTTGGAGAATGAGTCATGTTCATAAGGAAGTAAATCAATTAAGTTGGTTTTTGCCTGGGAGTGGGAGAAAGACAAAAAAAAAATTAGGGTCAAATTCTATGAACCTGGCAAAGGATAGAATAAAGAGTTTGAACTTGATCCTGTTTGGAAAGAGTCCTCCTGAATGTGTGGGGACAAGTCAATGATAGAAAAAAAAGATGTACTTTAGAAGGAAGCATTTGGCCGTACTGTGCTGGGTCAATTGGAGTTTGAAGAGAAGAGAAACTGAGGAACAGAGACCTGTTAGAGTGCTTGCCTAGTGGGGTATAAGGGGTAGCAGTAGAAATGCAAGGAAAGGAAGCACCATGAGGGAGGAAGGACGGCAGAACTTGGCGATTGATTGAATGTGGGAAACCTCAGAGGGTGTGAGGGAGAAAACCAGAAGATTCCAGATGGAACTGATTTGGGAGGTAGGAACTCAAGTTTCATTTTAGACTTGTTGAGTTTCAAGTGATGGGAGGATAATTCAAGTGAATATGTTTAGCCATCAGTTGGAGACAGACCAGAACAGCAAAGCAATATGCTTCTTCTATGCTTTATTTGAAAATATGTGCACTTTCCAATAACTGTTCATTCTTGCAAACAGTTCTTCAAATTATTATTAAACTATAATCAAAACAGTACATTGGTGAAAGAAGCTGGGAAGCATACTATGACTAAAAATAATCTAGAATTTAGAGAAATTATATTCTAGTCATGTCTCTGCCTCGAACTATGGGGTCTAAGGTAAGTCACCTTACTTGTCATTATATCTGGACCAGTTTCCTCATTTGGACAATGAAGTGATTAGACCAAAGTCTCTTCTAGCTCCAGAGTGCCTTGATTCCATAAAGGGGAGAGGGGCTCTCATGGTCATGCCTTTCTTGGTCCTGTTAATTTGGAACATGATGCTAATATTAGTTTTCTATTGCTGCTGTAACAAATTTCTATAATCTTGGAGTCTTAAAAACAAAATTTATTATCTTATAGTTTAGTAGGTCAGAAGTCCAATATGAGTCTTACTGAGCTAAAATCAAAGGGTCAACAGGGCTACATTCCTTTCTGGAGACTCCAGGAGAGAATCCATTTTCTTACTCTTTCCAGCTTTTAGAGGCTACCCACATTCCTTGGCTCATGGTCTCCTTCCTGCATCATCAAAGCCAACATTGGAAGATCTAGTTCTTCTCAGACCCCATCACTTGGACCTTCTCTTCTGCCTCCTTCTTCCACTTTTAATTATCCTTGTGATGAAACTGGGTCCAG
Source organism: Lipotes vexillifer (assembly GCF_000442215.2). Lineage (NCBI taxonomy): Eukaryota > Metazoa > Chordata > Mammalia > Artiodactyla > Lipotidae > Lipotes > Lipotes vexillifer. The sequence continues at coordinate 855,315 of NW_006785255.1, forward strand.
CTGGATAATTCAGGATAACCTCCTGATCTCAAGATACTTAAGTTAGAAAAAAAAAAAAAAGATCCTTATGTCAATCACACCTGCAAAGTGTGATTAACTTTTTCCATGTAAGGTAACATATGTAGTCACAGGACCTAGACATCTTTGGGGAGCCTTTATCCTGAATACCATTATAACTTTTATTGAGAAAACAGGAAACCATCTATCTCTTCTTTCCTAGTCCTTGTGCTTCATGTAATATTGAAACTTTATCCAAAGCTTTATTTATACTGTATGATATAAATATATATGTAGTTAATTTTTGATTTCTCAGAGTTTAAAATATGGTAGTATCACTGAGGCATATTTTAAAAACATCTCTCAATTCCACCATACAACACATATAAAACTTAGTAAACATGCATATTCAAACTTAAAGCACAAAACTACTTTTCCATAAAATAGCAAGAGGATTATAATCATATGTTTATTTGTTTCAGGAAATAATGCATTTCACTGTAAAGAGTAAAGAATGAAAATTAGACTTTATATAGCATTTCATATTTTAAAGCTTTTGGTGAAAAGATATAAAAGCATGTCTAATCATAGACCAACTCCTTTGCCTCTTCTCTGACTTTGGCTTGACAGAAAGGATCTTTTAGTGTTTCAGTTTCTAACTGTAAACAATGACCAAAGCAGTAATTATCTTTGACAGAGTTGTGAGGTTTTATTAATTGAGGCTTGTGAAGACATGTCTACTATAAGAATGTGTGTTGTAATTCCTTTGTAAAAGCTTATTTCAAATGGACATATTTTATACTGGTAGAAATATATGTCATACTGGAGATGATGCCACAAATGGAAATAGAAACTTAAATGGGTATCAAGAGATAAGGTATTAGAGACGTTCTTTTCTCATATAACATTATTGAGTTCAATGACTCTAGATGGAAAACTATGTTACCAAGGAATTATGATGAGTCCATTTTTCTCAGTAAAATTTCCAGGAAACAATTACTAGCCATGAGAGATATTATATCAGAAATAGTAATTATTAAGTTAGAGAATAATCACATGCAAAGTTTCCTATTCAATACAAAGCAGATAATGGCCTTTGGCAAAATATGTTCCCAGCCAACATCATTCTCCATGGTGAAAAACTGTAAACATCTCCTCTAAGATCAGGAGCAAGACAAGGTTGCCCACTCTCACCACTATTATTCAACATAGTTTTGGAAGTTTTAGTTATGGCAATAAGAGAAGAAAAAGAAATAAAAGGAATCCAAATCAGAAAAAAAGAAGTAAAACTGTCACTGTTTGCAGATGACATGATACTATATGCAGAGATTCCTAAAGATGCTACCAGAAAGCTACTAGGACTGATCAATGAATTTGATAAAGTAGCAGAATACAAAATTACTGCACAGAAATCTCATGCATTCCTATGCACTAACAACGAAAAATATGAAAGAAAAATTAAGAAAACACTCTCATTTACCATTGCAACAAAAAGAATAAAATATCTGGGAATAAAACCTACCTAAGGGGGCAAAAGACCTGTATGCAGAAAACTATAAGACACTGATGAAAGAAATGAAAGATTACACAAACAGATGGAGAGATATACCATGTTCTTGGATTGGAAGAATCGACATTGTGAAAATGACTACACTACCCAAAGCATTCTACATATTTAGTGCAATCCTTATCAAACTACCAATGGCATTTCTTACAAAACTAGATCAAAAAATTTCACAATTTTTATGGAAATAAAAAAGACCCAGAGGGCTTCCCTGGTGGCACAGTGGTTGAGAATCTGTATGCTAATGCAGGGGACACGGGTTTGAACCCTGGTCTAGGAGGATCCCACATGCCACAGAGCAACTAGGCCTGTGAGCTACAACTACTGAGCCTGTGCGTCTGGAGCCTGTGCTCCGCAACAAGAAAGGCCATAATAGTGAGAGGCCCATGCACCGTGATAAGAGTGGCCCCCTCTTGCCACAACTAGAGAAAGCCCTCGCACAGAAATGAAGACCCAACACAGCATAAATAAATAAATAAATAAATAAATATATTCCTACTCCGAACATCTTCTTAAAAACAAACAAACAAACAAAACAAACAAAAAAAAGACCCTGAATAGCCAAAGCAATCTTGAGAAAGAAAAACAAAGCTGGAGGAATCAGGCTCATGGGCTTAAGACTATACTGCAAAGCTACAGTAATCAAGACAGTATGGTATTGAAACAAAAACAGAAGTATAGATCAATGGAACAGGATAGAAAGCCCAGAGATAAACCCACACACATATGGTCACCTTATCTTTGATAAAGGAAACAAGAATATACAATGGAGAGAAGACAGCCTCTTCAATAAATGGTGCTGGGAAAACTGGACAGCTACATGTAAAAGAATGAAATTAGAACATTCCCTAACACCATACACAAAAATAAACTCAAAATGGATTAAAGACCTCAGTGTAAGGCCAGACACTACAAAACTCATAGAGGAAAACATAGGCAGAACACTCTATGACATAAATCACAGCAGGAACCTTTTTGACCCACCTCATAGAGAAATGGAAATAAAAACAAAAATAAACAAATGGGACCTAATGAAACTTAAAAGCTTTTGCACAGCAAAGGAAACCTTAAACAAGATGAAAAGACAACCCTCAGAATGGGAGAAAATATTTGCAAACGAAGCAACTGACAAAGGATTGATCTCCAAAATATACAAGCAGCTCATGAAGCTCAATATCAAAATAAAAACAAAAAAAACAACCCAATCCAAAAATGGGCAAAGACTTAAATCATCATTTCTCCAAAGAAGATATACAGATTGCCAACAAACACATGAAAGGATGTTCAACATCATTAATCATTAGAGAAATGCAAATCAAAACTACAATGAGGTATCACCTCACACTGGTCAGAATGGCCACTGTCAAAATATCTACAAACAATAAATGCTGTAGAGGGTGTGGAGAAAAGGGAACCCTCTTGCACTGTTGGTGAGAATGTAAATTGATACAGCCACTAGGGCGAACAGTATGAAGGTTCCTTAAAAAACTAAAAATAGAACTACCATATGACCCAACACTCCCACTACTTGGTATATACCCTGAGAAAACCATAATTCAAAGAGTCATGTACCACAATGTTCATTGCAGCACTATTTACAATCGCTAGGATATGGAAGCAACCTAAGTGTCTATCGAGAGATGAATGGATAAAGAAATTGAGCACATATATACAATGGAATATTAGCCATAAAAAGAAATGAAGTTGAGTTATTTGTAGTGAGGTGGATGGACCTAGAGTCTGTCATACAGAGTGAAGTAAGTCAGAAAGAGAAAAACAAATACCGTATGCTAACACATATATATGGAATCTTAAAAAAAAATGGATCTGAAGAACTAGGGGCAGGACAAGAATAAAGACACAGTTGTAGAGAATGAACTTGAGGACACAGAGAGGGGGAAGGGTAAGCTGGGACGAAGTGAGAGAGTAGCATTGACATATATACACTACCAAATGTAAAATAGATAGCTGGTGGGAAGCAGCCACATAGCACAGGGAATTCAGCTCGGTACTTTGTGACCACCTAGAGGGGTGGGATAGGGAGGGTGGGAGGGAGATGCAAGAGGGAGGAGATATGGAGATATATGTATACATATAGCTGATTCATTTGTTGTACAGCAGAAATTAACACAACATTGTAAAGCAATTATACTCCAATAAAGATGTTTCCAAAAATATTAATGTAACTCGTGAATGACTGCTTGAAGCAGTCAAAATGTTTGAACCTATACATAGATTACCATGAATGTGACAACTATAAATACAGATTGGTACCACAAATTTAAAAAAAAGTTTAATAAAACATTGTATTCTAATTAACTAAACAGTAATACCCTCAAGTAGGGGAATGAGGGACACAGACATTTTGTGTTTCTGCTTGCAAGAAGAGCCAAAGGAAACTGCCCATACAATTTCTTAATGACCCAAGGGAAAATAGCTAAAACCACAGTGGAAATAGAAAATGCTTTTAGTAATTTCTATTATAAACTTTTCACCTCATGGAGAAACTGGACAAAGCAAATCTGATCGCTGTATGGCCATATTTAATTCCTTGGTGTATGTTTGTCTTTTACCTCCTCTGTCCTAGTTTCTTAAACAGAAGTTGAGTGAAGTTCATGTAGCATGGTTTATTTGAATAGCCCTTTAGTTCTAGATGAGATGTGTTACAGTAGTGGACAAGAATAGCTCGTTGGATGAGAGGGTTATCTACTATGTATACGGAAAGGGAAAAGGCCACATTTAGGTTTTGGCTTTTGTCACTAGTTCTTCAAGCACAATTTTAACATTAAGCCATTATAATCTAATTAATCAATATGATCTCATATAAAGTAGATCTGAAATATTATACATAATGTGTCTATCATTGAACAGCTGCTTATGAATTCTTTTTGTCCCTGGACTAATATATTTATTGTTGATATCCCATGACCCAACATTTTATGATCCATTTATTGTTTATACTGTATTTTTTCCCGTTATCAAATGCACATTCTTGAATTACTGCTCTCATAGTTCACCTTTTCTAAATGTCCTTTTGTACCTTTTCCAGGTAGCCACATCCTGGACATCCCTCAACATCTAGTTCACCGTTTTGTTATATTGTAAAGTCTTGCTTAATATGCAGCTTGTGGTGGTGTCTTCTTTCTCTGTACTCATATAGAACCTATCATTGTATTGAGCCTTATATTTCTAGTTATTTTTTTGTTTGTTTTGTTTGTTTGTTTTTTGTGGTACACAGGCCTCTCACTGTTGTGGCCTCTCCTGTTGCGGAGCACAGGCTCCAGACGCGCAGGCCCAGCGGCCATGGCTCACAGGCCCAGCCACTCCGTGGCATGTGAGATCTTCCCGGACCGGGGCACGAACCCGTGTCCCCTGCATCGGCAGGTGGACTCAACCACTGCGGCACCAGCGAAGCCCTCTAGTCTAGTTATTTTTTGTGTTTATGTCTTATCTTTCCAACTAGATGCTGAAAGATTCTAAGAGGCAGGAATTGTTTGTTATATATCTTTGTATCTTTGCCACTTTGTCTAACAGGGTGCAGGTTTTTGGTTGCTTGTAATTTTTCAGAACTCTTGGTTGCAAGTTAAAGAAACTGAACACTAATTCAAGTAATGAAGAAGGCCCAGGAATGGGTCTGGCTGAATATTTAGTCATGTTGGATCAGGTATCCAAATTTTTCATCAAGAATTTGTCCTCCTGTTTTCCTTTGTCTTGGCTTTGCTCTCAGGTGAGAGCTCCCTAAATTATGCCTTCTGGTAGTAGAGGAAGAGCTTCCTTCTCTCAGTAGATTCAGGGAAAGCTTTGGGGCTGATGATTATTGGTTTTATTGGACTGTCTTGGGTCATGTGCTCGGCCTGAGTTACATGGTTATGTCTCGATATGGGGGGTGGGATCAGTTGCCCTCTCTCTTTCATGACATTTGCACTGAAATTGGAGAATGGGTAGTTCCTTAAAGGAAAAGGTGGGCTTTTGTGCTGGCAGATGGGAAATGGATGCTGACAGGCAAAAACAAGATGCCCATTTGGGATTTCAGTAAATGTTTCCTGGTTGATCACGTAAACTTTTAGGAAAGAAGTCAGATTTGTAGAGATTCCATTTTTTCACCTTCATCCAAAATACTTATTGTTAGAATAGTGCCCTGTATTCTCTGAGCCCTTCACAGTCACTGTTGGAGGTGGATGTAAATGTGATATGATGTATGACTTTGGCTCCCCATTGATTTATCACCAGAGCTGAAAGGTTATTACTCTCTCAAGATGGATTAATAACTATGCTTAGGTGCTTGAACCTTTGAATAGGCCCTCAAAGTTCTTTTGTGGAAGAGTGAACAGAACAGTAATGAAATCTCTCACTGTGGATTGTGATGATGATAGCCCAGTGGGTTATGATATTATCAACAAATTAAACTGTGACTCTGTTTTGGATTCTCTCTCTGAGAGCTATGTTGTTTATAAACAACTTCAAAAGTTGTTTATAAAACATATAAATAGTAAGCTTTGAGGTTGCCATTATTTCAAAATAGTGGTCAGGACATGTACACTAAGTTGGCTGACAGGGTTTTTGACTGCCTTATTTTTGTACATTGAGAAGTTAAGATCAGAGATATTTTAAGTACAAAACTTAAGTCATATATTGGTCAACTTGCCTGAAACCCAGCCAGTGAAGATCTTAATGAACATTGCAGATAATGAAGAGAGTATTAGCAAGATTAATTTCCATGAGAAATGGATCCTAGACAGGTAAAACTGAGATGTCTACTGAGTGTTCAATTAGTCTCTGCTGATTGATCAACTTAACATCCCTGTAGATCAGAATCACGTTTGTGTGGATTCTGTATATTTTTTCACCTTCATCCCAAACACTTTGCAGCTAGACAATGTAATGATATCTTTGGATAAAAGTGTAGATAATCTTTCAATATTGAATTTTGTTTAGTGTAGCATATGCCCTTCTTAGCTAGTTAAGTTTGTTTATTTGTGTGTGGGAAAAGAGCAAATCAAGCATAAATACTTTAGTGTGTTCTTTAGAAATCAATGTTCTGAAATCTCTGAGATAGTTAATATTTATTTTATTCAAAAATATTTATTGAGTACTGCCTTAATTTTAGTTTTAATCTTTACTTTTTAGAACTGGAAAATAAGCAGAAATCTACAGCTGGTACCACTCCGAATATTAATTTGTTCTTACAAATGTTTTAATCAACGTGATCCTAATCTCTTTGGAATTGCTCAAGTGTAGAGCAGGTAAGAAGCTCATTTAGAGCCTCACATGACTTGCCCCATCAGCTCTGCACAGTCAGATTATGCCCTACTTAGGATACCATGCTCTTCTCTTTGTCAATACATTGAGTAAAGGAAGAAAAATAATTTAATTGTGAAGGTCCCAATTTAAGCATTACAGTCTACCTTTAGATTGTTTAGACTCTAAGTGTGCTGTTTCTTCTTTGACTTAAAAACAAAATAAAAAATGGAAAAATAAAGATCAGTGTGGCAAATGAGTATTATTTTCTTCTGTCATTTTTATGAATACCACCCTCCTTTTCTAAATAGTATTAAGGACTTTGATGGGGACAAGTGTTTATTTTATGCATGTTTTGCAAATGAAAAACAATCACTTTTTAGTGCTAGATAGTTCAACTATATTTGTATGATTTCATTTGACCTCTTATTTTCTAAGTGGCACTAACATCTTTTTTTTCCTTTCTTTTATTAAGGTAACAGTTTATAACATTAAGTTTCATATATACAACATTATATTTCAGCTTCTGTATACACTGCTGTGTGCTCACCACCAAAAGTTTAGTTTCCATCCATTGCCATATACTTAACCCGCTTTACCCATTTCACCCTCTTCCACCCCACTTCACTTCTGGTAATCACTAATATGTTCTCTGTATCTGTGTGTTTGTTTTTGTTTTGCTTGTTTTATTTATTATTTTATTATTGTTTTATATTCCATGTGAGTGAAATCATATGGTATTTGTCTTTCTCTGACTTATTTCACTTAGCATAATATGCTCAAGGTCCATCATTGTTGTAGCAAATGGCAAGATTGCATCTTATATTTTGACTGAGTAGTATATATATATGCTATTGTAAATAATTCTGCAGTGAGCATAGGGGGTATATATCTTTTCAAACCAGTGTTTTTATATTCTTCAGATGAATACCCAGAAGTAGAAGGTCTGGATCATGTAATAGTTCTATTTGTAATTTTTATAAAAAATTTTATTGGGGTATAATTGATTTACAATGTTCTGTTAGTTTCAGGTATACAGAAAAGTGAATCTGTTATACATAGACATATATCCACTCTTTTTTAGATTCTTTTCCCCATAAGCCATTACAGAGTACTGAGTAGAGTTCCCTGTGCTATACAGCAGGTCCTTATTAGTTATCTATTGTATATATATGCCATTTGCAGCAACATGGATGGACCTAGAGATTCTCATACTGAGTGAAGTAAGTCAGACAGTGAAAGACAAATATCATATGATATCACTTATATGTGGAATCTCAAAAAAGGCTACAAAATAACTTATCTACAATACCAAAGTAGAGTTACAGATGTAGAAAATAAACTTATGGTTACTGGGGAGTAAAAGGCATGGGGAGGGATAAATTGGAAGATTGGGTTTGACACATACATATTTTTAATTTTTTGAGGAAACTCCATACTATGCTATGTTTTCCATAGCAGCTGCACCAATTTACATTCCCACCAACGGTGCATGGGGGTTCCCTTTTTTCCACATCCTTGCCAACACTTGTTTCTTGCCTTTTTGATAATATCCATTCTAACGGGTGGGAGGTTGTATCTCATTGTGGTTTTGATTTTCATTTCCCTAATAATTAGTGACGTTGAACATCTTTTCATGTGCCTGTTGGTCATCTGAACGTCTTCTTTGGAAAAATGTCTGTTCAGATCCTCTGTCCATTTTTAAATCAGGCTTTTTGTTGTTTTATGAGTTCTTTATATATTTTGGATATTAACACCTTATTTGATATATGATTTGCAAATATCTTCTCCCATTTGGAGGTTTTCTTTTCATTGTGTTGATGGTTTCCTTTGCTGTGCAAAAGTTTTGAGTGTGATGTAGTCCTTTTTATTTTTGCTTTTTTTTCCTTTGCCTGAAGAGACATATCCAGAAAGATGTTGTTAAGACCAGTGTCAAAGAGTGTGCTGCCTATGTTTTCTTCTAGGAGTCTTATGGTTTCAGGTTTTACATTCAAGTATTGAGGTTTATTTTTGTGTATGATAGTGGTCTAGTTTCATTTTTTGTATGTGGCTGTCCAGTTTTCCCAACACCATTTATTGAAAAGACTATCCTTTCTCCATTGTATGTTCTTTGCTCTTTTGTTCTAAATTAACTGTCCATTTATATGTGAGTTTATTTCTGAACTCTCAATTCTGTTCCACTGATCTGTGTACATGTTTTTCTGTCAGTATCATGATGTTTTAATTATTTTAGCTTTGTAGTGTAATATGAAATCAAGAGTGTCATACCACCATCTTCTTTTTCCTAAGGGACACTAACGTCTTATTGACTAAGATAAAACCTTCATTCCACTTAAAAATGAGTAGAAGCTGAAAACCGAGGCTTGGTTACTCCTAACATCATTTTGTTCTTGCTTTTAAAGCTTTAAAATTTTTTTTCCACAAGAGAAACTACAGAAACCAGGGAAGTAGTGCTGGGGTGAGAATTTGACTCCTTTTCTCTGAAGGACAACAGAAAAGTAGGGGAAAAAATATGAAAATATATATACAGTTTGCATAGACCAGTAGTTTTTGGAAGTGTGGTTCTGTCCAGCAGCATCCACATCACATGAGAACTTGTTAGAAGTGCAGATTATCTGTCCCCACCCCAGACCACTGAATCAGAAACTGGGCGAGTATGGCCCAGCAGTCTGTGGTTGAACAGCTTCTCCAGGTGATTTTGATGCACACTCTTATTTGAGAACCCCAGGGACAGATTAAGATAAATTTGCTGTGGGTTCAGAAAAGCAAGAAATTTAATTATAATTTATATTGAAACCCCACTAGAAATATGTTTCTTCATGTAACTATTTGGTGGTTCTTCTTGTGGAAGGCTGAGTGATTTCTCATCTTACATATATTTTATTACCATGTTACCTTCCTAACTAGGCCCTTTATTAGTTCACTTCAGGACATACTCCTTCATGCATCAGGGTTGCCTCTGGCATACCTGGGAAGCTAATCAATGGAGCACAGCTGAGAGGCTATCAATTCCAAAGAAAGCAAGGGTCAGTCCCCACTGAGACAGAGTCGGGGCCTTGAGGTAAATTTCTAAAGGCTCCATTAACCAAGAATGCATTTTAAACAAAAATAATAACAAGGTACAAATGAAAGTCATAGGAGCTCACTTAAAAATGAGTTACACGAATAAACTGTATGTTTATTGAAGGAAAACTACTGAGAAAATTGATTTTGATTACGGAAATATTTTTATACAACCTATGTTGTTGAAAAGAGTGTTTTATTTACCATTTTAATCTCATGACTTCAGCTGCAATTTATGTGCTGTCTTGGTTCTGGGGAGAAAACTGTATTCATTTATCTATGTACTCATTCAACAAATATTTCAGGTACTCTTGAAGCTCAGGGGACATGAGGAGACTCTTGACTCTCTGCCTCTACATTTTCACCCCATGCTCTTCATATCTCAAGGCACCGAGACATAGTTTCTGCCCTATTCCAAAACTGGTCTTTCAGAGGTCATCAGTGCCTTCCTACCTATCCAGCTGCTCCTTATCTGGCTGTTCTTCTCTGTAGGTTTGGGCTCGATTGACCATCTTCTGCCTCTTGGAACTGTATGCCTTAGTATTGTTCTTTATTTCTCTTATGGCCTCTTCCCCATACCTTTAACTGAATTCTCTTCTATACCTTCATTCAAAAACAAGATTTCTATGAGATTTCTCTACTTAGTCCCATTTTATTCTCTCTTAGCACTTTTTCTTTACCTGAAGGAACTCACCTACTCTTATCAGTTTCATTTAGCTTCATTTATCACACCTAGGTGGGTAGCTGCTATATCTCTTTCTTCATTTTTAACCCATGTTTCCAAGCTCTTCAATTTCAACATATCTAAAATAAAGTTGATTCTCTTCTTCACAAATTATTTATTCATGTATTAGGCAAATATTTATTGAGGGGTTACTGCCTACCAGGCACTGTTTTCTGTTCTAAAGATATAGCAATGAACAAAACTGACAGGGTCTCTGATTTCAGAAAGCTTATGTTATGATGGGGTGGGGAAGGCAAACCATAAAACCAGGAAAATAATATGGTGATATGTACTTTGAAGAGAAGTAAAATAAGATTTGAGAGATAGAGAAATTATGAGAATACTTTTTATACAGGGTAGTCTGTGTCTGATAAATTAGTATTTGATAAATAATCTGAAACAAGTGAGGGAATGAGTCCTGTGGGTATAATGAATAGGAATCAATTGAGTGTTTGAAAGGCATAAAGTTCAGGATGATGCTGGAAAGCATCAAATAACTGAATGTGTGCTAAAGAGAAAGCATGACTCTGAGGTCAAGAGATTTAGTGTTGCTGGATACATGGTCATGCATCAAGTGTCACCATGAGAACTAGACTGGGGAGGATGCATCTGCTTCTGCCCTGTGGGACAACCCTGTGTTCTGAATCATTATTTAATTAAATCAGAAATTAATCTTACTCCGCATAAATGTGGGTGTCTGTATGCATGTGAGTTTGTGGTCTCTTCTTGCCAATCTATAATCCTTCTGAAATGTTGGAATCTGAAACACTGCAAAATATTTTTATTTTCTAACAATTACAACCAACCTTTATTTATTCAAGTGAAGTTAAGTGGAGCATTAACTTTTCGTGAATTTTTTGGATTTAATATTTTTCATTTTTTCTCTTCTGTGGGTACTCTCTGGAATTTTTTTGGTTCACTCACATTTGCCTCATAAAGACATAGGAGAGCTCTTGGAGGAAGACGCTGTCGCTGCTTCAGCGGAGCCTCAGGCCACCCACTCATGCTCCTGACTCACTGCTGTTCGCCCTCGCTGAGGAACAAGTTGGTCAGGAAGCCGTGCCGCAGCCATGGTTTTACAGATACCGGAAAGACTGCCTTGGAGCCAGAGGTGGCGATTCACCAGATTAGAATCACCCTCACCAACCGCAACGTTGAAGTCTTTGGAGAAGATATGTGCTGAACTGATCAGAGACGCTAAGGAAAAGAATCGTTCGGATGCCTACCAAGACTCTGAGAATAACTACAAGGAAAACTCCTTGTGGTGAAGGTTCTAAGACTTGAGATCGTTTCCAAATGAGGATCCACTAGTGACTCATTGACCTGCACAGTCCTTCTGAGATTTTCAAGCAGATCACGTCCATCAGTATTGAGCAGGGAGTCGAGGTTGAAGTCACCACTGCAGATGCTTAAATCAACATTTTTAATAAATTGATAATCAGTTGTTAAAAAAAAAAAGTAAAAAAGAGAAACTCAAGTCTCTTTTACTGTTATACATTGTTATCATCTGTGTTGTGGGGAAGTAGTTTCAAAGAGAAAAAAAATATTTTAGGATTAGTAATAATTCAAGAATAATTTCTGATTATTAACATTTCTATGTTTCCTTTGTTTACATAATCCAAGATAGATTTTCTCTATGTAATTACCCAAGAGCTCTAACAAGTTTTCAGAATGATGTTAGTTGAATCCAGTGGGTAAAGAATCAGTAGATCTTGGGACTTCCCTGGTTGCACAGTGGTTAAGAATCCACCTGCCAGTGCAGGGCACATGGATTTGATCCCCGGCCCAGGAAGATCCCACATGCCATGGAGCAACTAAGCCTCTGCGCCACAACTACTGAACCTGCAATCTAGAGCTGGGGAGCCTAGAGCCCATGCTCCACAGCAAGAGAGGCCACTGCAATGAGAAGCATGTGCACCAAAATGAAGAGTGGCGCCCACTCACCAACAACTAGAGAAAGCCCATGCAGCAATGAAGACCCAACGCAGCCAAAATTAAATAAATAAATAAATTTATTTTTAAAAAAATCAATAGATCTAGCTAAAGTACTGATAATTTTTTTTTCTATAATCAAAGCAATAAGCCATTAAGGATATTTGCTCTTTTTGAAATTTATGTTGAAAAACATTGTTTTCTTTTATACTATCATATTTGTTAATGGAGATTACTGAGAAAGTTTTAAATGAAGGTAGATTTAATATTTTTTTGCCGAATAAGACTTCTAAAATCTCTAAAATAAACACTTGGAACCCTCATTGGCATTTTTTCATAAAATAGCTCTTTGCATGATCCTTGTTGTGTAGGTTATTTTCTAGACTGAAGCTGTGAGATAATAAATGGCTGGAAGTCTCCTGCACTTACTAAAGAATTGTTTTGCTTCTTGGCACAGAGAAAGTCCCTGTACAGATTTTCTGAACACTTGCTGCTGGAACTTTGGGAGCCTTCTGTAGGCCACAGGGCTCCATATCTCATGAAGGCTATTGAAGCTATTGGAGTTCAAGAGGGCCCTTGAGACCTAGACCAGACCTGGCACACCAGGATTAACGAGGAGACTTTTAAATAATTCTCATCCCACTCAGTGGGTGTCCTGAGGGTCCAGAGAAGCCCCCTATGGTGGAAGAGAGTCCAGGACATGTGCCCTGTTGCTAGGTACAGCATTGGAGTGAGTGAAGATGGCAAAACTATAAGTAAACATGGGGGTTGGTGGTGGATCAGTGAGCTACAAAAGCTAAAATAGCAAAGCTGCTTCAGAAAACAGGATTTTAGATTCTGTGTCTTTATTCATGCCTTGCCACTAGGTTCAACAGTACCATTTTTTTAGATTACATATATATGTGTTAGCATACGGTATTTGTTTTTCTCTTTCTGACACTTCACTCTGTATGACAGTCTCTAGGTCCATCCACCTCATTACAAATAACTCAATTTCATTCCTTTTTATGGCTGAGTAATATTCTATTGTATAAATGTGCCACATCTTTTTTTTTTTTTTACAGATTCTATATTTTTTATTTTATTATTATTTTTTTAACATCTTTATTGGGGTATAATTGCTTTACAATGGTGTGTTAGTTTCTGCTTTATAACAGAGTGAATCAGTTATACATATACATATGTTCCCATATCTCTTCCCTCTTTGTCTCCCTCCCTCCCACCCTCCCTATCCCACCCCTCCAGGCAGCCACAAAGAACCGAGCCGGTATCCCTGTGCCATGCGGCTGCTTCCCACTGGCTATCTACCTTACGTTTGTTAGTATATATATGTCCATGTCTCTCTCTCGCCCTATCACACCTCACCCTTCCCCCTCCCCATATCCTCAAGTCTGTTCTCCAGTAGGTCTGTGTCTTTATTCCTGTTTTACCCCTAAGTTCTTCAAAACATTTTTTTTTCTTAAATTCCATATATATGTGTTAGCATACGGTATTTGTCCTTCTCTTTCTGACTTACTTCACTCTGTATGACAGACTCTAGGTCTATCCACCTCATTACAAATAGCTCAATTTCGTTTCTTTTTATGGCTGAGTAATATTCCATTGTATATATGTGCCACATCTTCTTTATCCATTCATCTGTCGATGGACATTTAGGTGCTTCTGTGTCCTGGCTATTGCAAATAGTGCTACAATGAACATCGTGATACATGTATCTTTTTTGAATTATGGTATCTCAGGGTACATGCTTAGTAGTGGGATTGCTGGGTCATATGGTAGTTCTAATTTTAGTTTTTTAAGGAACATCCATACTGTTCTCCATAGTGGCTGTATCAATTTACATTCCCACCAACAGTGCAAGAGGGTTCGATTTTCTCCACACCCTCATCATTTTTTGATGATGGCCATTCTGACCGGTGTGAGGGGATACCTCATTGTGGTTTTGATTTGTGTTTCTCTAATGATTAGTAATGCCAAGCATCTTTTCATGTGTTTGCTGGCAATCTGTATCTTCTTTAGAGAAATGTCTATTTAGGTGTTCTGCCAATTTTTGGATTGTTTTTTTTTTTTTTTTGACATTGAGCTGCGTGAGCTGTTTGTATATTTGAACATTAATCTTTTGTCCATTGATTCCTTTGCAAATATTTTCTCCCATTCTGAGGGTTGTCTTTTAATCTTGTTTATGGTTTCCTAAGCTGCACAAAAGATTTTAAGTTTCATTAAGTCCCATTTCTTTACATTTTTTAAAATTTCCATTACTCTAGGAAGTGGATCAGAAAGGATCTTGCTGTGATTTATGTCATAGAGTGTTCTGCCTATGTTTTCCTCTAAGAGTTTTATATTTTATAGGGTCTGGCCTTACCTTAAGGTCTTTAATCCATTTTGAGTTTATTTTTGTGTATGGTGTTAGGAAGTGTTCTAATTTCATTCTTTTACATATAGCTGTCCAGTTTTCCCAGCACCACTTATTGAAGAGGCTATCTTTTCTCCCTTGTATATTCTTGTCTCCTTTATCAAAGATAAGGTGACCATATGTGTGTGGGTTAATCTCTGGGAGTTCCATCCTTTTCCATTGATATATATTTCTGGTTTTGTGCCGGCACCATACTGTCTTGATTACTGTAACTTTGTAGTATAGTCTGAAGTCAGGGAGCCTGATTCCTCCAGCTCTGTTTCTGTTTCTCAGGATTGCTTTGGCTATTCTGTTTTCATTTCTCAGGATTGCTTTGGCTATTCAGGGTCTTTTGTGTTTCCATACAAATTGTAAATTTTTTGTTCTAGTTCTGTGAAAAATGCCATTGGTAATTTTATAGAGATTGCATTGAATCTGTAGATTGCTTTGGGTAGTATAGTCATTTTCACAATATTGATTCTTCCAATCCAAGAATATGGTATATCTCTCCATCTGTTTGTAGTGCCTTTGATTTCTTTCATCAGTGTCTTACAGTTTTCTGCATACAGTTCTTTTCCTCCTTATGTAGCTTTATTCCTAGGTATTTCATTCTTTTTGTTGCAATGGTAAATGGGAGTGTTTCCTTAATTTCTTTCTGATTTTTCATTGTTAGTGTATAGGAATGCATGAGATTTCTGTGCAGTAATTTTGTATCCTGCTACCTTACCAAATTCATTGATTAGCTCTAGTAGTTTTCTGGTGGCATCTTTTGGATTTTCTATGTATAGTGTCATGTCATCTGCAAACAATACAGCTTTACTTATTTTCCAGTTTGGATTCCTTTTATTTCTTTTTCTTCTCTGATTGCTGTGGCCAGGACTTCCAAAACTCTGTTCAATAATAGTGGCAAGAGTGGGCACCCTTGACTTGTTCCTGATCTTAGAGGAAATGCTTTTATTTTTTCACCATTGAGCATGATGTTTGCTTTGTTTTTGTCATATATGGTCTTTATTATGTTGAAGTACATTCCCTCTTTGCCCACTTTCTGGAGAGTTTTTATCATAAATTGGTGTTGAATTTTGTTGAAAGATTTTTCTGCATCTATTGAAATTATCATATAGTTTTTATCCTTCAATTTGTAAATTTGGTGTATGACATTGATTGATTTGCATATATTGAAGAATCCATGCATTCCTGGAATAATCCTCACTTGATCATGGTATATGATAATTTTATTGTGCTGCTGGATTCTGTTTGCTAGTATTTTGTTGAGGATTTTTGCATCTATGTTCATCAGTGATATTGGTCTATAGTTTTCTTTTTTTTGTGACATCTGTATCTGGTTTTGTTATCAGGGTGATAGTGGCCTCAGAATGCATTTGGGAGTGTTCCTCCCTCTGCTATGTTTTGGAGGATATTGAGAAGAATAGGTGTTAGCTCTTCTTTAAATGTTTGATGGAATTCACATGTGAAGCCATCTCGTCCTGGGCTTTTCTTTGTTGGAAGATTTTAAATCACAGTTTCAATTTCAGTGCTTGTGATTACCCTGTTCATATTTTCTAATTCTTCCTGGTTCAGTCTTGGAAGGTTGTACTTTTCTAAGAATTTGTCCATTTCTTCCAGATTGTCCATTTTATTGACATACAGTTCCTTGTAGTAGTCTCTTATGATCCTTTGTATTTCTGTGGTGTCTGTTGTTACTTCTCCTTTTTCATTTCTAATTCTGTTGATTTGAGTCTTTTCCCTTTTTTTCCTGATGAGTCTGGCTAATGGTTTATCAATTTTGTTTATCTTCTCAAAGAACCAGCTTTTAGTTTTATTGATCTTTGCTATTGTTTCCTTCATTTATTTCTGATCTGATCCATTTCTTTTTCATTCATTTCTGATCTGATATTTATGATTTCTTTCATTCTGCTAACTTCAAGGTTTTTTGTTCTTGTTTCTCTAATTGCTTTGGGTGTAAGGTTAGATTGTTTATTTGAGATTTTTCTTGTTTCTTGAGGTAGTATTGTATTGCTATAAACTTCCCTCTTAGCTTTTGCTGCATCCCATAAGTTTTGTCATTACATTTTCATTATCATGTGTTTCTAGGTATTTTTTGATTTCTTCTTTGAGTTATTCATTGATCTCTTGGTTATTTAGTATTGTTTGGCCTTTGTGTGTTTGTATTTTTTATAGTTTCTTTTTTCCTGTAATTGATATCTAGTCTCATAATATTGTGGTCAGAAAAGATGCTTGATATGATTTAAATTTTAAAAAATTTAACGAGGGTTGATTTGTGACCCAAGATGTAATCTATCCTGGAGAATGTTCATGTGCACTTGAGAAGAATGTATATTCTATTGTTTTCGGATGTATGTCCTATAAATATCTGTTAAGTCCATATGGTCTAATGTGTCATTTAAAGCTTGTGTTTACTTATTTATTTCCATTTTGGATGATCTTTCCATTGGGGTAAGAGGGGTGTTAAAGTCCCCTACTATTATTGTGTTACTGTCAATTTCCCTTTTTATGGCTGTCATCATTTGCCTTATGTATTGAGGTTCTCCTATGTTGGGTGCATAAATATTTACAATTGTTATATCTTCTTCTTGGATTGATCCCTTGATCGTTAGGTAGTGTCCTTCTTTGTCTCTTGTAATAGTCTTTATTTTAAAGTGTATTTTGTCTGATATGAGAATTGCTACTCCAGCTTTCTTTTGATTTCTCTTTGCCTGGAATATCTTTTTCCATCCCCTCACTTTCAGCCTGTATATGTCCCTAGGTCCAAAGTGGGTCTCTTGTAGACAGCATGTATATGGGTCTTTTTTTTGTCCATTCAGCCAGTCTGTGTCTTTTGGTTGGAGCATTTAATCCTTCTACATTTATGGTCATTATTGATATGTATTTTTGTATTGTCATTTTCTTAATTGTTTTTGGTTTGTTTTTGTAGGTGTTTTCCTTCTCTTGTGTTTTCTTCCTAGAGAAGTTCCTTTAGCATTTGTTGTAATGCTGGTTTGGTGGTGTTGAATTCTCTTAACTTTTGCTTGTCTATAAAGCTTTTGATTCTTTCATCAAATATGAATGAGATTCTTGCTGGGTAATCTTGGTTGTAGGTTTTTCCTTTTCATCACTTTAAATATATCCTGCCACCCTCTTCTGGCCTACAGAGTTTCTGCTGAAAGATCAGCTGTTAACCTTAGAGGGATTCCCTTATATATTATTTGTTGCTTTTCCCTTACTGCTTTTAATATTTTTTCTGTGTTTAATGTTTGTTAGTTTGATTAATGGGTTTCTCTGCATGTTTCTCCTTGGGTTTATCCTTTACGGGACTCTCTGCACTTCCTGGACTTGACTGACTATTTCCTTTCCCATGTTGGGGAAGTTTTTGACTATAATCTCTTCAAATATTTTCTCAGACCCTTTCTTTTTATCTTCTTCTTCTGGGACACCTATAATTTGAATGTTGGTGTGCTTAATATCCCAGAGGTTTCTGAGCCTGTGCTGCATTCTTTTCATTCTTTGTTCTTTATTCTGCTCTGCGGCAGTTATTTCCACCATACTGTCTTCCAGTTCACTTATCCAGTCTTTTTCCTCAGTTATTCTGCTATTGATTCCTTCTAGAGTATTTTTAATTTCAGTTATTGTGTTGTTCATTACTGTTTGTTTGCTCTTTAGTTTCTTTATGTCCTTGTTAAACGTTTCTTGTATTTCCTCTATTTTATTTTTGAGATTAGATCATGTTTACTATCATTACTCTGAATTCTTTTTCAGGTAATTTGCCTATTTCCTCTTCATTTATTTGGTGTGGGTTTTTATCTTGCTGCTTTGCCTGCAAGATATTTCTCTGTCTTCTCATTTTGTCTAATTTATAGTATTTGAGGTCTCCTTTCCCTAGGCTGCAGGGTTGTAGTTCCTCTTGCTTCTGTTCTTTGCCCCTGGTGGTGAGGTTGATCCAGTGGCTTGTGTAAGCTACCCAATGGGAGGGACTGGTGCCTGCATTCTGGTGGGTAGAACTGAGTCTTTTACCTCTGATAAGCAGGGCCCTGCAGGTTGTGTTTTGGGATGTCTGTGAGCTTAGTGTGACTTTAGGTCATCTGTGTGCTGATGGGTGGGTTTGTGTTCCTGTCCTGTTTGCTGTTTGGTGTGAGACACCCAGCACTGGGAGCTGCCAGCAGTTCAGTGGAGCTGGGTCTTGGGGTCAGATAGTGGCCTCCATGTGAGCTCTTTCATTCTCTAGTGGTCCAACATCCTGGAATTTGTTCTCCCACCCCAGAGCCTCAGGCCCGACTTCTGGTTGGGGAACCAAGACCTCACATTTCGCTTGTCCTGGCAATAAAGGGGATTAAAAAAAAATTTTTTTAAAGACTAACAGAACCCCAGAAAAATGGCAAAAAGTAAAATCAAACAAAAACACAAACGAGGAAACACGCACACACACAAAAGAAATAAAAAAGAATCAAATAAAACAAAAAGCAAGAGAACAACAGACAAACAAAAGAACCCAAGAATGAAATCAAACAATTAAAAAGAAATCTAACAAAAACACAAAACCACAAAACAAAACCAAAGCAGAGTGCCAACTAAAGAATGAAGCAAAGAAACAAAACAGAGAAAAATGATAAAAGAAAAGAAAGAAAAAGAAAAAGGGGAAAGAAGACCAAACAACAGAAAAGCAATGTAGAAATAGAAATTTTAAAAGTATAATATTAAAGAAAAAAATGACAAACCGATCCCCAGACAAATGGTAAAAACAAAATCAAATAAACAAAAACAGAAACAAGGAACCACACACACATACAAAAGAAACAAAAACAGGACCAAATAAAACAAAAAGCAAGAGAACAACCAGACAAACAGAAGAACCCAATAGTGAAATCAAACAATTAAAATAAAAAATATCAAAAACACAAAACCTAAAAACAAAACCAAAGCAGTGTGCCCACTGAAGAATAAAGCACAGAAACAGAACAAACTGATAAAAATGATTACAATTTTAAAAAAGGGAAGAAACACAGAACAACACAAAAGCAAAGTAGATATGGAAGTATAAAAAATATATTAAAGAAAAAGAAGAAGAAAAAAAATAAGGGAAAAGAACACAGAACAGAAAAGCAAAGTAAAAAAAAAATAAAAACGATGTTACAAAACACAAAGATCCCAAAAGACTAAATAAAAAAAGTAAAACAACAAACAAAAAAAGCCATAACCAACAGCAGAATGAGTTAACACATATTAAAAAGAAGAGTAATAATTATGTTTCCCTGAGTCTCAGCTGTAAGTGTCCTTGCATATACTGTGAGCCACAGCCCACTTCTGCCTCCACAAGAGGCCCTCCTCTGCCTCTGGGCTGGTCTCTGGACCTGCTGTGGGCCCTGTGGGGACCATTCAGACTCTGATCTGGCCCAATTCCTGCGTGTACTTGCCTCCAAAGTCCTCAGCTGCCAGAGCTAGACTGTTTTCATTTGTGGGAACACTCACTGTCTACTCAGATATTACATAGACACAGGGTCTACCTAGTTGATTGTGGGGATTTAATCTGCAGCTTGTGAAGCTCATGGAAAGATTTTTGATCCTTTTCTTTAGTTGCCCCATCCCTGGGGTTCAGCTTTGGTTTTATCCCCACCTCAGCGTGTGGTCCACCCAGAAGAGTCTGGTCCTGAGGCTGCCTTGGAGACCTTGGTTCTGCCCCAGTGAGAATAGAGTGCAGAGATGGTATGACTGCTTGGATCACAGAAGCCCTGGGATGCACCAAATGTTCAGGGAAGCTGGTGGTCACAGGCACAAGAGATATGGCCCTAGTGAGGGTCTTTTCTAGCTCCTGGCATAAGTGCATGAGGACCAGCCCTGAGGGGGCTATTTTTATTGTCCTGAAGCCGGCGTGTAAGGGCCATCCCTGAGATGGCTTCTTTTATTGTCCATGCAGGCTCTGGCATGTGGGGAGAGAGAGGCTACAATAGTGGTTCCTCTCCCTGTGTGGGACTCAGCAGTAGCACCTGCTTCCATGGCAGTCCAGTCTTCCTCCATAGGCATCCCTTGCTATGGATTTCCTCCCTCCCATCTCCTCAGTCTGTCTCCCCACAACCAACAGCAGTTCTCACCGTGGGCCTGTTCTCCAATCCCAACTCTCCAACTCCCAGCCCCCTTGCACACCTGTGAACACACATCCCAGTCCAGGGTACATAGGGCTGTGGTACAGACCATCTGTGTAGTTCTCACTCTGTAACGTTTGCCACAGATTGGCTGCTTCACCCTCTTCCAGAAGCCTCAATGCTTCCCTTCTGTCCCAATCGATTTCCCTATCAGAAAGAGGTTTCCTCAAATTCGGGAATCTCTCCTCTGCTTCAGCTTCCCTGTGCCAGTGTGCAGGTCCCATCCTTATTCCTCTCTTCCTCCTTCTCCTTTCTTTTTCTTGTCCTACCCAGTTATGCAGGGATCTTTATAGTCCTTTCCCATGTCCAAGGTCTTCTGCTAGTGTTCAGCCAGTGTTCTGTGGGTACTGTTGCATCTATAGGTGTATTCCTGATACATCCATGGAAAGAGATGAATTCCACATCCTCCTACTCCTCTGCCATCTTAACTGTCCTGGATGTATTTTAAAAGTATATGTGAGTACCTACTTGATAGAAATATTCATGGAATTAAATTCTTTCAATTTAAACACTTTCAAAAGTTATCTAACCAAGTGAATCTTCCGTAATATGTTATTTGTATTTTTGTTCATATGAGGATCTGTGTTATGAACTAGAATTTTGATACATTATATTTTTAGAGAGGTATTTAGAGAAAGTGAGAGAATCTTTCATGTAACAGATACCAGTTATCTTACCACTAATTCCAAACTTCTCATTTCATGAAAGGAGTTATTTGTTAGAAAAGTATTTTTCCACTGTACTATTTTTCTTACAATGCTAAGGGGATTCCTATTTGCTTAGTACTGATATATTTTCCAGGGTGTATGTCCCATAATCAGTTCTAGTTGAGCATGTCTTGCTGAATTTCAGAAGCATCTAAGGAAATCACAGTGGTTTGGCATGGGGAAACCATAGTGCCAGAATGCTTGAGTAGGTGACAAGGAGGGGGGAAAGTAGTGAAGATGTTGCCAGGCATGCTAAATTTTTTTATTTCGTGGTGCTAGTGTTTGTTGAATTAACACTCACAGGACTCTAAGTATTATATAAAATATCAGGCACTGCCTATGCCTAGCAGGCTTATGATACAACTCTGTTCAGCTTCAATGTATACAAAATGTTGATTTGTCTAGGGGGAAAATGTTTAGACAATACAGATGATTGAACGAGGTGATCTCTTGAAATTATTTTTGGTCCTGTGGTTCCAAGAAGGGCTATGCATTTCTAAACCTGGTGATTACTGACAAGTTAAGGTGTGAAAACTCTAGCCAAGAATGCTGCTCAGTGCTCATTGGGAGAGCTGAAGTATATTGGGAATATTCCCAAGTTGGTGGAGAATACCCTGGATTTGCAAGATGCTTTCATGACTGATTGTATTTAAATTTTGCTTTTTTAGTATGCTTTTGAGAGCCTGATGAAGAAGCAACCCTGAAACAAAGAATAATTTATTTTAGCCTAGTTAAGACTCATCAGATTGACCCTTTCATTAAGGGGACTGTAAAGCACCGTAAAGCAGAGTGAGCCCCAGAAGGAAAGAAGAGGAAATGTGAAGAGAAAAAGGAATAAAGAAGTTGATCACTGAAGAGACAGTGTGGAAAAACAGTAGACAGCTTTCCCCTCAGAAAACATGGGAGAGGGGCATATAAGCTGACATCTTGCTTTTCAAACAAATATGTTTCTGAAGCCTGAAAAGGTAAAGTAACTTGTTCAAAATCATACAGTGTGTCAGTGGAAGAGCCTAAACTCTTAGCTTAGTTCAATGTGTTTTATTTCAACTATGCCTATAACTTGCCCATAGAGTCTTCCAGAAACCCAGAATTTCTACAACATATCTCTTTAATTTCCTTGCTGCTACACAAATGTTGTTCTTTAAACACTTAAGTGCAGTTATTGCCTTTTAGCCCTGTGACCCTCCTTTACTCTGTCATTTATCTCTTTTCTTCTCCAACACCCTTAAGGATGGTATTCTAAATCTGAGTTTTCAGAAACATCTGCTTATTCCAAATAGATTAGATGGCAGATATAGAAGACTGGGACAATGAAAAGAATGGATTTAATTTTGCTGTGAATCTGAAATTCATTTTCATATTTAACTTAGTTTAATTTCTTGTCAACTAGTATACATATAGGCATACCTTGGAGATATTTTTGGTTCTAGACAATTTATGTCAGAGAACCAAAAAATTTTGGTTCTCTGATGTAAATTATAGCAATATATTTTTGGATCTGTCTCCTAAAGCAAAGGAAATAAAAGCAAAAATAAACACATGGGACCTAATCGTATAAGCTTCTGCACAGCAAAGGAAACCATTGACAAAACAAAAAGACAACTGTTGAATGGGAGAAAATATTTGCAAATGATATGATTAATAAGGAGTTAACCAAAATATATAAACAGCTTGTACAACTCAACATCAAAAACAAAAAACTTGATTAAAAAGTGGGCAGAAGATCTGAATAGACATTTTTCCAAAGAAGACATACAGATGGCCAACAGGCACATGAAAGGATACTCAAAATGACTAATCATCGGAGAAATGAAAATTAAAACCACAGGTGACCTCACACCTGTCAGAATGGCTATCATCAAAAAGACCACAAAAACATTTTGGCAAGGATGTGGAGAAAAGGGAATTCTCATACACTGCTGTTGGGAATGTAACTTGGTGTGTCCATTATGGAAAACAGTATGGAGGTTTCTCAAAAAACTAAAAAATTAAACTATCATATGACCCAGCAATTCCACACTTGAGTATTTATAAAAAACAAACAAACAAACAAACACAAAATCACTAATATGAAAAGATACATGTACACCAATGTCCATAGCAACATTACTTACAATTGCCAAGATATGGAAGCATCCTAAGTGTCCATCAACAGATGAATGGATAAGGAAGTTGTAGTATATACATACAATGGAATACTAATCGGACATAAAAAAGAATGAAATTTTGCCCTTTGCAACAACATGGATGGACATGAAGGGTATTAAACTTAGTGAAATAAATCAGGCAGAGAAAGACAAATAATGTATATCACTTATATGTGGAATCTAAAAAATAAAGCAAGTGAGTGAATATAACAAAACAGAAACAGAGTGACAGTTATAGAGAATAAACTAGTGGTTACCCGTGGGGAGAGGGAATGGGGGAGGGGCAAAATAGGGGTAGAGGATTAAGAGGTACAAACTGCTATGTACGTATAAGATAAATAAGTTACAAGGGTATATAATACAATACAAGAAATATAGCCAATATTTTATAGTAACTATAAGTAGAATATAACCTTTCAAACTTGTGAATCACTAAGTTGTACACCTGAAATTTGTATAATATTGTACATCAACTATACCTCAATAAAAAAAGAAACAAAAGTTATGTTTACACCAGACTATAGTCTATTAAGTATGCAATAGCATTATGTCTAAAAAAAAATGTACATGCCTTAATTAAAAACTACTTTATTGCTAAAAAATGCTCACCAACACCAGAACTTTCAGTGAGTCTTACAGTAACATCAAAAATCACTGATCACCATGACAAATATAATAATAATGAAAAAGTTTGAAGTATTGCAAGAATTACCAAAATGTGACACTGAGACATGAAGTGAGCAAATGCTATTAGATAAAATGGTGCTGATAGATTTGTTCAACACAGGGTTGCCATTAACCTTCAATTTGTGAAAAATGCAATACCTGTGAAGTGCAATAAAGTGAAACACAATAAAAAGAGGTATGTCTGTAATTCTCAGTTCTCTGAAATTTTCAGAGTACCTGTTTTTTGTTTTTATTTTTTTCTCTTCACAGTGTGACCACCATCCTTATAGGTGTGGAATGTTGGTCAAGAATATATTTTGGAGATCACTAGCTTATAAATTAATTGGTTTTAATAAACTCTGTTGGCCTTATAATAAATTTATTAAAACATTCTTGCTGAAAGTTTTAAACCTGTTATTTTTTCATAGTGGCTCCCCAAAATCTTCATTAGTTGGTTTGTGTATTAGGAAATTCTTATAGATTCCTTAAGTAGTAGATTATGTAGAATAGTTATTAAGTCATTACTAAAACAGTTATATATGTATGTATACACACACATATATGTCATAGTTCTTGCATCGATTAAAATGGGTGGCTTCTCTATTATTTATGAAAATGTTGCAGAGAGACTTAGCAGTGAAGGGCACATATCTTTGCCTTCTTTTCATCTGCATAAAATACCTGGCCCATTCTCAATTCTAATGAAGGAATTGAGAAGTTAATTTTTAAGTGTTTGGTGCTCTTAAATAAGACAGCTAAACCTGAATGAGACCTTGTATTTTTTTTCAGATGGTAAATGATCATGATTGAAAACAGTCTTATTCAATGAATACACATGTTATGGACAAACAGTCGTGTTGCTAGCTGGTTTTCTCAGATATATTCAGATAAGCAGTACATACATTCAAGGAGAGCATGTCATTCTTTTCCTTGACTGACTCATAAAGTAGTTCAAGGGGATTCTGTGATATCTCCTGTTACTTCAAATTTAGCTTTTCTTCTAGTAGCAGTCACTGATGTCCTGCAAATAGACGTGACATGAATTAGTGAAGTGGTTTCCCAGATATGCTGGAGTTGGAGGTTTTTATGGGATGAAGTGCTCTGGCCTTGTTGCTATACCTGGGACTTCTGCATGGTAGAATTTTATCTAAGCTATCTACCTCTGGTATTGATAGCTTAGTCCCCCTAAGTCCTAAAAATAACCATCAAGAGGAGAAGGAACAACTAGAGGAGATGGAAAGAAATATTGCAGGACTTTTGCTCATGTTTAGGACTGGTTTTAGGGACTGTGGCATGTTCTTTCTAATAAATTATCCATGTGAATATTTTTACTCATTCTTATCAGGAGAAAAAGAGAAAGTCATAATTCCCACCAGTCCAGGAACATTGTGAAACAATGTCAGTCATGAAATATTTATGAAAGCTTTTGGATAGAGTTTGGGGAAGAAAGAACTGTGAAAAGTCTGGGAGCCACAGAAATATTTTGATAATTAAGAATCTTTGGGGATTTAAAATATATATCTAAGAAAGTTTGATTCTTTAAAAGGAATGATTCCTAACGGATGTTTGAAATGTGTGTGTGTGTGTGTGTGTGTGTGTGTGTGTGTGTGTTTCTCACAAACTGAGGAAATATTTCTAGTAGTCATTGATTAATAACTCTTGAGTCATATCTGAGTTGATATATTACCAGTTTTAATGCAATGTTTCCTTATTTTAACCATCTGTTGACCACTAGTCCATGGGATTCTAGTTTGGGACTTCTATAATAGTCTCATATAAGAAGTAGATTAAGTAGGGTCAGAGTAAAATCTCCCCCAAACGCTACTTGGGATTCTTAATTTCTCTTGACATTTTTGGAAGTGATCACAAGCTGCATTATTCATTACTTCTTAAAAATTTTACTTACATACGTAACCCTAAGAGCTATAAATCTCTTATCTCCTTGAGAGGCCCTCAGGACAGAAGCTATAAGATATAACTGAAGTAGACACTTGTCCCCAGCTAATATAGAAACAAAATTTGTAATTGAATATTTATATCTCAATTTGAGTTTTAGAAAAGCAACATCTTTTCTTTTCCCAAAGAAAATCATAGATCCTCTTGACTGCATGCAAAAGAAAAGAGAAACCTCTAACTTGAATAGATGGAAAATAAATTTGAAGCTGGTAATTAAGTAGGCCTCAAGCTTCATATTTCCAGTTCTCCCCACCATCTCCTCCCCTTCTGCTGAGGTTTTCAGGGAATAGTAGAGTTAGGAGATGCTGTGAGAAGTTCAAAAACTATGAGTAATTTTATAATTAAAACATCCTGGGCAGCAGGA
>NW_006785255.1:882205-887695 GCF_000442215.2 Lipotes vexillifer
AGCAGGAATTTGTTTCTTTAACAAAGTATGTTAGACTGTTAGGTGAAGGTAGGTAAAAGCAGCAGATAGCCAATACTCTTCTTTAGGTAGTGTGTGCATCATTTTAATGTAAAGTTAGACGACTTTGATGTAATATATTATGAAAAATATCAATTACCATCAAAGTCGTCACTGACATAAATTCGGTAAGTTCTGTGCAGATTTTGCCCTAGCAACCTTTCTCCAGGTGTTCGTAATCGTTCATTGTTGACAACCACTAGGTGACACTGTTGCTTCACCAAGTTAGTGCAGGAAGCTCCATTAGCTACACAAGTTATACAGGAAGAACTATTGTTTATATTAGCCTGAAATTTGACTAATACTGATCATCAGCATTATTACAAATAGTTCTGACAGTACTATCTATTATATAAAATATACACATGCTTATAATAAAACAAACTACTAAGTACTACTACTGCTGCTGCTACTCCTAGTACCATACACAACCAGACCAATGTCTAAAATTTGTCAACTCTGTGATGACCTTTGTGCTTTGTACTTTAATTTAATCCTTCTCTCAATCAAACTTGTAGAAGATTACAAATCTAAGAAGTGGCAGAACTGAAATTCAAACATTGTATGATGGCTTCTCTGGCGCCTTTAGTCACACAGCAAGCTTAATGATAGGTTGCAACCTGAGCTCTGTGATGGTATGTATTTCCAATCAAGTTGTCTATAGCAAAATAAGAGGGCCTATGGAAAAATAGTAGGGTGAGTTTAACATAAACATAATACAGTTTCCTTTCCATTACTTTTTTTTATTGGCATATAGTTGCTTTACAATGTTGTTTCTGTTGTACAATGAAGTGAATCAGCTATATGTATACATATATCCCCTCCCTCTTGGACCTCCCTCCCACCCCCACGCCACCCATCCCACTCATCTAGGTCATCACAAATCACTTTTTAAAAGGTGTTCTTGGAAACTCTTATCCGTGAAAAAACTCTGGGTCTATTTGATATACCTACGAATATTTTTATTCACAGGAGGAAAACTTAATTTAGGATTGCTAGATAAAACACAGGATTCCCATTTAAATTTGTGTTTCAGATAAATGATTTCTTAGCATAAGTATGTCCCATACAAAAATCTGTATTTCTGGTACACAATAAATATATACATTTTTTGTATAAGTATGTCCCCAATATTGCATGGGGCATATCTATATTAAAAATAAAAATTATTTCTTATTTATCTGAAATGCAAATTTAAGTAGGTCTCCTGTATTTTAATTTGCTAAATCTGTCAACATTACCTTATCTATTATTTCAGTTAATTTGGGGTAGTTTAACAAAACTCACTCAATTTTCTCCCTTTCTATCTTGGACCCCTTCGCTATTTCCCCCTCCATTCCTGAGGAATATATATTTGTCCTTTTAGAGGATGATCCTATGATCTGCATCCTTTATCCTTTTGCTTCCTGCTTCTCTTCAGACTTGCTCCATTTGTTATCATCATGCCTGTCTCATTTTCACTGTTTTTCTCACTACCATGTCTTTTTCCCATCTATAAAAGTGATTAGAGATTTGTACCTCAAAAAAAACCTCAAGCTTCTTCTGTACCCTATTTGGTTATACTTCCTCAAAGAGCAGACCCTATTTTCTTATCACCCATTTACTCTTCAAACAACTGCAACTGGTAATAAAACTTTTCTCCCCAAACTCATTCAACAGCTTTCTAATTGCTAAATTCCATACTTTTCTAAGCCCTCATCTTTCGTTTTTTTCCTATTTGATGGTGTTCCAACTCTAATTCTTTATTTTATTCTCTCTGTATTTTTTATCATGGATGAATCATCACCTTCTTCTTGTGATAGATTCTCAGATTCTCATTGTAGAATGAGAATTGTATCTCCATTGTAGTAATGACATCACCATATAATATACTCAGTCACATAAAAACATTCTTCTTTGACATTTTTTGGCCTCCAATTTTTCTGCTGTATTATGTGGCTTCTACCTCTGCTACATTCTTGCATCTCTCTATTCCTTTTGATTTTCAATCTGATTACATTATCATCAAAAGGAAGAGGATTCTTCAAAAGGATTTAAGATTGACAGTAAAAGAATTGTATTTCATCTTTCTCACCTTCATCCCCTTAACTGATGATTATCCTGGGACTGCCAGAAGTAAAAGGCATATTCTGTGGTGGGGTTCTTCTTTTCTGGACTTGTGAATAAGTTGATAATCTCTCTGCTTTCAGCTGGTCGATATTTGACAGTGATCTTCTAGTCCATGAGAATGGAGGTTAGATATGAAAGTAATTCTTTTCTCCTGTACCTGAAATGGGTCATCAGATTCAGAAATTGCTGTGTTGCTGGATGTGATATAAGTACTTTCACTACATTCACTGTTTTGGGCATTATCTGCTTAAGATGCTGATTAGAATGTGAGAAAGATAATACATACAATCTACCTTATTCCTAATCTCAGAAATCAATTCCAGAAGTGAAGTTTAGACCTTGAATTTTTAAATCTATTGTTCTTGGTTTTACAATCCTAGTTATGTTAAGTCTCCTGAAGTATAATTCTCCCTCATTCTTGGGACTTCCTTGGGAATGAATAATCCATGGAGATGTATCAGAAAACAGTCTGATCATCCAGTGTAATTTTTAAAGCAACCAATTAAAACAGTGGCTTCAAATAATAAGACTGTTCATTGGATTGGAGACTTTTGGAGTATAAATTTAATTAAGTGGAGTTTTTCTTTTAAGTACAGGTTAATAGGCTGTCCACCAAAAGTAATCCCTTCTCTATAGACAGCTGAAAGAATTGACAGGCATAAATACTATGTGCTACTAATCATATTCATCACTTCTTACTTCACATGAGTTTTAAGTTTCTAGGTACAGTAAAACCTTGTTTTTATAGATTGAGTTGAGAGCCCCCAGTCAATTTGTTAAAAGCAGTTTATAGATGAAAATATTTCTCCTGGCTCTCATAAAGAATTGATTTAGATTAATAACTGCTAGAGCAATAATGTTAAGTTTACACTCCCACCAATAACCATGGCATATATCACTAAGAGATTTATGCAAATTTTCTTGCTGAGCATGGATGCACTGCTTCAGAATCCTTCTGAACTCATTTCAGTAATTCAGTTGAAGAACTAATTCATCTGTTTGACCCAGGATATGGATGGCTTTTTTGTTAATCATTTTAAGACTGTAGAAGGTATAAATACAAGAAGATAAAGTCAAGAGTTTAGGCATTTCAGGATCACCTTGAGGACATGACGAAGGTTAGAGTCTGAAAAGGAAGAATGGAGTTGACATGCAGATCTTCAAATTAAACAGGGATACATGACCATATTTTTTTGGAGGATAAATAATGTCATAGTCCAATTCAGAATTTTGATTTCAAGCAAGGCAGATAGAAATAGATTTGGTTTGTTATTCTATTTGGAATCTAAGTAGGCTGGTTTGCAAAAAATATAAACTGGATAAGATTGTTCATCCCAGAAGAAGAAAATATTCCATTCTAACTGAATAATGATAGGGAGTAAGACATATATGGTTTTCTTACTTTATGTTTTCAATGCATTAAGGCATATTAAAAAGTCATTTCAAAACTATTGAAATACATTATTCAAATCATCTTAGCAACTAATGAAAGAAATTTATAGGCACTAACAGCTAACATTTATCAGTGCTTTTCCCATATGCCAGACATTGTCCTTGGTACTCTACTTATCTAAGTCCTCCCCTCAAAGACCTTGAAAAGTTGGCGTGGAATTTTAGCTTTGTTCACCAATGTGCTGGTTGATTAACCGGTTTCATAGTACAACATTTCAACTATTTCTTTATTCTTGTTCTCCTTTTGACGTGAATAAAAAGTAATGTTCCCCGGGTTTGGTTTATCTCCTCTAGTATATTTTCTTTCTTTCTTTCTTTTTTTTTACTGCCAAATATATAGTGAATATGGTACAAAATATCATTGTAATCTATGTGCAATATAGATCTTGCAACTTCTCGTGTAAATTTCAGTTATGCCACTAGTTAATTGGGAGAATGAGAACTCTGGTACTATTCACTACATGCTACTTTTTTTTTGTGGTACGCGGGCCTCTCACTGTTGTGACCTCTCCTGTTGCGGAACCCAGGCTCCGGACGCGCAGACTCAGCGGCCATGGCTCACGGGCGCATCCACTCTGCGGCATGTGGGATCTTCCCGGACCGGGGCACGAACCCATGTCCCCTGCATCAGCAGGTGGACTCTCAACCACTGCGCCACCAGGGAAGCCCT
This sequence comes from Lipotes vexillifer, assembly GCF_000442215.2. Lineage (NCBI taxonomy): Eukaryota > Metazoa > Chordata > Mammalia > Artiodactyla > Lipotidae > Lipotes > Lipotes vexillifer. The sequence continues at coordinate 886,494 of NW_006785255.1, forward strand.
ACATGCTACTTCTTGAAGTGAAAGAAATCCTTTATGGAAGTCCTAAAAAGACCTCAAAGATTTGAATTTTCAATAAGCTAAAATTATTTGAGTATTTGTCTACATCTTCCAATAAATGATAAATATTTCTTTTTTTTTATTTGACTCCACTGTCTGAGTTATATTTAGCCACCCAAGTTGACTTCCTATGGGGACAAATAAGCTTGAGCACTGAGAATTTCTGAATATTATTATGTACATTTTGGTAATAAGACATTAGTGGTAGAAACCCATATTTGAATTATGTCATTAAGTATGGAATGTAAACCAGCAAGAAAAAACTAGCTCAAAAGAAAAATATGTTTCATGGCTTCAAGGTCCCAGGAAATTCTAGGCATAAGTGCTCTAAATTCCCATTGGGAAGTCAATTGATCCGGAAAACTAGACATCCTTAAGTATTGTGGAAGTCAACATGTAACATGTTGAAGAATGTCCCAATAAGAGCACTCAAAAGATGAATTTCTTATACATCTTGCTGGCATAAGATGTTGGCCCAAAAATCCTCATTGGAGCATGAGAACAATATCCACCAAAAAAAATGACATGATTAGTAAGATGTGTATCCTAGTGTTATTTGAAAAAAAAAACTCCATAAAACTGGAAGAACCAAAGTATCTATTCCTAGGAAGATGGCTATGTAAACTTTGGTACATCTTTATGAGGGAATATTGTGCACTCATGAAAAAAATGGTGTTCTCTAAGAGTTTTTCATGATATAGTAAAGGCTTATAATGTTCAGTGAAATAAAAAAAAAAAGTTATGTGTACCATATTGTCTCAACTATGTAAAGAAAATTATTTCATAGAAAAAAAATGGAACAAACTATATCAAAATTTTAATCAACAGTGTGATCATGGAACATATCTTTTTTTTTAACACCACCATTTCTATACTTTACAAAGCTTTCTATTTTATAATAGTAATTTGATTATGTAATAATCAGAAAAATTAAAACTATTGGAAAAAATAAATGGCTTCTGAATTCTTATCAAAGTGCAGGTGTTCTACTTTTTGCCTTATTGCTCCTTGGCACAAAGTATGCCAAACCATGGAAGCTGACCACGGAAAGTAAAAGCAATGGAATAAGTAGAAACTTGGGTTTTAATTTTTGGTATTTATATATATATATATATATATATATATATATATATATATATATATAT
>NW_006785255.1:887766-897321 GCF_000442215.2 Lipotes vexillifer
ATATATATGAGCATTTGGTTATTTTTCAGTTTTGTAAGTTTACTCATATTTCATATACACAGTAATTATCTTTTGATAAAAATACTTCTTGTTGCAAGTGAGACCCTAAGAGTAATTATCAGTCCTGAATCTTAGACTAGCTCCCTATTTCGTGCATAAAAAGCTGAGTGACCATTTCTCAGGAATGCTATAAAAATGTTTTCACACTGCTTGAATCCTCTTCATTAGGAGTCACCTCTAGGTACTATTTCAACTTTAAGACTTAAGACCTAATGAGGTAACACTACAAGATCTGTGTTAGTATTGAATTTCCACTAAAAGTAATTGCATAAATCAAACACTGTTTGAAAGTGTTGGGGAAACTTGCTTTTTTGATGATCCTTTGAGGAAATATAGGCTGTATGGAGTATTTTAGACATTTTTCTTCTGAGTAACAGCAATCCCAGAATCAATTTTTTTTTCTCTGTTATTATGATACCTTGTAGATGAGACTCTGTACCCAGAGGGAAAGTCTAATGAAGTTATTAGACAAACTCTATTATCTCTTTTAATAGAAGTACTAAACTGAAAAATTACATGACTACTGAAGACATATATGATTTCAGTAATAAGTTTGATATGAATTCTTAAGATACCTTTGTGGACAAGATGAAAAAATCATTCTATTTGACTGACTGTTCTCAATTCCTACTAAATAAATTTCAGTCTGAAGGACAGAGTCTAGTAGATGTATCTCGGTTTTCTTATTTATTGATTTGAATAAGGACTTATATGACTTGCTTCATCAATTTTTGGGTAATGCTATGGACTGTGTTATGTCTCCCAAAATTCATATGTTAAAGTCCTAACCCCCAATATGATGGTATTTGGAGATGAGGCCTTTAGGAGATCATTAGTTTTAGGTCATGTCATGAGGTACTTCTGCTTTCTCTCTGCTGTATGAAGACAAAATGAGAATGTGGCTCTTTGCAAGCCAGGAAGAGGGCCCTCATCAGGAACCAAATTGGCCAGCTCCTTGATCTTATACTTCACAGTCTCCACAACTGTGAGAAATAAATTCCTGTGGTTTAAGCTATCCAGTGTCTGGTATTTTATTATGGCTGCCTGAGCTGACTAATAATACAGGTAACAATGTTTGGAGGAATAGCTCATATGTTTAAGTGAAGTACATAATTATCAGTATTAATAATGACTAGATCAGATTCAGAAAGATTTTGTCACAACAAATTAATTGACCAGATTCAATATATCAGGTAAGGTTTAATATAAAACTTGGTGCTTAGATTTTTATAAAAAGTCTCCTACATAATAAAGGATGGAGAATATATCACTTAACAGAGTAGGTTTGGAAAAAGAGCTTAATTGTATGGTATTGTTTACACTTTTCAAGCCAGAACACAGCTAAGCACTGTTAAATTTTGGTATCACATACTAAAAGGAAAATCGGTAAGCTGTAGCAAATCACGAGGAGGGTGATCATAATGATGGACAATTTTAAAGTCATATTACATGGGGACCTCCCTGGCCTGGTGGCGCAGCGGTTAAGACTCTGCACTCCCAATGCAGGGGGCCCGGGATCAATCCCTGGTCAGGGAACTAGATCTCACATGCATGCCACAACTAAGAGTTTGCATGCCACAACTAAGAAGTCTACCTGCTGCAACAAGTCCCTGCACAATCAAATTAAAAAACAAAATCCTTCTTCATGTATAAATAAATAAATTAATTAAAAGTCATATTATATGATAATTTCCAGCTAGAATGGAGTTGCAGGAACATTTATCTTCCTGCCTGAAACAAATAGGAACCTGACAAAATATGAAACAATATTGTCAAGATTTTGGGCATTGGGCAACAAAAGACAATAATCTTGGAGAGGTTGGAAACAAATGAAATGAGCCCAGTGATTGTCCCAATTCACTGCTAGGAGAGTTTCCAGGCCATTGTGCAGCAGAGTATGAAGATGGAGGAGAACCCAGGAGGAGACAGTCTCCCTAAGTTGAAGAGAAAGACCTGGAAGTCTGGAGAGGCTGAAGCAGCTAGATTTCACATGGCAGAGTGCCAGAGAGAGAGCCCTAAAAATCTGCACATGTGCATAGTGTTAAGCCAAGTAAAGATTCTCACAGAAGTGTAGGGGAAGGAGCAATCCCAGGGACTCACACAAGGTTCATGTTTCCATTACCCAGAGTGAAAATTCCATAGTCCACAGAGCAACAACTGGCAACGAGTTCTGCCACAATAGTGGGAATAAACGTTGCTCTTGTCCCACCTATCAGTATAATTCAGGTTTGGCTTTTAATTTTTGAGATGAAGAAAAAGATGGATGGAATTAACAGTAGATTAGACATGGTAGAGTAAAGAATTAGTGAACCTGAAAACATAGTAATAAAAACTACTCAAAATGAAAGATAAACATGCCTTAAAAAATATGCAAAGCACCGTTAAACTGTGTGACAACATCAAGTAGCCTAATATGTATTTATTTGGAGTTTCCAAAGGAAGTAGGATAGAAAATATTTCAGTAGATAATTGCTAGACATTTTCCAAAAGTGTTAAAAACTGTAAACTCACAGATCTAAGAAGCTCAACAAACACCAAGCACAAATAAATAAAGAAATAAATAAGAGCAAAATATGTTGGAAGGAAGAAACATCAAGGTACAGCATAATGAAATTGCTTTAAACCAATGGTAAATAAAAACCTTTTCTTAAAAAAAATTTTTAGAATAGATATTTATTGGAATATAATTGCTTCACAATACTGTGTTAGTTTCTGGTGTACAACAAAGTGAATCAGCCATATGCATACATATATCCCCATATCCTCTCCCTCTTACACCTCCCTCCCACCTTCCCTATCCCAAATGAAGTGATAGTAGCATCGAGATACATACACTACCAAATGCAAAAGAGTTAGCTAGTGGGAAGCAGCAGCATAGCACAGGGAGATCAACTTGGTGCTTTAAGATGACCTAAAGAGAAAAATCTTAAAAGCCTCTAGAGGATAAAGAAAACATGTACAGAAGAACAATAAAGATGGCAAAAAAATTCCTTGTTGGAAACAATGCAAGCTAGATGACAGTGGAGCAATGTCTTTAAAGTACTAAAACAAAAAGAAAATGACAATAACAGCAAAGAATACCTGCCAACCTAGAATTCTACACCTAATGGAATTATCTTTCAAAAACAAAGACAATGGGGCTTCCCTGGTGGCACAGTGGTTAAGAACCTGCCTGCCAATGCAGGGGACTGGGTTCTAGCCCTGGTCCGGGAAGATCCCACATGCCACGGAGTGGCTAGGCCCGTGAGCCACAACTATTGAGCCTGCGCATCTGGAGCCTGTGCTCTGCAACGGGAGAGGCTGTGACAGTGAGAGGCCCATGCACCGCAATGAAGACTGGTTCCGCGCATGCCACAACTGGAGAAAGCCTTCGCGCAGAAACGAAGACCCAACACAGCCAAAAATAAATAAATAAATAAATAAATTTATTTTAAAAAATGAAACAAACAAACAAAAAAACCAATGGCAATGAATCTGTAGATTGCTTTGGGTAGTATAATCATTTTCAAAACACTGATTCTTCCAATCCAAGAACATGGTATGTCTCTCCATCTATTTGTGTCAACTTTGATTTCTTTTAACTGTATCTTATAGTTTTCTGCTTACAGGTCTTTTACCTCCTTATGTAGCTTTATTCCTAGGTATTTTATTCTTTTTGTTGCAATGGTAAATGAGATTGTCTCCTTAATTTCTATTTCTGATGTTTTGTTGTTAGTGTATAGAAATGCAACAGATTTATGTGTATTGATTTTGTATCCTGCAACTTTACTAAATTTGATGATTAGTAGTTTTCTAGTGGCATCTTTAGAATTTTCTAAATATAATATCATGTCATCTGCAAACAGTGACAATTTTACTTCTTCTTTTATAATTTGTATTATTTTATTTTATTTTTCTCCTCTGATTCCCATGGCTAGGACTTCCAAACTATGTTGAATAATATTGGTGAGAGTGGACACCCTTGACTTGTTCCTGATCTTAGAGGAAATGCTTTCAGTTTTTCACCACTGAGAATAAGTTTGCTGTGTGTTTGTCATATATGGACTTTATTATGTTGAAGTAAGTTGGCTCTATGCCCACTTTCTAGAGAGTTTTTATCATAAATGAGTGTTGAATTTTGTCAAAATATTTTTCTGCATCTATTGAGATGATCATATGGTTTTTATTCTTCAATTTGTTAATATGGTGTATCACATTGATTGATTTGTGTATATTGAAGAATCCTTGCATCCTTGGGATAAATCCCACTTGATCATGGTTATAATCCTTTTAATGTGCTGTTGTATTCTGTTTGCTAGTATTTTGTTGAGGATTTTTGCATCTATGTTCATCAGTGATATTAACCTGTAGTTTTTTTTTTTTTTTTTGTAGTATCTTTGTCTGGTTTTGGTATCAGGGTGATGGTACTCTTGTAGAATGAGCTTAGGAGTGTTCCACTCTCTGCAAATTTTTGGAAGAGTTTGAGAAGGATGTGTTAGCTCTTCTCCAAATGTTTGATAGAATTCACCTCTGAAGCCATATGGTTCTGGGCTTTGTTGAAAGATTTTAAATCACAGTTTCAATTTCAGTACTTTTGATTGTTCTGTTCATATTTTCTATTTCTTCCTGGTTCAGTCTTGGAAAGTTATACCTTTCTAAGAACTTTTCCATTTTTCCAGGTTGTCCATTTTTATTGGCATATAGTTGCTCTTATAAACCTTTGTATTTCTGTGGTGTCAGTTGTAAGTTCTCCTTTTCCATTCCTAATTTTATTGATTTGAGCCCTCTCCCTTTTTTTCTTAATACATCTGGCTAAAGGTTTATCAATTTTATCTTCTCAAAGATCCAGCTTTTAATTTTATTGACCTTTGCAATTGTTTTCTTCATTTCTATTTGATTTATTTCTGCTCTTATCTTTATGATTTCTTTCCTTCTACTAACTTTGGATTTTGTTAGTTCTTCTTTCTCTAGTTGCTTTAGTGTAATATTAGGTTGTTTATTTGAGATTTTTCTTGTTTCTTGAGGTAGGATGGATTGCTATAAACTCCCCTCTTAGAATTGCTTTTGCTGCATCCCATAGGTTTTGGGTTGTCATGTTTTCATTGTCATTTGTCTCAAGGTATTTTTTGATTTCGTCTTTGATTTCTTCAGTGATCTCTTGGTTCTTTAGTAGCATGTTGTTTAGCTTCCATGTGTTTGTATGTCTTACTTTTCTTTACCCTGTGTAATCCCTATAAAATTACCAATGGCATTTTTCACAGAAGTAGAACAAAATATTTTACCATTTGTATGGAAACACAAAAGACCCAAATAGCCAAAGTAATCTTGAGAAAGAAAAATCGAGCTTGAGGAATCAGGCTGTCTGACTTCAGACTATACTACAAAGCTACAGTAATCAAAACAGTATGGTACTGGCACAAACACAGAAGTATAGATCAATGGAAAAAGATACAAAGCCCAGAGATAAATCCATACACCTGTGGTCACCTAATCTATGACAACAGAGGCAAAAACATACAATGGAGAAAAGACAGCCTCTTCAATAAGTGGTGCTGGGAAAACTAGACAGCTACATGTATAGTAATGAAATTAGAACACTCCCTAACACCATACACAAAAATAAACTCAAAATGGATTAAAAACCTAAATGTAAGGATAGACACAATAAAACTCTTAGAGGAAAACATAGGCAGAACACTCTTTGACATAAATTGCAACAAGATCTTTTTTGACCCACCTTCTAGATAAATGAATATAACAAAAGTAAACAAATGGGACCTAATTATACTTCAAAGCTTTTGCACAGCAAAGCAAAACCATAAACAAGAGGAACAGACATCCCTCAGAATGGGAGAAAATATTTGTAAATGAAGCAACTGACAAAGGATTTATCTCCAAAATATATAAACACCTCATGTAGCTCAATATCAAAAAACAAACAACCCAATCAAAAAATGGTGGAAGACCTAAATATACATTTATTCAAAGAAGACATACAGATGGCCAAGAAACACATGAAAAGTTGCTCAAGTACACTAATTATTAGAGAAATGCAAATCAAAACTTCAATGAGGCATCAATTCACACCAGTCAGAATGGCCATCATCAAAAAATCTACCAACAATAAATGCTAGAGAGGGTGTGGAGTAAAGGGAACCCTCTTGCACTGTTAGTGGGAATGTAAATTGATACAACCACTATGGAAAACAGTTTGTAGGTTCCATATAAAAGTAAACATAGAACCACCATATGACCCAGGAATACCACCACTGGACATATACCCAGAGAAAGCCATAATTCATAAAGACACATGCACCCCAATGTTCATAGCAGCACTATTTACAATAGTCAGGACATGGAAGCAACCTAAATGTCCATCAACAGAGGAATGGATGAAGAAGATGTGATACATATATATGACGTAATATTACTCAGCCATAAAAATTAATGAAATCGGGTCATTTGTAGAGACATGGATGGAACTAGAGAGTGTCATGCAGAGTGAAGTAAGTCAGAAAGAGAAAACCAAATATTGTATATTAATGTATATATGTGGAATCTAGAGAAATGTTATAGATGACCTTATTTACCCAGCAGAAATAGAGACACAGATGTAGAGAACAAATGTATAGATACAAAGGGGGAAAGGGGTGGGTTGGGAGGAATTGGGAGATTGGGATTGACACATATACACTCTTGATATTATGTATAAAGTAGACAACTGGGGCTTCCCTGGTGGCACAGTGGTTGAGAGTCTGCCTGCCAATGCAGGGGATATGGGTTTGTACCCCGGTCTGGGAAGATCCCACATGCTGCGGAGCAGCTGGGCCCGTGAGCCATGGCCACTGAACCTGCATGTCTGGAGCCTGTGCTCCGCAACGGGAGAGGCCACAACACTGAGAGGCCCGCGTACCACAAAAAAAAAAAAAAAAAAAAATAGACAACTGATGAGAACATACGCTATAGCACAGAGAACTCTACTTAATGCACTGTAGTGGGAGGGAAATGGGAAGGAAATCCATAGGGAGGGTATATATGTATATGTATGGCTGATTAATTTTGCTGTGCAGTAGAAGCTAACACAATATTGTAAAGCAACTATACTCCAATAAAATTTAATTAAAAACAAACAAACAAAAATAAACAAAGGGAAGATAAAACATTTTTCAGATATATAAATAATTTATCCAGCAAACCTGCACTAGTAGAAATGTTAAAGTAAGTACTTCAGGCAGAAAAATCATACCAAATGAAAATCTGGAACTATCCAATGAAAAATGAAGAGTAGTGGAATGGTAACTCTGCAGGTAAATATAAAAGACTTTTAAAATTATTTTAATGTCTTTTAAAGATATGCAACTTTAAAGCAAAAAAATAATATATTTTATTTTGGGGTTATAACACATGTAAACATAAGTGTATGACAACTGTAGTACAAAGGAAAATGGAAGTATGCAGTTGTAATGTACTTATACTAAATGTGAAATGGTATGCTATCATTTGACGATAGACTTTAATAGTTAAAGATGTACATTATAAACTCTAAAGCAATCATCAAAATAAGTTATAGTTAATAAACCAACAAAGGAGTAAAATAGAATCATACAAATAATCCAAAAGATGGTAATAAAAGGAAAAAGTGAAGAACTGATGAGATAAATATAGAATAAATGACAAATTGATAGATTTAAACCCAACCATATCAATAACCACATTACATATAAATAATCTAAATACTCCAAATAAGGCAGAAATTGTGACACTGGATTACAAAACAGGACCCAACTCTATACTGCCTATAAGAAATCCGCATTAAATACAAGGACATATAAATATTTACACATATTTCCTTCAGCATGAGTGTTATTGTTCCTAGAAATAGGACAGCTGAAGCAGCAGTCATAGGTCCACAATCATGCACTTCTAAGGAAGTGAGTTTCTAGCACTGTATGGGATAATTCCTTCTTGGTATCATCAGATCTTTTCAAGTCATGCTGTGTCCCCAGCCATAGTTTATTTTACTTACTGTTTATCAATTGTTGGTCAGAAATGAGAAGGAGCTTTTACTAATCCTCAGTGAACTGCTGTTCTTTATTGTTTCCTTCCTTTTTTCTCCCTCCTTTCTTCCTTCCTTCTTTCCTTCCTTCCTTTCTTTTTCAGTTCAGTCTGCTATAACAAAAATTATCATAGACTGGGTGGCTTAAACAACAGACATTTATTTCTCACATTTCTGAAGACTTGGAAGCCGAAGATCAAGACACCAGGAAATTCTATATCTGGTGAGGACCTCTTCCTGGCTTGTAGATTGCCAGTTCCTTGCTGTATCTTCACATGACTGAGAGAGCAAGCTCTAGTCTCTTTCTCTTCTTATAAACACACTAATACCATCATGGTCTCCGCCCTCAAGACCTTGTATAAAACTAATTATTCACAAAAGCCCCACCTTCTAATACCATCTCACTGGTTGTTAGGGTTTCAACATAAAGATACTGGGGGGACACAAACCTGCAGTCCATAACACCTTCTGTCTTCCCTCCCTACCCGCCCCCCCCATCCTTCCCTCCTTTCTCTTTGAAAATGCCTTGGATCCTGGTAAAACATTCATTTGAAAGTACAAGTGATTCCTTTCCCTAGGCATTGTTTTACTTCACTAGAGCTATTTCCTTTTGACCCCTATTATGAGGCAAAATAAGCCACAGAACATAAACTAATGGCAGAAGAAAAAACATGTTAAAGAAACAGATTGTAAAGTGTTATTTAATCCAAAGAGAGCAAAGTAAGTTACGTTAGCAATCAACACTGAGAGCACAGGATTGTGCTCATTTTCTTTACTGGTTGGCCTATCATGAGTAAAATATTAATTGCACTGTTAAGGACTGTAATTGACATATATGTGCATCCACATTTAAATGTAGCGGTTTTTCTAAAATGAACAGCACCATAAAAGCATCAGAGCTTTTTTGGGATAGCACTAAATGAATTAGTCCTGAGAGGTTGTTATGTGTTACAGGGATTAGTATAAAGACTAAAGAGTGGGTATTTTATTTTATTTAAAATTTTTTTATTGGGGTATAGTTGTTTTTATGATGCTGTGTTAGTTTCTACCATACAGCAAAGTGGAGTTCCCTGTGCTATGCAGCAGGTTATTTTTTTTTTAACATCGTTATTGGAGTATAATTGCTTTACATTGGTGTGTTAGTTTCTGCTTTCTAACAAAGTAAATCAGTTATACATATACATATATCCCCATATCTCCTCCCTCTTGCATCTCCCTCCCACCCTCCCTATCCCACCCCTCTAGGTGGTCACAAAGCACTGAGCTGATCTCCCTGTGCTATGCGAGCAGATCTCTCTGTGCTATGCGGCTGCTTCCCACTAGCTATCTATTTTACATTTGGTAGTGTATATATGTCCATGCCACTCTCTCACTTCATCCCAGCTTACCCTTCCCCCTCCCTCTGTCCTCAAGTCCATTCTCTACAACTGCGTCTTTATTCCTCTCCTGCCCCTAGGTTC
>NW_006785255.1:897340-982335 GCF_000442215.2 Lipotes vexillifer
TTTTTTTTTTTTAGATTCCATATATATGTGTTAGCATATGGTATTTGTTTTTCTCTTTCTGACTTACTTCACTGTGTATGACAGTCTCTAGATTCATCCACCTCACTACAAATAACTCAATATTTCATTTCTTTTTATGGCTGAGTAATATTCCATTGTATATATGTGCCGCATCTTCTTTATCCATTCATCTGTCGATGGACACTTAGGTTGCTTCCATGTCCTGGCTATTGTAAATAGGGCTGCAATGAACATTGTGGTACATGAGTCTTTTTGAATTATGGTTTTCTCAGGGTATATGCTCAGTAGTGGGACTGCTGTGTCATATGGTAGTTCTATTTTTGTTTTTTTTAAGGAATGTACATACTGTTCTCCATAATGGCTGTTTCAATGTACATTCCCACCAACAGTGCAAGAGGGTTCCCTTTTCTGCACACCCTCTCCAGCATTTATTGTTGGTAGATTTTTTGATGCAGGTTATTATTAGTTATCTATTTTATACATATTAGTGTATATATGTCAATCCCAATCTCCCAATTCATCCCACCCCTGTGTTTCCCCACTGGTGTCCATATGTTTGTTCTGTACATCTGTGTCTCTATTTCTGCCTTGCAAATCAGTTCATCTGTACCATTTTTCTCAATTCCACATATATGCATTAATATACGATATTTGTTTTTCTCTTTCTGACTTACTTCACTCTGTATGACAGTTTCTATGTCCATACACATCTCTACGAATGACTCAATTTCATTCCTTTTATGGCTGAATGTATTCCATTGTATATATGTACCACATCTTTTTTATCCATTTGTCTGTCTATGGACATTTAGATTGCTTCCATGACCTGGCTATTGTAAATAGTGCTGCAGTGAACATTGGGGTGCATGTGTCTTTTTGAATTATGGTTTTCCCTGGGTATATGCCCAGTAGTGGGATTCCTGAGTCATATGGTAATTCTATTTTTAGTTTTTGAAGGAACCTTCATACTGCTCTCCACAGTGGCTGTATCAATTTACATTCCCACCAACAGTGCAAGAGGGTTCCCTTTTCGCCACACCGTCTCCAGTATTTATTGTTTCTAGATTATTTGATGATGCCCATTCTGACCGGTGTGAGGTGATACATCATTGTAGTTTTGATTTGCATTTCTCTAATAATTAGTGAGGTTAAGCAGCTTTTCATGTACGTCTTGGCCACCTGTATATCTTCTTTAGAGAAATGACTATTTAGGTCTTCCACCCATTTTTTCATTAGGTTGTTGCTGTTGTTTTTTATATTGAGCTGCATGAGCTGTTTATATATTTTGGAGATTAACCCTTTGTCCATTGATTCGTTTGCAAACATTTTCTCCCATTAAGAGGGTTTTCTTTTCATCTTGTTTATAGTTTTCTTTGCTGTGCAAATGCTTTAAAGTTTCATTAGCTCCCATTTGTTTATTTCTGTTTTTATTTCTACTACTCTAGGAGGTGGGTCAAAAAAGATCTTTATAGTTTCCAGTCTTAATTTAGGTTTTTAATCCATTTTGAGTTTATTTTTGTGTATGGTGTTAGGGAGTGTTCTAATTTCATTTTTTACATGTAGCTGTCTAGTTTTTCCAGCAGCACTTATCGAAGAGACTGTCTTTTCTCCACTGTGTATCCTTGCCTCTTTTGTCATAGCTTAGTTGAGCATAGGTGCGTGGGTTTATCTCTTGGGTTTCTATCCTCTTTCATTGATCTATATTTCTGTTTTTGTGCCAATACCATATTGTGTGGTATAGTGTCAAGTCAGGGAGTCTGATTCCTCCAGCTCCGTTTTTTATTCTCAAGATTGCTTTGGCTATTCAGGGTCTTTTTTGTCTCCATACAGATTTTAAGAATTTTGTTCTAGTTTTGTAAAAACTACCATTGGTAATTTGATAGGGGTTGCATTGAATCTGTAGATTGCTTTAGGTACTATAGTCATTTTCACAATATTGATTCTTCCAATCCAAGAACATGGTATATCTCTCCATATATCTGTGTCATCTTTGATTTCTTTCATCAGTGTATTATAATTTTCTGAGTACAGGTTTTTACCTCCTTAGGTAGGTTTATTTCTAAGTATTTTATTCTTTTTTGTTGCAGTGGTAAATGGGATTGTTTCCTTAATTTCTCTTTCTGTTCTTTTCTTAGTGTATAGGAATGCAAGAGATTTCTGTGCATTAATTTTGTATCCTGCAACTTTACCAAATTCATTGATTAGCTCTAGTAGTTTTCTGATGGTGTCCTTAGGATTTTCTATCTATAGTATCATGTCATCTGCATCTTGTTCCTGATCTTAGAGGAAATGGTTTCAGTTTTTCACCACTGAGAATGACGTTTGCTGTGGGTTTGCCGTAAATGGCCTTTATTATGTTGAGGTAAGTTCCCTCTATGCCTACTTTCTAGAGAATGTTTATAATAAATGAGTGTTGAATTTTGTCCAAAGCCTTTTCTGCATCAAAAGCTTTTTCTGCATGAGATTATCATATGATTTCTATCCTTCAATTTGTTATAACATGTATCACATTGATTGACCTGCGTATATTGAAGAATCCTTGCTTTCCTGGGATAAACCCCATTTGATCATGGTGTATGATCCTTTTAATGTGTTGTTGGATTCTGTTTGCTAGAATTTTGTTGAGGATTTTTACATCTATGTTCATCAGTGATATTGGCCTGTAGATATCTTTTTTGTTACCTTTGTCTGGTTTTGGTATCAGGGTAATGGTGGCCACATAGAATGAGTTTGGGAGTGTTCCTCTCTCTGCTATATTTTGGAAGAGTTTGAGAAGGATAGGTATTAGGTCTTCTCTAAATGTTTGATAGAATTCATCTGTGAATTCATCTGGTCCTGGACTTTTGTTTGTTGAAGAATTTTTTTCTTTTCTTTTCTTTTTTTTTTTTGTGGTACACGGGCCTCTCACTGTTGTGGCCTCTCCCATTGCAGAGCACAGGCTCCAGACATGCAGGCTCAGAGGCCATGGCTCACAGGCCCAGCTGCTCCACGGCATGTGGGATCTTCCTGGACTGGGGAACGAACCTGTGTCCCCTGCATTGGCAGGCCAACTCTCAACCACTGCGCCACCAGGGAAGCCCTGTTGGAAGATTTTTAATCACAGTTTCAATTTCATTCCTTGTGATTGTTATGTTCATATATTTTATTTCTTCCTGGTTCAGTCCTGGAAGGTTATACCTTTCTAAGAATTTGTCCATTTCTTCCAGGTTGTCCATTTTATTGGCATTAGTTGCTTGTAATTGTCTCTTATGATGCTTTGTATTTCTGTGGTGTCCGTTGTAACTTCTCCTTTTTCATTTCTAATTTTATTGATTTGAGTGTACTCCCTGTTTCTTGATAAGTCTGGCTAAAAGTGTATCAACTTTGTTTATCTTCTCAAAGGGCCAGCTTTTACTTTTATTGATCTTTGCTATTGTTTTCTTTTTTTCTATTTAATTTATTTCTGCTCTGATCTTTATGATTTCTTTCCTTCTACTAACTTTGGGTTCTGTTAGTTCTTCTTTCTCTAGTTCCTTTAGGTGTAATGTTAGATTGTTTATTTGAGATTTTTCTTGTTTCTTGAGGTAGGATTGTATTGCTGTAAACTTCCATGTTAAAACTGCTTTTACTGCATCCCATAGGTTTTGGATGGTTATGTTTTTCTCTAGGTATTTTTTGACTTCCTCTTTGATTTCTTCAGTGATCTCTTGGCTCTTTAGTAGCATATTTTTTAGCCTCTATGTGTTTGTGTTTTTTGACATTTTTTTCCCTGTAAGTTATTTCTAATTTTATAGTGTTGTGGTTGGAAAAGATGCTTGATTTGATTTCACTTTTCTTAAATTTACTGAGGCTTGATTTGTAACCCAAGAAGTGATCTATCCTGGAGAATGTTCAATGTACACTTGAGAAAAAAGAGTAATCTGCTGTTTTTGGATGGAATGTCCTATTAATATTGATTACATCTATGTGGTCTATTGTGTCATTTAAAGCTGTGTTTCCTTATTAATTTGCTGTCTGGATGATCTGTCCATTGGCATAAGTGAGGTGTTAAAATTCCCTGGTATTATTGTGTTACTATCAAGTTCCCCTTTTATGGCTGTTAGCATTTGGCTTATGTATTGAGGTGCTCCTATGTTGGGTGCAAAAATATTTATAACTGTTATATGTTCTTGGATTAATTCCTTGATCATTATATAGTGTCCTTCCTTGTCTCTTGTAACATTCTTTATTTTAAAGTCTATTTTACATGATATGAGTATTGCTACTCCATCTTTCTTTTGATTTCTGTTTGCATGGAATATATATTTTCCATCCCCTCACTTTCAGTCTGTATGTGTCTGTAGGTCTGAAGTGGGTCTCTTGTAGACAGCATATATATGGGTCTTGTTTTTGTATCCATTCAGCCAGTGTGTGTCTTTTGTTTGGAGCATTTAATGCATTCACACTTTAGGAAATTATTGATATGTAAGTTCCTATTACCATTTTCTTAATTGTTTTGGGTTCGTTTTTGTAGGTCCCTCTCTCCTCTTGTGTTTCTCACTTAGAGAAGTTCTTTTGGCATTTGTTGTAGGGCTGGTTTGGTGGTGCTGAATTCTTTTAGCTTTCGCTTGTCTGTAAAGCTTTTGATATCTCTGTAGAATCTGAATGAGATCCTTGCTGGGTAGAGTAATCTTGGTTGTAGGTTCTTCCCTTTCTTCACTTTAAATACATTATGCCACTCCCTTCTGGCTTGCAGAGTTTCTGCTGAGAAATCAGCTGATTACCTTTTGGGAGTTCCCTTGTATGTATTTTTTCATTTTCCTTTGACTTTAGTTTTTGTCAATTTGATTACTATGTATCTTGGTGCATTTCTCCTTGGGTTTGTGCTGCCTGGGACACTCTGCACTTCCTGGACTTGGGTGGCTATTTCCTTTCCCATGTTAGGGAAGTTTTCAACTATAATTCTCTTCAAATATTTTCTTGGGTCCTTTTTCTCTCTCCTCCTTCTGGGACCCCTATAACATGAATGTTGGTGCATTTAATGTTGTCCCAGATGTCTCTTATGCTGTCTTCATTTCTTTTCATTCTTTTTTTATTTATTCTGTTCTGTAGCAGTTATTTCCACCATTCTGTCTTCCAGGTCACTTATCTGTTCTTTTGCCTCAGTTATTCTGCTATTGATTCCTTCTAGTGTAGTTTTCATTTCAGTTATTGTATTGTTCATCTCTGTTTGTTCTTTAGTTCTTCTAAGTCTTTGTTAAACATTTCTTCCATCTTCTCAATCCTTGCATCCATTCTTTTTCTGAGGTCCTGGATCATCTTCACTATCATTATTCTAAATTCTTTTTCTGGAAGTTTGCCTATCTCCACTTCATTTAGTTGCTTTTCTGGGGTTTTATCTTGTTCCTTCATCTGTGACATAGTCCTCTGCCTTTTCATTTTTTCTATCTTTCTGTGATTGTGGTTTTCGTTCCACAGGCTTTGGGACTGTAGTTCTTCTTGCTTCTGCTGTCTGTCCTTTGGTCAACAGTGGGTATTTTAAATAGCAGATCTTGGCTCAATTATTAATAGGAAAAAATGTTCTAACAATTAGAATATCTGAAAATTGGAAAAAGCTATTTTTCTAAGCTTGTCAATTACAGTCATTAGAAGAATTAAAACATAGGTTGGATTCAGGGTTAGGCCAGCCTATATGACATTTTAAGCAAATTGTGAAAAAGGTACCATATCTACTGGATGAGTTAATTAAAGTTGCTCCCTATGTGTTGATGTATCGCCATGTCAGTTACATGACTTAGTAGAACATGGATTTAGTTTCAGCTACTACTTACCTACTCAGATGGGAAACTTTTGCAATGTCCTCTTATTAGGGATGCTGTAGATCAACCTCCTGAAGTAGGCTTGAGTTTGGAGTTAATGCCCTCTAATATTTATGAGTCTACCTTTCCAAGTGTAATGTGAATATAAATCACTGCTTTAGGTGTTCTGGTCTCCATATAGGCCACATTCAAAGAAGCATAATGTCACAATAAAAAGTAATGTGAGAAGAATTTCAGTCTTTACTAGTGTTTCTCAAAAACTATTAAATGTGATCCAGTTTATAGTGTACAACTTTTCTTAAAATGTTTTTCTTTAACTTATTTCTTCATTTGTGCCTGGCTCAGTTCCCTCTTTTTTCATAATTGCTCCAGAGCAATTTTCCTGTCACACACTAACCCTCTAAAACTCTCTCTGAAACTCCTGTCCATGAGGTTTTCTCTCTTTTGTCTCATTTCTTTCTTCTTCTTCATTTACTCTAGTTTTTCCTCTCCACATTCTTCATATTCTATAATATAAGAGAAAGGAATCATGTTGAAAAAGATAGTATTTTCCTTATATTATGAAAGAATAGGGAGAGTTTGAGCAAGTAAAAACAGAATCTCTCCTTATTTTTCCCACTACTATCTCTAACTCTCTTTCTATCTCTACCTATTTTCCTGATTCTTTAACAGCACAGTCTGGAAACTAGGCTGAGATAGATTAAATGATTCTTTGGTAATTTCAAGAGTAGGGACATTCATATGTTAATACATACTGAGTAGATCCTATGTCTGCAGAAACTTCCATTAGATCCTGAGGAAAGAGGCAAAGCAAGTTATGTGAATAATCCCTACTCACACGGAATTTACAGTCTCATGAGCCAGACTGGTTAAAATCACATGCAATAAATTTCGAGGAAGAATATCAATAGACAGTGAAAATGACTATAGCTGTATACCCATGAATAACCTGATTACCTGGATCTTGGGTGTTCAGCAAGAACAGAACTGTGGGGAAGCCAGGGAAATTTTCATGGAAGAGGTAAGTATTGAGTAAATGTTCAGACAAGGAAAAAACCATGGAACTAGGGAAATTAGTATAAAGATAAACTGAAGAGTCAGTGTGCAGCAGATAGCAAGTATACTAACCTGCTAGAACGCAGGGTCTAGGCAAGGTGGGAAGCCTTTTTTCTCACTGGGAATGCAACTCTCCATCCTTTGAGCGCCCATAACACTCATTGTGTGACTTGATTGTTAGTTTATCCTATTCTGCCTTTTTCTAGTTCCTTCATTAAATAACCCCTAGAAAATAGGCAATATCTTCCCCTCCCCCATCCTTCTATCGCATTTCTCACAGTCTAGCAAAATGTGATTCATCAATAAATAGTTGCTGATTTAAATAGAGTTGATATGTAGTTAGAGGAGGGACAGAGATGTGGAGAAAGGGTCACATGCTTGTGCTAATGAGTTTAAGTGTAGTATTGGAAATCACTGGAAGTTCTAACATGTCAGGGATGTGATCGAAATATTTTAGGAAAAAGAATTTTTCTGTTGTTCTACATGGAAGGTGGAAGATAAGTTCAACTTTTTATTTGCATAGGTCTTACCTGGACATTTGGGAAGAGATATCTTATATAGATGACATGTAGTACTGAACTTTAAGTTAATTTTAGCTATTGAAACTTTTGAATAAATATGTTTACTCTTGAATTTTATGGGCTGGGTAAAGTGCTCTAAGAGTCTCGTAGGTGTGAATAAATTTTTTCACAAAGGATTTTTGGTATTGCTGATTATAATCAATCAATCCTACTCTTGATACCATGCTTTGGAGTGAGATTTTGGCATGTTTTAAATAATGTCTAAGCACATGGAGTTGGAAGAAAACCTGGAGTTGTAATTCCAGATTTATATTTAACAAAATATTTTTAGGAAAGATTTACTGTAACTTTTAGGAGTTTTATTTCTCTTATTGAGAGACTACAGAACTATTTTATCAAACTAATTTCTTTTCCCTCCTGGTCTTAGGATGTTTTAGAGCAATTGCTGGCACTAATATGATTAGGTATTTCTATACAGATTCATCTTCAATTCTAAAAATACTATTCATGTGAATTCTTTGTTACTAACATTGAACACAGATTTTTTTTATATGATTGAAATTATACAAATCATAGCTGTTGATTGGTGATTTCAGTATTTAAGCTTTCAATTATTCTTCTCATTTTGTTAACATGGATTTGAATTTTTCACCTAGATATGTTTAGAAAAAAAATCTTTACTCTTTATTTTGACTATAAAAGTAATAATAGTTCATATACAGCTTCTGTATTTCTTTGTTTATGTAATGAGTAGAATATATAAAACAAAGTTAGATTGCTATTTGTGAAGAAAAAGCAACATAGCATCTCTATTAAAGGTGGATTTCCTTATCTGATGAGTCTACCTCTGACACCAGAAGAATAGGGCTAAAATACTACAACTGAGTCTCTGATGGGACTCCAAATCTAAATTAATGAAAGGTTCATAAATGTAACATATGTAAACAATTGGAAAAACACAAAGCAAATTCTATTCTGTACACATGAATAAAGTGTGCATATATCACTACATATTTAGGATTCATTGGATTTATAAAAAGAGAGGTATTTTTGCACAGATAGAAAGCCAGTGATGTCATTTTGGGAAGACTGAAAGAGTAGATCTTCACATTAATTTAAAAACAATGGGAAAAAAGTACAGCAGGGAACCTTGGAGGTAGCCAAGGTGTCCAAGTACTTCGTTATTCTAAAGACTTCCAGAAAACAGATCTCTACTCTTTGGACAAATAGGCATTAAAAGGGCTCTAGCAAACTCTATACATGGTATTCTTTTGCTTAACTTCACAATTTTAGTTAATATATTGTTTTTTTGGTTTAATTCAAATGGCACAGCTCATAAATGCAGGCTTTTTATTCTGGGGGCTGGGCCTTACAATCATAAAATAAAGGTCTTTGACAGCCTGACTGTTCCATTATAAAATGTAACATCCTTTTTAAAATAGAGAAAGCCCCCAAAAGTCATGTGAAAAGAGGCCAGAATCATAAAAAATATTGGGGACATTTCAAATAGTAGTATGAACCATATGTCATTCCTCAGAAATTTCAGTTACAAGAGCACGAGTGTGAGAATTATATAATTGGAAAAATAGAGAAAACTGAATGAACAATTCAGACAGGAAAGAACTGTTGCCACAAATAATTGTTCATTGTATGCATATTTTCTTAGCCCATGAAATGAAATTTCAGTTTGTTTATGAGAACTGGCTATTCTGTTCCCAGACTGGGCAGTGGCTGTCTGAATGTTTCTGTATGAATGAAAATCTCGTCTCCCAGGCAAAAAAAAATAAAGACATTTAGCAATGCCTCTTACGTTTCTGAATGTTTTAGAACTGGTAGTTGTTTGATATATTGAAAATATACACTCCCCAAAGAAGTAAATCTAGATTCTCTGAATACAGTTTTCATGGCAAACCTCTCTGGCAATTTTATGGTTTTGCATAGCTTGTAGGGAGAGACGGGAATAGCTAAATGCGTCCTGGGTTCATTAGCATAACCCAGCCCACTTCCAACACATGCCCAGAACTACCTCATTAGCTGCTGGGATTTAAGCCAAAGCATAAGACTACAGTGAATATAAGGGGAATTACTGGCAAGAGAACTCTACACCAACTTAACACTGAATCCATTACTTTTCCAAGATGAGAAAAATATTATACTAATAGGGACCATTTCTCCATCTCATTCAAATAAGAATTCAAGGTTTTAGTCTGTATCTTTCATCTAGCATAATTAGCTGTACCATAATAACACATACAGCCTGGCTGCATATATTTAAGTGCTGTCTCTCTCCCTCTTTCTTTTATTGATTTATTTTCTGGATTGCTTTGACATTGTAAACCACAGACGAGTTGGAGCCTGGCATTGAAAGGAGGTGTTCTGCAACGATTTTTTTCTTGTTTAAAGAAGTTTACTTCTACAAGAGGTAATCTGAAAATGACAGGGGCAAAGAGAAAAAAGAAAATTGTGCTCTGGAGCAAGATGCATATGCCCCATTGTGAAGACTTTAAACAGTGGTGTAGAAGGCGGCTACCTATTTTGGAATGGGCAACACATTATAATCTGAAAGAAAACTTGCTTCCAGACACTGTGTCTGGGATAATGCTGGCAGTTCAACAGGTGACACAAGGTAATGTACTGCATTTGATTTTCCTGTTTTATGCAGAATAGATATCACTTTGCTTTCTTGGAAGAGTATTGTGACCTAAGATCTACTAATGAAATGTATTTTAATTAACTTTGGGGGAATAAACACATTGAATATCTGTATACAAATGTTTTCCTAGTTGTCTTTTTTTTTTTTTTGCTATTTTTTGATACCTAATAAGCATCAAACCAAATTTTTAATGGCATTATATATTTGCAATGTTAAAATTCATACTATATGAGTAAAGATCAATAATTTCAGTAATTGTGGGAGAATGAGTTTTTATAGTTTGACCTTGCTGATACAGCTTCCTACTTAAGCTGAATCAAGCTATAAAATATCTCCTGGCTTGAACAAGTCATTTGTAAACCTAATTAGCAGCATACAATTACCTTTGTAGTCTTGAGAGTTGCTATAAGCAAGGAGTAGACCTTTCTGTACATAAAGGAGGCTCTTTGCCAAGATCATTATTTGCAAAGAGAATCCTGTTTGTCCTTAGAGCTTAAGTTTTTCACATGCCGATTTAATTCTGTATCACATTACATACTGTTTGTTTCTCAATACGAAATTTAAACTGGTGAGAAGTCTGATTTTAACTTTCCCAAAGCAGATTATAAATGATATTCTGGATTTAGATAGATGTTTCTCTTGGTGAAAGCTCTTAGGTAACTAGTGTGCATACAGTGTATGATTATGTATGTGTTTTTTGTGTGTGTATTTTCCTGAAAGGTATATTCATTGTATTTTTAAAAATTAATTCAGGTAATAATTTTCTACCTGTAGCAAGAAAAGGAACTGATTTTTTCAGCCTTGAGAATTTGTAAACTATTCCTTGGCACAGACTCTGTAGATTTATATTTTTTTGCAGTTTTACTACATCCCTGGCTTGAGCTATTATTCATACCGTTAAATTATAAGCACTTTTCTAATTGAATTATTCTGTAGCTGGAACAAACTGGTTTATGTGTTTCTGTTTTTAGTGTGATTAGGAACATCTGCACTGGTGGCTTTACTTTAAGATCCATAATACTATCATACTTTCTGGGATTCCATTTCCCTGAATAGTCTTCTATGATATTTTTAATGACCATTTTGCCAAAAACAAAGCATAGTAGTCTTTCATAAAAATGCAAAGTAAATAGCAGGTTAACGCATTTTTTTAGGATTGTATTTATTGAATTTTAAATTCGAAATGAAACACTACCATGGACTTTGAAACTAAGGTGATGAGCTTACAAGGACTTTTTCACCAGGTAGTTTCAGTATATTTTATAAATTTATTTTGCTTTAATTTGTTGTAAAGTGAAAGAAAAATATATTTCTAAAACTAAATATTTTTCATCTTTGTTAAATATCAGGTTAATAAGAAAATTTGGGGATATGATAAAGATAGCTGTGATACATCATTAGCATTATCATTTATGTGCCTTTGGTAGTTAATTGTATGGCTTTTCTTTGGATATAAATATTGAGGGGTTTTGTTTTATGAGTCATGCATTTCACTGGTTATGAAGAAATATGTTACCAGCCCCCACTGATGAGAAGCACAAAGCTTACTCAGCCCTTGTGTCTTGGAAGTTATGGATCTGGCTCTTGATTCTCTTGGAAGGCTCCCAGTGATTGGGCAAGGAAGCTACACTGCTAGAAAGAACTTAAAGGTTTTTGTTGGTGTATGGACAGACTAATCCTTCTAAAAGTACTTTAAAAACAATTCTCTCAAACTTTCTCATGCTTACCCACTATGGGTAAATATCATAAGCTACCATTTGTTGTAAGGGGCATTGTTGTAAATGCCTTATATACATTATCTTACCCTATCACAACAAAATCCCAAATGATAGCAGTCCTCCATTTTCCATATGAGAAAGTGGAAGCTTAGACAAGTAAATAATTTTCCCTGAACTTCATGCCTGATAAGTGATAGAGTCAGGACTTGATTCCAAAGCTAACACTCAACATTTTATGCTTTATACTCTACACTGCCAAAATAACTAGACTTTTTCATAATACCAATGTTATTAGTAATAGAAGGCATTTCTTTGGAAAGGTGCAAATATCCTTTCCTTTAAATTACCTTTGCATTTAGGTTTCACCCCTGTAGTTTTTAGACTCAAAGGCAGAGTGACAAGGGAAATAACTACAGTAGAACATGGAGTAAGGAAGGCACTTAGATATCATTACCTGTTATTCATGTGAATACAGTATTGGCAATCATTATCAACTCCATTTCTTTAGGAAAAATTAGAAGAAAGAAGGGGTAATTTTTGCTTTTGCATCATAATGCAAACAATAGAAACAAAGATCTGATTTTACTCTACCAGTCTTTGAAGGAGCTTTTCAGTTATTCAACATAGTTGGATTACACAAAATTGTTGAATTCAATGTTTTTTAACCTACAAATACAAAAAATTATATAATTCAATCCAGTAGTTGTTTTTAATTCTTCTTTCTCTAGAAATGCATTTAAGATTAAGGTTAAAGGAAACTAACATTTGAGTCTTTTCTATATGTCAAATACCAAGGAGCCATTTTAAATTACTTTATTAAAGATTTCCTAGTTGTTAAATATAGACACTTGTCAGTCATCATCATAATTGATTCCTCTGTAGTATTTTCTGTGTTGACTATAGCCTTTCTAAAACCATTTCTTCTCTTGGGTTTTAGACACTGTTCTTCTGTTTACATTCTGCTACCTCTCTGGCCTTCTCTTATTATGAGCCTTTGCAGATTTTGCTTCCTACTTTATCTACCCATTAAACATTAGTGTCCTGGAGACTCAAACACTAGGCCTTCTTCTCTGAAAATGAATGCCTTAGGCTATTTCATCTGCATCAGAGGCTCTAAACACCTTAACTGTACTATTGAAACTTTCTTCTCAACCCGAGATCCACGTCTTCAACTATACAAACCTAGAATCTCCTAAAAGCACTTCAAATGCAACGCTAGTCTTCTAAAAGAAACAAACTGAATGATGCCACCATCCTAACCAGAATTATAATAATAAATAATAATAACAGTAATTTTTAGACACAAAAGAACACTTGACATATATACAAAACTGAGGCTTATAGAGAATAAATAACTTGCTTAAAGTCACACAGTAGATGAGTTAGAAGAGATAGGATTTTAACCCAAGTGGTCTGGCTCCAGGGACTATGTTCTCACCTTTGTACCAGACTACCTCTCACAGAGTCTCAAGTCATTCTCAACTCTTCCCTCTCTTTGGCTACTCTACCATCTAGTGTACAATCAACCACGAGGTTCTGTTGTTTCTATTCCCTAAATATCTTTCCAAACTAGTAGTCTTACTTCATGTTCCCGGCTATTGTCCTAGTTCACTGACCTACTGAAATCATCATCTTGTGGGTCTTCATTCTCTACTCTATCTCCTCCTGTAGGCCATTCCATACTGTAGCTGGAATGATTATAAAAATCTAAACATCAATTCCCTGTTCAGAATTCTTCAGTGACCCTCTGTTTCCTCTAGGATAAAAGCCCGATTCTTCAGAATAATCTATTAGATCATTACCAATCTGGGCCTCTTAATGCAAAGTTCTACTTAAAGAGATCTTTCCTCTGAGAATCCCTCCTAATCTCCTGGGAAAGATGTATGTTTTCTTACCTCCTACTCCCTTTGTACTTTTTACATATCTCTATGATAGGCCTTAACAGATTGCACTGTAATCTTTTGGTACAACTCTTTATGCACTGGTGGGTAAGCTTTGGAAAGAATGTCTTAATCTTTATATTTTTTCCGACTTGTGCCTGGTGCATTGACATAGGTTTTCAGTAACATAGGTTTTCAGTAAACGTTTCTCCATATCATTAAATAAACAATTTAGCTCCTGAAGCCTCTGATTGTTCTATGGTAACATGCTGCCACTCTAGGAAGGAAATTAAATTTAAATTAATTCTTATGTTTTCAAAATAAATGTAATAAAGATATCGATAGTAAAAATTACATAAAAATGTGAGTAATTAATTTCTTCCAATTTCCCTACTTCCCTGAATTTATAAACTTATAGCCCACCAGACAAACCTGGTAAAAGATTTGTCTGTGTTTCCTTCGTCCCAGTGTTTAATTTTTTCTCCAACATTAACCCATCTGTATAGTTCATATGAAAATCTAGGTGCCTGGCTTCTCTTGAAAAAGGGAAATACATGGCCATAAGAGGCCCATGTTCCCATGTGGTGAAAACCTGCTGGCTCCCCCTGTGGACAGGGCATGTGCTTTGTATTTTGCTACAGTTTCCACCATTCACACATCTGCTGCCACCCTTCCTCCTAGTATCCCTATTATCTGCCTATCCCTATGAGTGTCTGAATTTGTATCCCCTGCCAAGACACTTTCTAACATGTTTTGTTGAAACGCCTTGAACTCATTCTTGAATAAAACCTTTAAGAGAGAATACGTAAGACTAGGCTCTTAACTTAAATCTGCACAACTTTTAGGTCTGTGGACTTGCATGAATATATTCTAATATACTTCATTTCTTTTTTTGTTTTTCTTTTGTTTTTCTTTATTTTTTTTTCTTTCTATGTTTTTTTCCTTTTTTCTTTTTCAAAGAGAAGGAGCTGGGCCCCACCGCAGGCAGGCGCACCCATCCGGGGAAGGCGAGGGGTTCTGCCCACATGCTCTGGCACTCGCCACAGTGGCCACTGTGCTTGGGAGGGGCAGCAGCTGGGGGGTCCGGTACCCCAAGGCTCCCTCTCGGATAGCTAGAGAAGGCTTTCTCACCGAGGGCGCGTCATCCCCCACCCATCGTCTTGCCTTCGGGCCCACGGAGGCGCTCCAAGAGCCGCCAGTCCTTGACTGGGCGGAGGAGCGGGGGCTGCTGCAGTATGGGTAAGCACAAGGTCCACAGGAGCGTTCATGGTCAGGGCCGGGGCACGACCTGTGCTGCTCTCAGTCTCTTCCAGCGGGCTCTTGAAGCGGGGAGCACGCCCAAGAAGTGTGACAGCCTCCCCTCTCACAGGCCCTGGCCCACCACGATCACCCCCACGCCCACCTGGGACCCCCACAAAGGGGCACACGTGGCGTTCGCCCGGCCAAAGTCAGTCTTCCCAGGGCACACCGCAAGAGGACGACCACGACGAGGTGGCACCTAGCTCCACCGAGGTGGGGCACAGGCACTCCTCTCTTACCGTCTCGAACCCCTCAAGTTCCCGCAAGAGAGCTGCTCACGGCACACACCACCGTGGAGGGGACCAGAGGAGTGCGCTGGGAAAGGGAAATGACACCACCGCTCGGCCTCAGGCACCTGAGGGACGACCTGGAGCGCTCCAAGGGCACCACAGAGGGCCCGGAGAGGCACGCTCAGGCACCGACAGGGGCGCGCAGCGTGGGGCGGGACCCTCCCGGGATCCCCCCCCCGACCACTCGCCCCACCTAGGGGAGAACCGCTGGCGAGGCACACGCCAAGGAGGCAAAGCGAGAGTATCTGCTGCGTCAGAGGACCACGGCTCCCCCGAGGCCGTGAGGCAGGGGCCGGGAGACTGAGGGTCAGGCCTGGAGGCCGCACCCCTCCCTTCCACACACCCCTCGACGGGACTGGGGTGGGGGGAGGCGAGGGGCAGGAACGTCTGTCCCTAGTGTGGCGTGGCTTAGGCCCGGCCAGGGAGAGCATGAATACTTCATTTCTTTATAACTCTATGTATTTTCTGTTACTTATGTTAAGAAAGTATTCTAGGAAGGGGTTCATAGGCTATACCAGACTGCTAAAGGAGTCCTAGATATTTACTCCCCGAAGTAAATAAATATGTGTATGTGTGCTCATTTCAAAGAAAAAAAGAAAAGGAATTTTAGGACATTCTCTCACCATGTTCAAATATTTCTTAGAAATGCTTTGTGTTTTTTAAAAGATTAAAAACATTTGGGAACGCTCAGTACTAACATCAGGTGAAAACCATTATAACTGGCATCTACCACAGTGTTCTTTAACTGACATCTTGTAGGACCTCACTACAGAATGTAGTTTGAAGGTGAACAAATATTCTAGAGAATGTCATTGACGTAAACATGTCATTAACATGGTTGGCAAGTTAAGCAGTATGACTCTAGAGTATTTAGTTCACATTCTACCCTGAATGACCACTTGCAGGAAATATTTTCTTTTTTTTTCCAATCTGAAAAACTCAAGCATTGAGACAGGGTGGAGACCTAAAATGCATGACTTGCCATATAAGTACCTAATACACTGAGGAGGAATATGAGAATGTTTTGACTTGCATTCCAAGGGATCACCTAGAATTTGTGTTGCCAAACCATGAAAATTTTATGCTGCCATAGGGTTGCCTGATGTTCAAACCACAGTGTTCTGAGCCACAGACAAAGGGTGTATGTCCCTTATAATTATGTAGAACTTGTGGCATTACTGGCACCAAAATGTGTGGAAGCTGATCTTCATTGCACTCCTGAGGGCGGCTTAGTGACATGTGGAACGATAAGTGGAAATTCCTGAAGCATACTTCACTTTGAAAATTAAAGGTTTATCTGAGAATTTTTCCCTGCGTGGTCTGAGCCCTGAGGGTTAAGAATCCTAGCATTAGCTACATATCTCTAACCTAACCCCCTTAATCACTATAAACATGTAGATTATAATGTAGAGAGATTATAATGATTTATTATATCTAGTAACTTTTCTCCAGGAACAATGCAGCCAAATATTGCTAAATAAATCTAAATTATACTTTACCTGACCTCCATAAAAATGTACACAGGAGCTAGGAACACTCTGCTGGCTTTTCACGTCTCCATTTCCCCTCATCCCATGACACATGCTCTTACCCATAGCTCTAGGCTTCATTCAGCACTTCTGATTTCCTTTTTCTCTTAAATGTAAATTAATGATGATTTATATATTAAAAGGCTAATTATATATTTCTGCACTTAGAATAATACTCCCTATAATATTTAGACCTGTTCACATGGAAGAACCATGACCTTCCATTTTAGAGTGGTGAAAACTTGGGAAGGTTTGCAACAAACAGATGTGTAGTGGCTGTAAAGATAAGGTGTGTGACCTATATAGTAATAGACTTCTGTTTTTGCCAGCTAGGATCCATCCTTGCTTCTTTTAGTAATTATGCCTTGGATTTGTTTTGAGGAACAACCCCTCTTCCATTTTTGGTATACATGCTTCAGGTGAGATTTTAATTTTGGCTCTAGGATGATCAGTAAAATAAGTCTCCCTCAACCAAGATTCTCAAATTTGGGGCCCACTGGAACCACCTTGGGGCCTAAAAGAACACTGGTACCTGGGCCACGTGACAAACAATTAAATCAGCTTTCCTGGGAGTAGTTCCCAGACATGGAGGCATTGTGTTTCTTCTTTTTTAAATTGTCCCAGATTATAATGTGCATCAGTGTTGAGAGCTGCATCCAGACGGTTGTTGGTCCAGGTGAAGACTTGTGGCTCCTCTTGATAATTAGCAAAATTCCATACACCTGGCCAGGGACTGGTTCAATGGTGACAATTTCCCCCCTAGGCACAAGGGGGTTTACAACACAGCAAAACAGTCATTTCCTATTTTAAAATGGTGATGGCAATACAAATGACCTGAAAGGTCCACTCACTCTGGATCCTAGGACATGTGTGGAACCTTTCAGAAAGAAAGGAAAAGACATCTTCCTTTGTGCTGAGACTACTAACAGTCAGGATGATGTGCCTCTACAGCTTCCCTGGGCCTCCAAAGCCTGAAAATGAAGCCAACCCAGCAAAGGGCGTAGCAGAGAGAAACTGAGTACTGATGATAGCTAGTACACTTCTGACTTTTCACTTGCATGTGCAAACACTTTTTTGGTTGTTGTTAATTAGGTTTAAGTTGGGTTACTTCTAATCACCTTAACTACACATTTGAGGGTTATTACAATTTAAATGTGCTACACAAATTGTCTCTAATTTTATAAAACCCAGCAAGATAGATATTTCATACTTTACAGTCCTTTTCATGAGAAGAGGAGTTTGAGGTTGAGAACACTGGGTGACTTGCCCTCAATTCTAGTACTGCTAAGAGGGATTGAAATGTAAATCTGCTGGGCTCCATCTTTCATCCCTCACTGCTCTCTGTTCTCCAGTTTGCTTTGTGTATAACAGACATAACCTGAGTGGGACTGGGAATGAACTGAGCAGCACACTGCACAACAGCCCCTCAGGCTGCCCCATCACATGATGACATGTCACCTTCCTTGATAAAATAAAACCCAGAGATTCTGGTTGAGAGGGGAAGAGGGCTGTGCCAGTGGGAAGAGGTACCTATACCAGAGCTCCTGTTCTTTCCCTTGAGAGCCTCTCATACCCCCTGCTACACTAGCTTAGGGTGTGGGAGGAAGGAGAGGTGTGCTTTAATACTGGCCTGAGCATCAACGGACAATATCTTTTACCATGTGGCAGAGGTGACACAGGGTAAAATGTCTGTATGAGAGTTTACTAAAAGCTAGGGAGTGCTAAATGCTTAAAATGTGCCACAAACTGTGCTAAACATTCACTGCGTGCTATATCATTGAATCTTCATAATAACCCAAGAGTTTATTATTTATATTTTACAGATGAAGGAAGGCTGATTAGTTTGCTTGTATTGCAAGGTAATAGTTTCTATAAATCATAGGAAGTGTTTAAATGTATTTCTAACTCTTGAGTCCATGCTCCTATCTTAATAAAAAGTCATCATTATTCATTTCTTGCCAGTTAGAATGTCTTCTCATTTATAATTTTGTCCCTCTATTTTCTATTTTCAAACTACACAAAAAAATTAAGTATACAGTGGGTATCTTTGTTTTAAATTCCTTCAGCTGTGCCATTGCAAATGGCTTTTTAATTTGCTATTTTACTCTTCATAGCATCCTTGCTTCACACCATGTCACTGGTCTCTCTCACTTTCCCTTACTGTCTTCCTTCTCATCCCTTCCGTCTTGGCTCCCTGGAACTCCAAATACTTCCCTGGAACTGAAACTGCAGGTGCATTTTTATTGGCTTGTATAATGTCGGGAGCCAATGTATAAATATTAGAAGACTTCATTTTAAAATTGAGAGGTTTTTTCCTATTTAAATCTAATCATCTAACAGCAAAGGGCTAATACTCCTGAATGGAAACAATAGGTTGAAGTTGACCGGTGCCTGCACCCTTTATGTAGGCATGGACTTTGCAATTTGTCATATTCCCCAACACTCTCTATCCTTTTACATTAATACCGCTTCACTCCTGTTATTCATCCTCTTCAGATCTAGAGTAGGATGTTCTCAAACTCAACTCAAAGACACTTTGATTGTCCAAACGTATCAAAGCATTCAGAAAAACAAGTTGTTTTATATAAAAAGCAAACTATAAATATCCAACTTTTCTCTCTTTACACAGGCATGAACTTCTGAAAATGTTTTTCAAGGCCCTTCAATATCTGGATCTCACGTACATCTCTCTTTACATTCATCCTATGTTCTGGTTACACTGAACTGCTCTTAGTGTTCTAAAGGATCATGCTTGTTTTGCCTCAGGACATTTGCACATACTGCTTCCTCTTAAATGGATAATCTTTCTTCCCTGGCCCCCTTCACCTGATTATATCTTAGCACATTTCAGGCTGGGTTTAGCCCTGTAGTTCTGAACCTTGGCTGTATATTATAATCTCTTTCAGCACTTAAAAAAAATACCCATGCCCAAGCAAGCCCTATGCCAATTAAATCAAAATCTCTGAGGAATTTAGGGCAAATCATTTAATGTTCTGCACCTCAGCTTCCTCAACTAATGATAACAAATAAAGTAAAATGAGCATCTAGGGTTGAGAACTATGGGCTTTCAGAAGATGCTTGATAGATACCTCTATTTTGTTTTCCCAGAGTACCCTCTCTTATCCACTTAATTAACTCTGTCACATTTGTTTTTGATTTATATTTGATTTTTCTTCTAAGCTATAAGTTCCTTGGTGGCAGGGACTGTTTACTGTTTAGGATGACCAATCATCCTGGTTTTAGCAATGAATGTCCTGAGTCCTAAGAAACCCTTTTAGCTCTTATCAATGCCTTTGGCCCATAGTAGGTGCTCAAATGTTTCTTGATAGTAAAAACTCATAATTGAGATGATGGGATAGAGCTTTCCTGTGGCTACTCTCCCCATGGAAACTTTTAATCTCTTACTGTTTCTAATATTTAAGCTTGTAGGTCTGTTGATCATGAAGCTTTTTGATCATGGTAATTATTTTCACTCTTGTGAAATCTCACCTGTACAATAAGCTACAGTGTGAAAACATGATGTATTTTGCCTTAACCCCTCTAGTGATTAGAACCAATGATCTTTGAATAAAAATACTTGTCTGTGAACCAAGAGAATGTCTTTCAATAGGAATTTTGTTTCACACAGTTGTGTTTCTTGGATATATGTAAATTTACCCTGAGAGATCCACTTATAATATCACTTAACCCTGAGCCCACTGATACTGTGAACCAGACAGCTGATTATATTGTGGTTTGTTAATAAGAGTGCAAAGACCACCATAAACCAGTTGCCAGAGGGAAATAACTTTTATCATTACCCACACAGTTTGTGTTTGATTTCTTATATATAATTCTTGGAAGTGCCTACTACCACCTAATTATTTTGTTTTCAAGAATACTAATGTCTTCCTATGGTTCTTTATTCATTCCTATTTTAAAAAATACTTGAAAAAATAGTCCTTTGCTATGTTCTTGGAAAGAGAGAAGAAAAAGACAACAACCCAGCCCACAAGGGGCTTATTATTTTTTTCTTCCTCAGAAATTTGTACAAAAGTATATGAGAATATGATCTTGTTATTTCAACCTTGAAGATATTCTGGTGTGGGTACATAAGGGTGGGAACATTTTCTTAATGAAAGTTTGTAGAGTATTGGTTTCAGCCACTTTCTGAGTAGATTGTATAACCTAGGGAGCTGCCAAAGATTTCTGTGTTTTTATTAAGAAAAGTGAAGAGTAGTACAATCCTATCTATATAACATGACATGAAATGAATATTTGGTTGTAAAAACTGGATCAACATAGAGAACAAAGTGACAGTCTTAAAAAATTGGCAAGATTTGATTACCTAAAGGTACATGATATTGTATGAAATGGAATTTTAAGAAATCAAGTCCTGCCAAGCACTCTTTCTCTGGAGAGGATCTCAAGGGAACTATATACACAGGTAACATTTAGGGAATGTATCCTACTTTATTAGCTGAATTAGTGTTTTAAACCATAGATCTAGCAAACCTGGAGTGGAGCAAAACAATTTAGGCCTGAGGTTGAAGAGCTATTTCCTTTTTTCTTGTAAAGCTAAGATTTGGATGTGCTTGTAGAAAGAAAAGAGATGTATCAGAGCTGACCTTGAGGCAGGCCCTGGTCTTTTTATCATATCAGTAGCATGGATGAAGGAATAGTACAAGAGCAAAAACATACACGTGTGGACGTAGCCTTTCCCATCAAGAAATCTGTCTTCCTTGGTGTTCTACTTTGACCCCTCCTATTAGCAGTCCTCCTCTTGGGTGGGGGAAGTGGAAGGTGGTGGAGAGGAGTCTGAGGACTTCTGCTGTAGTGTTCTTCCTTGTCTCTTGTAATAGTCTTTGTTTTAAAGTCTATCTTGTCTGAGTATTGCTACTCCAACTTTCTTCGGATTCCCATTTTCATGGAATATCTTTTTCCATCCCCTCACTTTCAGTCTGTATATGTCCCTAGGTCTGAAATAGGTCTCTTGTAGACAGCATATATATGGGTCTTGTTTTTGTAACTGTTCAGCCAGTCTGTGTTTTTTGGTTGGAGCATTTAATCCATTCACATTTAAGTAATTATTGATATGTATATTCCTATTACCATTTTCATAATTGTTTTGGGTTTATTCTTGTAGGTCTTTTTCTTTTCTTGTGTTTCCCACCTAAAGAAGTTCCTTTAGCATTTGTTGTGATGCTGGTTTGGTGGTGCTGAATACCCTTAACTTTTGCTTGTCTGTAAAGCTTTTGATTTCTCTGTCAATTCTGAATGAGATCCTTGCTGGGGAGAGTAAACTTGGGTGTAAGTTTATCCGTTTGTCCTGCCATTCCCTTCTGGCCTGCAAAGTTTCTGCTGAAAGATCACCTGATAATTTTATGGGGATTCCCTTGTAGGTTATTTGTTGTTTTTCCCTTGCTGCTTTTATTTTTCTTTGTATTTAATTTTTGTTAGCTTGATTAATATGTGTCTTGGCATGTTTCTCCTTGGCTTTATCCTGTGTGGAACTCTGCACTTCCTGCACTTGATCGACTATTTCCTTTCCCATATTAGGGAAGTTTTCAACTATAATCTCTTCAAATATTTTCTCAGTCCCTTTCTTTCTCTCTTCTTCTTCTGGGACCCCTATAATTTGAATGTTGGTGTGTTTGATGTTGTCCCAGATTCTCTGAGACTGTACTCAATTCTTTTCATTCTTTTTTCTTTATTCTGTTTAACTCCACCATTCTATCTTTCAGCTCACTTATTCATTCTTCTGCCTCAGTTACTCTGCTGTTGATTCATTCTCGGGTATTTTTCATTTCAATTACTGTGTTGTTCATCACTGATAGTTTTTTAGTTCTTCTAGGTCCTTGTTAAAAGTTTCTTGTATTTTCTCCATTCTATTTCCTAGATCTTGGAGCATCTTTATTATCATTAGCTGAATTCTTTTTCAGATACCTAGCCTATTTCCTCTTCATTTATTTGTTCTTGTGGGATTTTACCTTGCTCCTTTGTCTGCAGTGTATTTCTCTGTCGTTTCATTTTGTCTAACCAATTGTGTTTATTGTCTTCTTTCTGCAGGCTGCAGGGTCATAGTTCCTCTTGTTTCTGTGGACTGACCCCTGTTGAGTGAGGTTGGTCCAGGGGCTTGTGTAGGCTTCCTGGTGGGAGGGCCTGGTGCCTGCGCTCTGTTGGATGGAGTTGAGTATTTTCCCTCTGATGGGCAGGATTATGTCAGGTGGTGTGTTTACGGGTGTCTGAGAGCTTAGTACAACTTTAGGCAGCTTGTCTACTGATGGGTGGGGCTGTGTTCCTGTCTTGCTGGTTGTTTGGTGTGAGGTGTTTAGCACTGGACCCTGCAGGCAGTTGTACGGGGTCAGGTCTTCG
This sequence comes from Lipotes vexillifer, assembly GCF_000442215.2. NCBI lineage: Eukaryota > Metazoa > Chordata > Mammalia > Artiodactyla > Lipotidae > Lipotes > Lipotes vexillifer. The sequence continues at coordinate 920,439 of NW_006785255.1, forward strand.
TGTTGATATGAATACCTTCAGGAATGTGCACACTGATTAATATTCCCTGGGCCCAGGAATTCTCTGGTGTTCCAACATCCTGGACTCTATGTTCCCACCCAGGAGGCCCAGGCCCGACCCCTGGTGGGGAACCAAGCGCCTGCAAGCTGCACAGTGTGGCCTGACAAAAAATAGAGAAAAGGAAAAAAGAAAAACAAAAAACCCAAGCAATAACAACAAAACAAAACAAAAACAGACAAAGCTCAGGGCAAATAACAAGAACAGCAGCAAAAAAACAGTGGCAACAGCAACACAACAGACACACACACACATGCACACACACACACACACACACACACACACACAGAGAAAAGAAAAAAGAACCAAGGGAACAGACAACAAAACAAGAGAATTCTGATACAAGAATAGTCAATAAGGATTATACTAATGAAAACAAAGAATGAAAAATAAAACAGAAACGGGGGCAAGCAAACAACATCAACAACAACAACAACAAAACAAATAAAATGTAGAATATACACTTAAAAACAATTGAAAAAAGAAAAGGAGAAAAATATATATAAAGTGGAGAACAAAAACAAGACAAAAGCCACAGAGCAACAAAAAAATTAAAGGAAAAATATAAAAATAAAAACTTTATATATATTAAGAAAATAACATAAGATAAATTTTTTTAAGTAGAAAATAAAAGGTAAAAAATAATAAAAGCAGCAGCACCAACAAGTGAGCAAAATGAAACAAACCAACAAAGAAATATTAGTACTAAGAATATTTTCCTGGAGCCACCTCCCCAGGAGGACTTCCAATACCTCTACGTAGGTCTGGATCTGCTGTGGACACTGTGGGGCCAGCTCAGACTGATCTGGCCCAAATTCCAGTGCTGCAAAGGCTAGACTTGTCTCAGATTTTGAAACACTTGCCTATTCAGGTATTTCACAAATGCAGGATTTACCCAGCCGATCTTGGGGATTTAATTCACAGCTTGTGCCTAGAAAGATTTGTGTTTCTCTTCCTTGGTTGCACCCCCCTTAGTCTCAGTTTTGGTCTTAATCCCACCTCTGTGTGTGTGCCACCCTAAGGCATCTGATCCTTGCCCAGATGAGTGGGAGCAAAAGCAGTGGCTGCTTGGAGTGGCTGCTTGGGTACTCCCAGTGGTTGCAGTGGCTGGTGTATGAGAATGTTGTCAGCCCCACCCCTTGCACTCCTCTCAACAATGGCACCTCACCTTCCAGGCAGACCCTGCTTTCTCTAGGGGCATTCCCGGCTGCACATCCCCTACTCCTGTCCCTTCTGTGTATCCGTGTAGCCAACCGCATTTCTCTCCCTGGGTCCATTCTTCCAACCCCACGCTAAAGCCCTCTGACCCTGCCAGCTTTGGTGGACTCTCATCCCAGGCAGGGGTGCCCAGGGCTGAATCACAAGGAGATTTTGGGGTGAGCAGCGCTCAGGGCCCCAGAGCCTATGCAGGCGGAGGCTATCCTGGCTAGAGGGGTGCGCAGGCCCCCTCAGGTGGGAGCCCCTCCCAATGCCCTCAGAGGCCAAAGGGGTGGGGAAGAGGGTTATAATGGCGGCTCCGCCCCTTGCACACCATTTGACAATGATGCCTTGCTATGGCGTGTCATGCTTTTTCCACAGACTTTCCTGGTTGTGGCGCCCCTTGCTCCTGTCCCTTTGGGCTGTCTTTTCACAGCCAAGTACTGTCCTCTCCCTGGGTTTGCACTCCAAAACCCTCTTTCCAGCACCGAGCTCCCCTTTGCAACAGGCAACTCACGATTCAGGCTGGAATGCACAGAGCTGCAGTGTAGATCATGTGTGCAGTTCTTACCTTGTCTTGCCTTCCACAGACCATCTGTTGCATTCTAATTGATCCCCCGAAGTTCCTCTTCTGTCCCAGCTGATTTCTCCTCCATGAGAGAATCTTTTTTAATGTGGGGATCTCTGTTTACTCTCAGCTTCCCGCCAGGGTTGCTTGTCTCTTTTTTGATTCCTCTTTTCTTTTTTCTTCTTTCTTTCATTCTTTTAGATGTCTGAAGTTTACTGCTGCTGTTCATCAGGAGCTCTGTGGGAATTGTTCCATTCGTAAATGTGTTTTTGATGAACTTGTGAGGAGCAAAATATTCTGTGTCCTCCTGTTCTGCCATCTTGACTCCTCCCCCACCTGTGGTATCTCTAGTTGATGTATGTCTGGATCTGGAGTTTAGGAGAGATATTATTAAGATATATTGATTAAGATCCTATGACTAATGTCATGGGAATGGATGGGATAATCATGGTTAATGTGTACAATAAAAAGAAGAATCAGAATGGAAGAAGCCCTGGGAGACACTGATATTTAAGTGGCTGAGGGGCTGACAAAGAGGAATGAGAAGACATGGTCCGTGAACATCATGGTGCTCTGGGAGCCAATGGATAAGAGCTTTAAGAAAGGTATGGTTGACAGTGTAAAATGTGTGCATGAAACATAGAGTTTACAGGATGAAAGCAATAATGCTTAGAAACCAAAAATGTAAAATTCAACAAAAAGCCCTGGAAAATATTCTAAACGACAAAATCAGTTGTACCAGAACAAAGTGCTTCACAACTCTTCAGGAATGTGGGCAAAAACTTATAAAACTTCTGTCTATCCTCCAACCCACACTTAAATGATAATCTTCCAATAAAAGTTTCTGTGATTATGTCTCTCAAAATTTCTCTATTTTCTCTAAACTTTGACTACACTGATTGTTCTATAAACTACACATATAATTGTTTAATGTTGGATAATGTTTGTTTCAGGCAAGGACCTTATAGTTCATATTTCATGTTCCTTTAAATCTCTCATGGAATTTAATAAGTGGATTTGGATACATCGTAAGAGCTTTATGAGTACTTGTAGGCTAACAGTCAAAGACCTCAGTTTTGAATTCCAGATACATCACTTGGACAAATGCTTTAGCTGCTCTAAGATTAAGTCTTCCTATATGTACAATGGGGATAATAATACTTAGTACACAGAATTGCTTTGTAGAGTAAAGGAGAGAAAATAAAGCACTCAGGGTAGAATCTAGTACAAAAGAAGTGTTCCATAAAGACTTATTTTAATGTTATTATTGTTACCATCTTCTATTTCTCACGAAATGTAAACTCCATGAAGGTGGGGATTTTTACATGGGCTGTTAATTGATTTATCTCAAGTGCCTGGCTCATAGTAGGTGTTTAATTCTAGGTAGATATATTTTACCTCTGGGTTTTAACTCTGCTACTTGAAGATAAGTGGAAGGTAAGAAGGCAGAGAATATCAGTTTGCAAGAAATCTTTCCTTTTTTTAAAATTTTTGGCTGCATTGGGTCTCTGTTGCTGCACACTGGCTTTCTCTAGTTGTGGTGAGCAGAGGCTACTCTTTGTTGCAGTGTGTGGGCTTCTCATTGTGGTGGCTACTCTTGTTGTGGGACACTTGATCTAGGCATGTGGGCTTCAGTAGTTGTAGCACATGAGCTCAGTATTTGTGGGACGTGGGCCCTAGAGCACGTGGGCTTCAGTAGTTGTGGTGTGTGGGCTCAGTAGTTGTGGTGTGCAGGCTCTAGAGTGCAGGCTCAGTAGTTGTGATGCACAGGCTTAGTTGTTCCACGGCATGTGAGATTTTCCTGGACCAGGGATTAAACCCATGTCTCCTGCATTGGCAGGCGGATTCTTAACCACTGCATCACCAGGGAAGTTGCAAAAAATCTTTCAAAACAAGTAAATTAGAGAAATTCTAGGCCTCTTAAAAAATGTCTAGGGCACCCTCCCAAATTTGCCAAGGACAGATACTTTGAACCTTTCTCTCCAAATCTTAGCTACTACCAATGTCAGTTGTTAGACAGACATCATTTAACATCTGCAGGTAGTCTTTGCATGAATATACACATCTCTGTCTCATTGCCCTTTCCTTCCTGCCCCATCTACCCAGGTAAAATAGAAACAAATGAAAACAAACAAATCCTAAAGGGAGTGGAAAGAGATGCCAAGTAGCCTAATTAGCATTTTAAGTTCATTGCATCATTCTGTTTGGGTCTCTAGGCACATGAACCAACGTTTATATCCATGATTGAGTAAAAGAACATTTTAATAGTTATTTGTATCCTATAGGTCCATGACCAATTTCATTAAACTGGGGTATTGCCAGAGGATGGCACTGCACAGAGAGAAGCATCATCATTATTGCCCTGGTACCATCTTGTGTGGCCAAGCTGCCTCCTTCTTTAAGGCTGCATCTTGTGACAAGGGAGTACCAGCCTGACTGCAGCTCTCTGCACTGGTCTGCCCAGTCTGCTTACTTTCATGGTCTGACGTTTACTTATATAATTGTATCACTAAAGCTAAGAGATTACTTCTTTTTTTTTCTTTGAAAATTAGAAGTTTGACTATATATTAGTAACATCTCTTTTATTAAAAATATTAAAAGATGAGAGTGACAAGGAAAAAGTCCTTCAGATTGACCTAGGAAAACCAGGGACCATTATGGTAGTCTCTTTCTCTTTCTAATCAGGAGGTCTTAAGAGTCCTATATAAATATGGTAAGAAGAGACAGAAAAATGGCATATGTCATGTATAATTAAGTATATACTTGCACATTTGTCTCTGTTTCATATCATCATTGGTCACCACATGAAACCAGGCCCTTTCTTAATCATCTTTCCCTTCTCTTCCTTTGACACTGCCATGTGTGTCCTCCTCCCTGGCTTGTACTTCCACTGATAGCTTCACAGCAAGCCTTTACCAATGCACCCTCAGGAACAACTTTTTTTTTTTTTAATCAAAGTATAGTTGGTTTAGAACGTTGTGTTAATTACTGCTCTACAACAAAGTGATTCAGTTATATACATTCTTTTTTTATATACTTTTCCATTATGGTTTATCATAGGATATTGAATATAGTTCTCTGTGCTATACAGTAGGACCTTGTGGTTTATCCGTTCTATGTATAATAGTTTACCTCTGCTAACCCCAACCTCCTACTCTGTCCCTCCCCTAATCCTCTCCACCTTGGCAACCACCAGTCTGGTCTCTATGTCCATGATTCTGCTTCTATTTCGTAGGTAGGTTCATTTGTGTCATATTTTAGATTCCACATATAAGTGATATCGTGTGGTATGTCTTTCTCTTTCTGACTTACTTCATTTAGTAGGATAATCTCTAGTTGCATCCATGTTGCTGCAAATGGCATTATTTCATTCTTTTATGACTGAGTAGTATTCCATTGTATATATATATATCACATTTTCTTTATCCATTCGTCGATGGATATTTAGGTTGTTTCCACGTCTTGGCTATCGTGAATCATGCTGCTATGAATGTAGGGGTGCATGTATCTTTTTAAATTATAGTTTAGTCTGTGTATATGCCCAGGAGTGGGATTGCTGGATCATATGGTAATTCTATTTTTAGTTTTCTGAGGAACCTCCATGCTGTTTTCCATAGTGGTTGTACCAATTTATACTCCCACCAACAGTGTAGCAGGAGGAACCACTCTTACTTGGGAATAACTGAACTTTCAGAATTTTCACAAGACATCCTGTTTGCCTTTCTTAAAAGCTGATTTTCTCATTTAAGGGCATTATTTCCCAAATACCCCTCTCAAGTGGAAGCTAATCGTTCTTCCATTGCACTTGATAATTCATGTATAAAATATATCACACTTATATTTACATGCTCAATATATATCTTGTTCAGTACTTCATCTCCATTTGCATGAGCCACTTCCAAGGCCAATTGTCTTCACATGGTCATGTATTTTTGTAGAATTTCCAAAGATATTTTAACAGAAATTAAAAGTACTCACTTTTCCTAACTCAACTTCCCTTGAATCATGCTTTTTTTATTTTTATTTTTTTTGTGGTACATGAGCCTCTCACTGTTGTGGCCTCTCCTGCTACAGGGCACAGGCTCCTGACGCGCAGGCTCAGTGACCATGGCTCATGGGCCTAGCCGCTCCGCGGCATGTGGGATCTTCCCGGACCGGGGCACGAACCAGTGTCCCCTGCATCGGCAGGTGGGCTCTCAACCACTGCGCCACCAGGGAAGCCCCCATGCTTCTTATGTCTGGTGGCTTTGGAGTAGCTGCAGATATTTTTGGGGTCTGATTAAGTTGTCGCAAAAACCTGACTTGATGAAGATCAAATAAAACTCATTGTATGGGGCTTCCCTGGTGGCGCAGTGCTTGGGGGTCCGCCTGCCGATGCGGGAGACGCGGGTTCGTGCCCCGTTTCGGGAGGATCCCACGTGCCGCGGAGCGGCTGGGCCCGTGAGCCATGGCCATTGAGCCTGTGCTCCGCAAATGGGAGAGGCCACAACAGTGAGAGGCCCGCATAACGCAAGGAAAAAAAAACTCATTGTATGGCATTGTATAAAGGACATTGTCATGACCTGGTTAATTAATGTCTGTAATTTTCAAATAGTATTTAAGTTTTTGCATAAGAAAACTTGAAATGCCTTGAAATTTTATAGTTACCAAGAGTTCTAATAGAGGTTTTCAGTTTGAATTTCACATGATATTTTTAACTAGTTATAAAGCTAAAATAAAAATTTCTAATCTATTAATATGAAAACTGAACTTAAATATACTTTACTCTGATTCCCCAGAAATTAGAGCCTGAGACAGAGGGCTTATGTACTACTTTATTATTAGGGAGGGTAAGCCCAGAGAGCAGAAGTGAGGGACAGGGGGCAGAGAATGCTTGTTACAGGGCTGGCTGCTTCTAAGGGAGGCAGATGGCTCTATCACTGGAGCATACCCCCGAGTAGGTATCAACTGCACCTCCAAATCTTTCAGTGGGGAGAAAAGAGGAAACATGGACTGCTCACTCTCTCATTGGTCAAAGGCTCACCTCTCAGTGCTCCTCTGAGTTTGCATAGGTGAGTCTGGACATTAACAGTTGAATCCCAGAACAAGTGTTAACAGGGAAACCCTAGGGTATGAGAAAAAGAGGAGCTGTCAGATTGCACCACATGAAGTCAGACAGCCTTTGCAGAGCTACAAGAAACAGGCAACACCAACAGCACTGAAATGATGTATTAGAAATGTCTGATATGCAAGAGGAAAGCCAAAATTACCTTTCTATTCTCTCTATAGAAAATATTGCAAAAGTCATTGAATATACAACCTAAAATTGTAAGGGGAAAAGGTATTATACAGGTATATCAGGCAAATAGTTAATAAAAATATTATATATTTTTCTGGATATTTGATCATGGAATTTGTCAGCATTTTAAAATTTATAATTTGTTGTGATTTCTCATTTTAAATACATTGCCTTTGTAATTAAGTTTATATTGTAATTTTATCTTTTTTCTAGGAAGCCCCTACGATATATAGGATTTAGGGCTCACAAAACCTGGATCACTCCTGTGCTCAAGTTTATCCTATCTGCAAACTAATAAAAAAATAAACAAACGAGTTTTCTTATCCCATGTCCTCATTTGGCACCAAGCCTTTCCCTCTCTTCTCTTCACAAACAAGGTTTTTCAAAGACTAGTTCATGTTTCCTGACTCCTCTCCCTCCACTCATATCTATTTCTTAAACTGCTCCCACTTGGTTCCTACACCCTCGATTCCCCAAGAAGTGCTCTTCTTAAGGTCACCAGAAGACTGTATTATCAATTCAACAGACATTTCTGCTCTTTTTCATGAATACCATTTCTGTGGAGTTGCTGCAGATGACTGGCCTTGGCTTTTTTATACTCTTTTTTTCTAGTTCTTTTTCTATGCATCTGACAATTCCTTCACTCCTTGAATTCTGATGTTGACCAAGGCCTCCAGCCTTCTGCTCATCTTACTCTAATCTGACCACTCTCTTTGAGTGACTTAATCCAGGACTTTAGTTGTCTTTTAGGAGGTTCCTGTCATTTCCTGCTCATATTTAATCAATCAACTTTAGACCTCTGACATGTTCTAGGAAGAAAGGGGTCTCTGCTAAAGCCAAGGGCAATGGAACTGATTTTTTTTTTAAATGTGTCTGAGTAAAATCTATTTATATATGATGGAACTATATTTCCTTGAGAAATGGTGTCTTTTTCTCTATTGCAACTACCTGGATATCAGCAGTAACTTCCTAACTGTTCTTTATTTCCACCAATCTAGTGTGTCTTCCATATAACTGTTACTTTGATCACTTAAAAAGGAAACTTCATTACCTTGTTTCCATTAGAAAAAATCTTCTAAAGGCTTCTATAACATTCATGATAATGTTCAGATTGCTTTTAAAAGTCTATATCAAAAATTAAATTTTATAGGTTTATGAACTCATTGTACAAGGTGAAAAAAATATCTTTCAAAGATGTATAAGAAACACCAGTAGCCTTGTTCTTGGATTTTTATGTAAAGTATATACAAAAAAATATAAGCCTGAAACCTGTCATGTCTAACAATATATAGTGGATTAATGGCTATGGTTCTAATTCAGTCTTTTTAACAGCTGCATAATATTCCATAACATCATTGTACCAGAATTTATTAACCATCTTCATACTGATGGGCATTCAGGTCATTTCCATGTTTAATCAGCACATAAAGTATTGTAATACACAGCATTAGGTATACATTCCAATGTAATTCTTATGTAACTATGTATTCATCTAACAATTCCAATAAAAGTATAATGAGATTTCACTGAACATACATGCATCCTGTGCCCTTCTCTAAACCAGATATTATGGTGATAGGAGTGCAAACCTCCTATTGGCTGGGCTGAGTCATGTGGCCATGTCTAGACTTGGGGTAGAGGTCAATTCCCTTATTCTCAGCCCATGTACTTCAGGTGACTCCTTGAAGGAAATTGGTGTGCTGCTAATGAAAGAAGGGAGAATGGAATTGGGTGGCTAAAACATAGCAAACATCTTACAGTAACAGGAGCTAATGGCTTGTTCAAACACTGAGGCAGGTGAGTGACGTTCCCATGTTGTAGACAAGGATTTCATCCTATGGGAGCATAGGAAGTACAGAAACACTGAGGCTTTGAAGTTCTATACATGTATCACTTTATTAGTAAAATCTGACTCAAGAAAAGTTCAGTTAGCCTAAAGCTATGGTGGCGACTTGATCAACTTGGAACACATGTCCATTTTGTTTACCCTATAAAGGTTATATGCCCTATCTAGAATTGAGAAGTGAATATTCTCAGCAACATGTAGGAGTCAGCAGTAACTAATTAACTTTGATTTCTAAGGCCTCAGAAGTTTTTCCAAACAGAATCCATGTATCGAATAAGGGTATGTCTAGGCCCACTTCTCTGGAGGAGCTAAAAGTCAGTGGCCTGTGTAGCACACAGAATGCCCTTTGTTCAGTCTGTCAGTAACCTGACCAGAAAAATTCCACACGGTGTGCAGCTCCTGACTTTGTATGTGCGTGTGTGGGGACATATCCAAAATTAGCTTTCATTATCAGATTTATAAATGCATCAAGTTTGCCTCTATTCCTGGGACAAATAACTTCATTTGAAGAAGAAATGAAATGTGTGGCTGATAGGCCATTTGTAGTGACTCAAGATTCTTATCTTCCCACTGTCCCAATGTTAAGAGATTCCAAATATTTCCACCACCTCCTTTTGAATCAGAGAAAAAATAAAACTAGTTTAAAAACAGAGAAAGAGAAGAAGGTTAGGAGGAAAAAGGAGGGAGAGAGGGAGAGAGAGTTGGAGGGAGGGAGAATAGAATTGCACAATACCTTCATATTTCCTTAAGTAACCATCCTTCTTTCTAATTGTTAACCTAGAAAAGTGTCTCAGGTTCACCTCGCCTTCCATATGAACCTTAAGTTGGCGATTAAGGAATGCAGCACAGGATTTAATCTTTCATTTCCTTTTGTTGGGGCTCATTGCTAGTATTTTCTCCAATTCTAAACTCTTTCTTTTATTTATGGAATTATTGGTACTTAGTCCTTATTCCTTGCAATGAGAACTTAAAAAAAAATTTTTTTTTGACGTAGACCATTTTTTTAAAAGTCTTTTTTGAATTTGTTGCAATATTGCTTATGTTTTATGTTTTGGTCTTTTGGCCATGAGGCACGTGGGATCTTAGTTCCCCAACTAGGGATTAAACCTGCCCCCACTGCATTGGGAGGCAAAGTCTTAACCACTGGACCATCAGGGAAGTCCCTGAGAACTTTCTTTTTTTTTTTTTGCAGGCGGGCCTCTCACTGCTGTGGCCTCTCCCGTTCGCGCAGGCTCAGCGGCCATGGCTCACGGGCCCAGCCGCTCCGCAGCATGTGGGATCTTCCTGGACCGGGGCACGAACCCGTGTCCCCTGCATCAGCAGGCGGACTCTCAACCACTGTGCCACCAGCGAAGCCCCTTGAGAACTTTTAAGTGCATACATTTTTAGCAATTCTAGGCTTAGAATAAGTTCTGAGAAGCATACAAAAAGACCTCTGATGCTCAGTATTCAAGATATCACTCTGTCATTTCCATTACTAACACCCAGGCTTTCTAAGAAATAAGTTTTTGTCAATGGCTAACTTTTATTCATATGCAATGCATTTAATGAGGGGGTGTTTTTGGATAATGCTATGATTTTTTAAAAATATTTATTTATATAGTTATTGAAGTATAGTTGATTTACAATGTTATATTAGTTTCAGGTGTACAACATAATGATTTGATATTTTTATAGGTTATATTCCATTTAAAGTTATTACAAAATATTGGTTATATTTCCTGTGTTGTACATTATATCCTTGTAACTTATTTATTTTATAGTGTTGACTGAAAAAAATGCACAACCTAAAAGATGAGAATTATGATTTACTCGGCAGACTTACTGAGGACTAAAGCCCAGGAGACAGCCTCTCGGATAGTTCTGAGGGACTGTTTCAAAGGGGATGGGAGGAGCAGGATATATAGGAGTTTTTGAAAAAAAAAAAAGGACATCTCAAGCTATTGAATTTAGCACTTTTCTATGTATGGGAAGATGCAAGATTCTGGCCTTAATGAAATTATTCCTTTGATATGCACCTTAACTGTTTAGAGCCAGTGTCCTGTTTTTTTCTCCATGATGCACCTTCGGGGACGGCAGCTGCAGTGGCTGATGGCCTGATAGCTGCAACATCTTTTATTTACTGATATGGCAGGCAATATTCTTTGTCCACAGTATCTAGTACTTTGCATCTCTGAATCCACTTCCCCTGTCTTGTCCCTCTTACCACCCCTCTCCCCACTGGTGACCACTACGTTGTTCTCTGTATCTATGAGTCTGTTTCTATTTTATTGTATTCATTCATTTTATTTTTTAGATTCCACATATAAGTGAGATCATGTAGTATTTGTCTTTCTCTATCTGACTGACTTCATTAAGCATAATACCCTCTAGGTCCAGATTTCATTTGTTTTAATGGGTAATATTCCATTCTGTATATATACATACCACTTCTTTTTGTATTCTTCTGTTGATGGACACTTAGTTTGCTTCCATATCTTGGCTATTATAAAAATAATGTTGCTATGAACATTGGGTGTATATATGTTTTCTAATTAGTGTTTTCATTTTCTTTGGATATATACCAAGGAGTGAAGTTGCTAGATCATATAGTAGTTCTATTTTTAATTTTTTAAGGAACCCCCATATTGATTTCCATAGTGGCTGTACCAATTTACATTCCTACCAACAGTGAACTAAGGTTCATTTTCTCCATATCCTCACCAAAATTTATTATTTGTTGTTTTTTGACTATAGCCATTCTGACAGGTTTGAGGTGATAGCTCATTGTTGTTTTGATTTACATTTTCCTAATGCTTAGTGATGTTGATTATCTTTTTATGTGCCTGTTGGTCACCTGTATGTCTTCTATGGAAGAATGTCTATTCAGGTCTTCTGCCCATTTTTAAATTAGGTGTGTTTCTTATTTTTTGTTATTGTTGAGTTGTATGACCTATTTCTATATTTTGGATATTAACCCCTTATCAGACATATTTGTAAATATCTTCTCCCATTTAGTAGGTTGTCTTTTCATTTTGTTGATGGTTTTCTTTGCTGTGCAAAAGCTTTTAAGTTTAATTAGGTCCCATTTGTCTTTTGTTTTCCTTGCCTGAAGTGACAGATCCAAAAAAATATTGCTAAGACTTATGTCAAAGAGCATACTGCCTATGTTCTTCTAGGAATTTTATTGTTTCTGGTCTTACATTTAGGTCTTTAATCCATTTTGAATTTATTTTTGTACATGGTGTGAGAAAATGTTCTAACTTCAATTTTTACATGTAGCTGTCCACTTTTCCATCACTAATTTTTGAAGAGACTGTCTTTTCCCCATTGTATATTTTGATCACAGATTAATTGACCATGTGTGTGTGGGTTTATTTCTGGTCTCTCTATTCTGTTCCATTGATCTATGTGTCTGTTTATGTGCCAGTAGCATACTGCTTTGATTATTGTGGCTTTGTATTATATTCTGAAGTCAGGGAGCATGATACTTCCATCTTTGTTCTTTTTCCTCAAGATTGCTTTGACTATTTGGGGTCTTTGGTGGTTCCATACAAATTTTAGGATTATTTGTTTTAGTTTTGAAAAATGTCATAGGTGTTTTGATATGGATTACATTGAATCTGTAAATTGCTTTAGGTAGTATGGCCATTTTAACAATATTAATTCTTCCAATCCAAGAGCACAGGATATCTTCTCATTTCTTTCTATCATCTTCAATTTCCTTCATGTTTTATACTTTTCAGTGTACAAGTCTTTCACCTCATTGGTTAAGTGTATTCCTAGGTATTTTATTATTTTTGATGTGATTTTAAATGGGATTCTTTTCTTAATTTCTCTTTCTGTGAGTTCATTATTAGTGTATAGAAAAGCAACAGATTTCTGTATGCTAATCTTGTATCCTGCAACTTTTCTGAATTTATATATTAGTTTTAATAGTTTTTGGTGGAGACTTTAGGGTTCTTTTATATAAAGGATCATGCCATTCTGCAAATAGTGATGGTTTTACTGCTTCCCTTCCAAATTGAATGCCTTTTATTTATTTTTCTTGTCTGATTTCTGTGGCTAGGACTTCCAATACTATGTTAAATAGAAATGAGAGAGTAGGCATTCTTGTCTTATCCTGAAAATAGAGGAAAGGCTTTTAGTTTTTCACCATTGAGTATGATGTTAGCTGTGTGTTTGTCATAAATAACCTTATTTGTTGAGATATGTTCTCTCTATACCAACTTTGATGAGAGTTTTTATCATGAATCAATGTTGAATTTTTGTCAAATGCTCTTTCTGTGTCTATTTAGGTGATCACATGATATTTATCCTTCCTTTTGTTAATATGATGTATCATATTGATTGATTTGTAGATGTTGAACCATCCTTGTATCCCTGGAATAAATCCAAGTCGATCATGGTTTATGAACTTTTCTATATTGTTGGATTTGGTTTGCTAACATTTTGTTGAAGATTTTTGCATCTATATTCATCAAAGATATTGACCTGCAATTTTCTTTTCTCTTTTTTAGTGTCTGGTTTTAGTATCATGGTAATTGGGCCTTATAGAATGAATTTGGGAGTATTCTACCTTCTTCAGTTTTTTGAATAGTTTCAGAAGGATATGTATTTGCTCTTCTTTATATTTTGGTAGAATTTCCCTGTGGAGCAGTCCAGTCCTGCACTCTTTTTTTGCTGGGAATTTTTTATTACAAATTCAACTTCAGTTTTAGTAATCAGCCTGTTCAGATTGTCTGTTTCTTCTTGATTCAGTCTTCATAGGTTGTATGCTTCTAGAAATTTGACCATTTCTTCTAGGTTGTCTAATTTGTTGGTATATAGCCATTCATATTATTCTCTTACAGTTTTTTTGTGTCTCTGTGGTATTGGTTGTTATTTCTCCTCTTTCATTTCTTATTTTGTTTATTAGGCCCTCTCTTTTCTTCTTAGTGAGCCTGGCTAAAGATTTATTAATTTTGTTTATCCTTTCAAAAAACAAGTTCCTATTTTCTTTGATCTATTCTATTGCCTTTTTGATCTCTATTTTATTTATTTATTCTCTGGTCTTTATTATTTCCTTTCTTCTACTGATTTTGAGCTTGTTTGTTCTTTTTCTAATTCCTCTCTTTTCGTCTTAGTGAGCCTGGCTGAAGGTTTATTAATTTTGTTTATCCTTTCAAAAAACCAGCTCTTGGTTTCATTGATTTTTTGTTCTGTTGCTTTTTCGTCTCTATTTATTTCCTCTCTGATCTTTCCTATTCCCTTCCTGCTGCTTACTTTGGGGCTTTGCTTGTTTTTCTTTTTATAATTCCTTTAGATGGTAGATTAGGTTGTTTATTTGAGATTTTTCTTGTTTCTTGAGGTAGGGATTAATCACTATAAACTTCTTTTAGAACTGCTTTTGCGGTATCTTGTAGATTTTGGAAATTTGTGTTTTCATTTTCATTCATCTCAATGTATTTTCTGGTTCCCACTTTGATTTCTTCGTTGATCCATTGGTTTTTTAGTAGCATGTTGTTTAGTCTCCCCATGTTTGTGTTTTTCCATTTTTATTTCTGTAATTGATTTCTAGTTTCACACCATTGTAGTTGGAAAAGATGCTTGATATAATTTCTATCCTCTTAAGGTTGTTGAGACATGTTTTCTGGCCTATCATATGATCTATCCTGAAGAAATTCCATGTGCACTTGAAAAGAATGTGTATTCTGCTGTTTTGGGATTGAATGTACTGTAGATATCTTTTAAGTCCAACTGGTCTACTGTGTTATTTAAGGCCAGTCTTTCCTTATTGATTTTTCTGTCTGGATGATCTGTCCATTGATGTATGTGGGGTGTTAAAGTCCCCTGCTATTATTATGTTACTGTCAATTTCTCCTTGTGTCTGTTAATATTTGCTTTATATATTTAGGTGCTCTTACATTAGGTGCATATATGTTTGTGAATATTGTATCATCTTTTTGTATTGATTGATTTGCTATTATATAATATCCTTCATTGTCTTTTATTATAAACTTTGTTTTAAAGTTTACTTTGATATGAATAGTGCTACCTGAGCTTTCTTTTCAATTCCTGTTGCATGGAATATCATTTTCCATCCTCTCAGTTTCAGTCTGTGTGTTTCTTAGCTATGAAGTGAATCTCTTGTAGGAAGCATATAGAATGGTGTTTTTGGTTTTGTTTTATAAAATCAGCCACTTTTGATTGGTACATTTGTCTTTTGATTGGTACATTTAGTGCACTGACATTTAAATTGATTGTTTGTTATATACTTACTGCCATTTTATTATTTGTTTTCTTGTAGTTCTTCTCTGTTCTTTTCTTCTTCTTTTAGTATCTTCACTTGTGATTTGATGATTTTCTTTAGTGTTATGTTTATGTTCCTTTCTCTCTAGTTTTTGTATATCTATTGTAAGTTTTTGATTTCTGGTTACCATAGAGTTCATATATATTGAACTATAACTATATCTACTTATTTTAAACTGATACTTATTTAACTTAAACACATTCTAAAAGTTCCATACTTTTTTCCTTCCCCACAACAGTGCTTTGTGTTTTTGATGTCATATTTTACATCTTCATGTCAGTCCCTTAACTGTTTATTGTAATCATAGCTGATTTTTCAATTTTTGTCTTTAAGCTTTGTACTAGCTTATTTCAATTGTTGAACCACAGTCTTTAAATTTTCCTTTACCAGTGGAATTTTCCCCCTCCTGTAATTTCTTGTTTTTTGTTGTAGCCTTTTCTTTTTCACTTAAAGAAGACCCTTTAACACTTCTTCTCAGGTCAATTTAATATTGATGAACTCTTTAATTTTTTGCTTCTCTAAGAAGTTATAGCTTCTTCAGTTTTGATCGATAACCTTGCTGGAGACAGTATGCTAGGTTGTACATTTTTTTCTTTCTGGACTTTAATGATATTACACCACTCCCTTCTGGCCTGCAGTTGCTGCTGAAAAATCAGCTTATAGTCTTCTGGGGTTTCCCTTGTATGTGACTCTTTTTCTCCTTTTGCTGTCTTTAAATCTTTACCTTTTGCCATTTTAGTTATGATATATCTTTGTGTGGGTCTCTAACTTCATCTTATTTGAAACTCTCTGTTCTTCCTGTACCTCGACATCCATTTAATTCTTCAGTTTTTAGTCATAATTTCATCAAATATTTTTTGAACTCTTTTCTCTCTCTCTTCTCCTTCTGGGACCCCTATAATGTGAATGTTAGTATGCTTGATGCTGTACCAGAGGTCTCTTAAACTGTCCTCATTATTTTTAATTTGTTTTTCATTTTGCTTTCCTGACTGTGTGAATTCCATTATTCTGTATTGCAGATTACTTATGCATTTTTCTGTATCACCTAATCTGCTATTAATTCCCTCCAGTGTATTTTTAATTTCAGTTATTGTTTTGTTAGCTCTGACTGGTTCTTTATAATATTTTCCAGTTCTTTGTTAAAATTCTCGTTATGTTAATCTGTTCTTTGCCCCAGTTCAGTTAGCATTCTTATTAGTATTGCTTTGAACTCTTTATTAGGTAAATTATCTCTGTTTCATTAGGTTTTTTTCAGGGCTTTTTTCTTATTTTTTCATGTGAAACATATTCTTCTGTCTTCTTAACTTGTTTAACTTTCTCTCACTCTATGAAATGATGTGAAACACTTACCTACCCTGATCTTGAAGGCATCCCTATTCAGTTTGCATGTTCCCAGTGTCCTTGTGTATGAGCATCCCTATGTAGTCTGCATGTGCCCATGTCTTTGGTGGGAGAACTGTATCTGAAGTGATCGTGAGCTCCTCTTCCTCTGTGCTGGCAGCCACCACCTTAGTGGGTGGTCTGGAATTGGAGGGGCTTGAGCCAGAGCCAGGTGCAAGTCAGGCTTCTACTATGCTCAGTGGTCATCACAGTCCAATTGAGTTTGGGGCCTGAGGGGCTGGAGCAGTAGCAAAGTTGGCTTTCTCGAGTGTGATGGCAGTCTTCACCTTGGTTTGAGGTGGAGGTGGGAGGTAGCTATGGCCTGAGGGCTTGGGGCTGCACTTCCATGCTGATTTTACTTTTTCCCCAGTGTGTGCACCTTGGTTAGAGGCTGGGTCAGGGCCAGAGAGGTTGGTGCCACACCACTGAGCTGCCCCCTCCCGAATGTGAACAGGAATGCATAGGAAGCTCTTCAATGATGGTGGACTCTTCCCTGGATCTAGCTTAGTTCCCTTGTGATTGTGCACAGGGATGCACTTTGGTGGGATAATGCTATGATTTATCATGTAGTCTGACTTATTAGGATAAAAATCTTATCTTTGGTTTTAAAATAAATATCTCCACTTCTACTATAGCCAAATGCAGTAATTCACCTGTGAGCTCAACATTTAGAATTGAAAATCATTGTTTGGTTTCTCTTTGGCAAATTCCAAAACATGAATCCAGTGCTTTAACATGATTTTGAGAAATCAACATTTTCAGAATTGACCAAAGCTTCCCATTTTTGTAGAAGTTGGGGGAAGCTATCAGTGTTTTATGGAGAGTGGAATTTCCTCAGTCATTGTTCACAAATAAAGTTGGTTAGATCATCTAGCAGGGGGGGTCCCTTTTTCTAATTTACACAAGGCTACTGAATGATCTAGCAGCAGGTGGGGTTAGATGTGGGCTGGCTGCAGAGACTAAAATCCTGTAAGAGCTTTGCTTGAGCAGGTCAGCATGGGTTCAGCTTTCTTAGTATTTTTACAACTATTTTCTTTCTTGTGTACTAGAAACTGGAGAAAGTAATGAGACAATTAACTTGTATTACTTCTTATGGAAGAATTTACTTCTTGTAGAAACTCAATTCTACAAAGCCTTGAAAGACTGACCACTGTTCCAAATGTGGTTGGCCCAAATTTACTCACATTTGCTTTTAGACACTCAGTAAGCTCCATTTCCTTAAAGTTATAGAAGCTGAGTACTAAGAATAATGCCCTTGAGACTCCTGCCAACACAACTTCTAGTGATGGTACCATGTATAATAGAGATTGAATGGGACTTTACCTTTCGCTTCTGAGTTTTGAGTAAGCATTCTTCAGAAGACTATCTTTAACATTTAGCAACTTAATTTCTAGACACTCATTATTTAGAAACTAAATTGCTTAGATGCTATTTGAGATGATTCAAAATACAAATTTTTAATGCTATTATATAGATTTAGGGATTATGAATTGGAAGTTCAAAGTTGGTAATATTATTTAATATTTTTTAAGGATAAATGTTTCTGTCCTGTTCAGAATGTGAGATTGAACACCACAGCATCAAATGACCACTTACCTTCTGCTCCCTCCAAAAACTAATACTTGTATGTTTGCTAGGGGTGCTGTAACAAAATACCATAAGCTGGGTGACTTAAACAACAGAAATTTATTGCCCCACAGTTCTGGAGGCTAGAATTCTAAAATCGAGGTATGAGCAGGATTGATTTCTTCTGAGAGCTGTGAGGGAGAATTTGTTAATATGCCACTCCCCTAGCTTCTGGTGGTTTTCTGGCAACTTTTGGTGTTCTTGGCATGCAGAATAATTATCCTGATTTCTGCCTTCATCTTTGTATGGCATTCTTCCTGTGTGCTTATGTTTCTTCATATGACATTCTTTTATCAGTCATATGGGATTATAAACCCACTGTATTCTGGGATGACTGCATCCTACATCCTTGTAAATTCCTACACAATTACATCTGCAATGACCCTATTTCCAAGTAAAGTCATATTCTGAGGTGCTAGGAATTAGGATTTCAACATATGAATCAGAGTGGGGAACAGTTCAACCCCTAAGAAAGCCCAAAGGTGTTTCATGAAAAGGATTGACATTCTGGGAGCAGTGAATTCTACTGGAATAGTTGTTTCATTGAGTTGTGGTAACTGTAGTTTTCTGGGTAGTATTTGAAGCTCCATAACTAAATGCTACAGTCTATGAAATACTGCTGTTCTTGTATTCATGCTTGAGGGGAATAAACCAGTACCTCTGAGTCTTAGCTGCCTGGGCTCTCAATAAAGAAGAGAAGTCACTAAGCCAAGAAAATATAAAGTCCCCAATAGAGCAGGTCTCTGTATGTAATTCCAGCACCGATTAACAACTTCAGATACATTATTCAATTTCTAAACATGATGTTTTGCAGTTCCAGTTTTCTTTAATTTTCTAAATAATTGTTATCATACAAATCCAAATAAAACTGGTCTAAAGCTGAAATAAAAATATGTATCTTAAAATATAAAATATCATCTCTGTGATAAACAGTTCTCATTCTCACTAGCAGTGATTGGTCACTTTCTAGCAATCTCAGCCAAGAGATTGTAGTAAGTGCAGAGGCAGAGTGAGCTAACTACCTGCTTTTGTGTTCTTCCTTGGAAGGGGTCAGGCACTCTGTCTAGGGAAGCCATTTTCACTGTAGCCTGGGTTGGAGGAGCAAGTGGTGTCAGTGGTAAATGTCCAACTTCACACTCAGGGTCCCTCAAAAGGTGGGGAGTGTTCATAAGCCCTGAAACTCCTGATAATATTGACATGGGAATATGGAGTTTCTTCTACTTTAATAACTGTTATCACACCTATAAAACATGTTTTCTTAAAAATTGCATCTTTCAAAGTCTTCTAGTGACCATTCTTTAATGGATATATCAGACTTGCATTACCAATACATGATTTCTGATTTTTAAAAATAATCAGCTATCTAAAGATCTCATTACGGGTTTTCTCCTCCAATCAATCAATCAATCTGTCTCTCTCTCCTTTTCTCCTCTCATTCCTCCTCTGTCCCCTTTTGGCACCCTTTGGCCTAATACCCTTTTTTTATTTTTTAAATAAATCTATTTATTTATTTATTTATTTGTTTGTTTGTTTGTTTATTTATTTATTTATTTATTTTTGGCTGTGTTGGGTCTTCGTTTCTGTGTGAGGGCCCTCTCCATTTGCGGCAAGCGGGGGCCACTCTTCATCGCTGTGCGCGGGCCCCTCACCGTTGTGGCCTCTCCCGTTGCAGAGCACAGGCTCCAGACACGCAGGCTCAGTAGCCGTGGCTCACGGGCTTAGTTGCTCCGCGGCATATGGGATCTTCCCAGACCAGGGCTCGAATCCGTGTCCCCTGCATCGGCAGGCAGATTCCCAACCACTGCACCACCAGGGAAGCCCCCCATTTTGTTTTTACTCCTATACTTTTGTTTGTTGTGTTGCTTTTGCTCTTATCTAAGTGAGATTAAATAATACAAATATCTATCAGTATTTGCAGCAATTTCCCCCCAAAGTAATAGAGAGTTCTAATTCTGCTCTGATTGAATTGAACACCCTGTTTTATTAAACATGGAGAAAAGTGTAGATAATTCTACTAATTTGTAAGTGACTAACTAGTTAGTATTTTCATTATTTTTGGAGGATTTAACATATTTTAGCTTGTATGAAAATATGTATGTTGGCTACAGTATAAACCAGAATAATAAATGAATCAGAGAAAGAAAACTTTATGCAGTTTCCTCTCCTTTTTGGAGGTGGGTAAGGGAGGGTGGTTTGGTTTTTTTTAGTTTTTATCTATGGAAGGGATACTTGAAATTTTAAAGCATTGTATTTCTGAATTAGTTCATTCCTTCATTTTGGCCATTGTTCATTGTCATATTAGCAGAGAAGTAGATCCTCACTGAGAGTGTACAACAATTGCTTAATGTGAAAGCTCAGTATCAGTGTCATTTGAGATTAAGGAAGTGTCTACATGATTTCTGGTCTTTGAGATCATTCTTGTAAAATCTACTGAGGTGATATTTTGTGTTTATAGGTCTAGAGATCTTTTAAAGATTGCAGTTAGAAATGTTTTCCAGGATTATTCCTATTTTAATTTGATAGGAATATGAGATCCAAAGAAATTCTGTTTTTGAACTAATTTTTTATAGATTTCACTTGGGAAACTCTCTCTGTTCAGAGAGAGAGAGATGAGTTTTGTAATAAAACAAACAAAAAGTACCTATTCACAAGGCAAGAGGAGAGAATCTAGCGGCTTCTAGTTTTTTTTTTTTTTTTACATCTTTATTGGAGTATAATTGCTCTACAATGGTGTGTTATTTTCTGCTTTATAACAAAGTGAATACATATACATATGTTCCCATATCTCTTCCCTCTTGAGTCTTTCTCCCTCCCACCCTCCCTATCCCACCCCTCTAGGTGGTCACAAACCACCAAGCTGATCTCCCTGTGCTATGCGGCTGCTTCCCACTAGCTATCTATTTTACGTTTGGTAGTGTATATATGTCCATGCCACTCTCTCGCTTTGTCACAGCTTACCCTTCCCCCTCCCCATATCCTCAAGTCCATTCTCTAGTAGGTCTGTGTCTTTATTCTTGTCTTACCCCTAGGTTCTTCATGACATTTTTTTTCTTAAATTCTATATATATGTGTTAGCATAAGGTATTTGTCTTTCTCTTTCTGACTTACTTCACTCTGTATGACAGACTCTAGGTCCATACACCTCATTACAAATAGCTCAATTTCATTTCTTTTTACAGCTGAGTAATATTCCATTGTATATATGTGTCACATCTTCTTTATCCATTCATCCAATGATGGACACTTAGGTAGTTTCCATCTCCGGGCTATTGTAAATAGAGTTGCAATGAACATTTTGGTACATGACTCTTTTTGAATTATGGTTTTCTCAGGGTATATGCCCAGTAGTGGGATCGCTGGGTCATATGGTAGTTCTATTTGTAGTTTTTTAAGGAAGCTCCATACTGTTCTCCATAGTGGCTGTACCAATTCACATTCCCACCAGCAGTGCAAGAGTGTTCCCTCTTCTCCACACCCTCTCCAGCATTTATTGTTTCTAGATTTTTTGATGATGGCCATTCTGACTGCTTCTAGTTTTGTATTTACGTTTGCTGTTGCAGGTGGGGTAGAAATGTAGCCAAATAGGGTACTTCCAGCAAACTTGATTCTGTTGGTATTTACCACATCTCTCAGAATTTAGTGTCCATGTAATTCAGCCAAGGTGCTTTTGTTAAATATGCCACATGCATATTTCCCTTTCTCCCCATCACTGATTTAGTAGATCTGGGTGATCTGAAATGTGGGCAACATTTTTTCTTACTTGGAAGCACTCTGTATTTCTGTCTCTTGATAGGTAATTTTTATCAGGTAACTCATTCTGAAAATGGATGAGAAAAAGTTGCTTTTTAGCTTTCCATATGACTGATTTAATGCACACAATATTCTTACACAGTTGCTTACACTATAATAAATGCGAGGAGGTGTTTGTTATTGAGGTGGGGAAAGTTTAGCTTTACAATGCTAACCTGGCTTGGAGACCTGCACTTTCACACGACCTTTCTCAACAGCAAGATTGCTGCCTCTCATCCTGCCAGTGTGAAATTCTAGAGCAGCTTCTGCCACTGACTCTTCTATGACAACTTTTTATTTGTCTTCACCAGACTTTTAGTAATACATTGTCAGCAAAGAAGCAACCCAAGCAGGTTTTTAACACTGAAGAAGGGACTGGTTATTGGTAGATCTTTCATGCATTTTAATTGTAACTGAAATATCTTGTACTTCTTGAAACAAAATATTTGATGTAAAACTAGAGTTTATTTATTTTAAAGAGATTAAACTTAACTTTAAAATAGTAAAAGTTAAACAGTAAAAAGTACTGATATGGGAACCAGATTGCCAGGCTCCATAGTGTGAATAATTAACTGGCCTAATGTTCAGGTAATCTAGGTTCTAATGCCAGCTCCTTCCTCAAATCTTTTTGTAGCTTGTCAAGTCCATTATGCTCAATCAAATGGCTATCATTAAACTGTGTAAACTTGAATGGATTATCAGAACCTAGCTGAACTGATCTTGGAGAGGCAGCAGTGAGTGGTGGCTTAATTCCCTGCCCAGGAATTGAACCTGGGTAGCCTGGATGAAAACCAGGAACTTTAGCCACCAGACCATCAAGGGCTAGAGGCTAGAAGTTATATTTCCTCGGCTCTCGCCCCCAGTGAAAAATGTATTTCTCATGGAAGCAAAAACTGTAAAAACAGGTACAAAGTTTATTATTAGAGACATAGCACAAGTGGGATAGAACATAAAAGAAATTGTTTAGTTAAGATAGAAGCAAGGTAGAGACACACACCCAGAGAGAAAGTGGGTGGGCGTCCTCCCTAATGAGGAAAGCGATAAAGAGGTGGTTAAGTCACTTATATAGGGCAGTTCTTCAGGGTCTTTGTTTACCTTTGGCCAATTATCTGGTTTCTTCTTCCACACCTGACCTGCCGTAGGACGCTTCCCAATATGCATGCCCAACTTTTTTCCAAAATGGATTTCAGCCTAGGAGTGGCCTTCGAGTCACATATTATGGGGTGGTGCCCCCTACTTTTTGAGCCTTTCTGCGCATGTGCAGTATCTCCCTTGCCCCAAGGATGAGAAATGCATGACCTCTTGATATTTACTCAGACAGGGTTTAGACCCTCTCTGTTCCTGCCATGACTGTTATCTTAGAGTGTCCTCAGGAGACAAAGCCTAGCTATTTAACCTGTTCTGTTGTTATTTCTATTTCAAAGTGCAAACAGGAGGCTGGTTGTAAATATCTAACTTGGAGCCCACCTATCTTCTGTCTCAGGAAATATAAACAGGAGGCTAGTTGTAAGTGTCCAGCCTGAAGCCCATCTTTTTCTCTCCCCAAGGAATGTAAACAGGCAGGCAAGTTGTAAATCTCTGTCCTGGAGCCCATCTATCTCCTGCCTCAGAACTAGCTGTTTAATGCCAAGGATCAGTGGCAAACAAGATCACTTTAATCAATTTATACTCATGCACACTTTGGTCACGTTTAAATAGCTAGTGGTAATTTAGACATGTCTAGGAAAATTTTCTATGTGCCTGTGACAAACAAACTGTGCAGGCAGTAGTATCTAAGGAGAACAAAAATTAACAGTTTTAAGGTACACCTTACTTATTCTTTGAATAAGCAAAGTTGAGTTTTTTTCACTCTAAGAAATTGTACCTGAATACAGGCTGGGGTCCAGTTATGAGACATTCATGGATTAACACACTGGCCCAACACTGGGATACACAATCTTAGGCCAGCCAGCTAGCCAGCCAAACAGGCACCTTTGAATGTGTGCACCGTTTTTGCCCCAGCCTTAATTACCTTTCATGTCAGGCTTCTTCTTTGTCAGTGGTATTGTTACTAGTTTTGCCTACCTCACAGATGCTATTGTGTGAATAGAATGAACATGTGAAAATGATTCTCACTTTTACCAGGAAGACACTCTGAGTTAATGTCTTCTTGTAGCCATCTCTATAATCAAGTAAAAAGTAGTAGGCCAAAAAGAATGGTTTTAGAATTGAAATGTAAATATGAGCTAATTAGTGAATTTTCTGTTATTTAGGACAATGATGCTAGTCTTTCACTGAGCAAGTAGAATAGTTAAATCATAATTCCTTTCATCATTAAATAAACCAATATCGATTTTACTTTGTAATGGACTGTATCTTGGGGTTATAAGATGGTCCTATTTAACCCGGTTCTTCTTCACAGGGTTGGCCTTTGCTGTTCTCTCATCTGTGCACCCCGTGTTTGGTTTGTATGGGTCTCTTTTTCCTGCCATCGTTTATGCCATATTTGGAATGGGACGTCATGTTGCCACAGGTAATAATTTCTGACTATGCTTATGCTTCTCATATTACTAATGAAGCGGACTCAAAAGTGATCATTTGTTACTGATTACATTTCCAATGTAATTCTTACTTTACTACTGAAAATATTAGGGCAAATATTATCAGCAAATAATATCATCAAATATTAGGGCAAGACATTTAACTTTCTCTGCCTCAACACATACTGTGATTTATTGCTATATTACTATGTAACCAAGGTTATTGTTAAAGATTCTGTTCATTTTTAAGTTGTAAAAAGACAGTAAGAGAAGGATAAATGTTCTGAATTTACAATGAAATGAAAATACGCACTCTGAGGAAAAGACTATAAAATTTAGTTACTCAAATATTGAAAACTATTTTCCATGTAATTAATATTTAGATTAAACAATCTTTTAAGTTTCTTCCAAGCTAGGTTCTACAATGCCCTCTAATTAGTATATCTCTTACATTGCCTAGCATTTCATTACCAAATAAAATGTGAACAAGTAATCTGATAACGGAGCAGCCTGGAATAAAACAAAGGCTTGGAAGTTAGATAGACCTGGGTGTGTGTCACATTTGGTGTTTGCTATCTGCATGAGCTTGGGCAAAGTTTTAAAGGTCTATTTGCTGCTTTCTTGATAGTAAAATGTCAAAAAAAATCATGATTATATTGATAACATAATTGATGTACAAGTGTCTAATTTATTACTTGCTACATAAAAATTAATAAAAGCTGCTATCACTACAAAAATGATACCTTAATCTTAAATATTATGGTAATAATAATAAAAGTACTCAAGAGGAAATATCCATAGAGGCATTTTTATCCATTTTGTTTATGCAAGATATCAGTCTATAAGCAAGTAATACCATTTTGTGTCTATTTCTTCAGTGGTCCGTTTGTGTTATTGAAGAAAACTTTATTTCCTACAAGACAAATTTATTATCCCATAGTTTTAGAGATCAGAAGTTTGAAATGAGGCTCACAGGGCTAAAATTGAGATGTCAGTAGAGCTGCATTTCTTTCTGGAGGTTCTAGAGAACAATTTGGTTTTCTTAACTTTTCCAGCTTCTAAAGACTTCCTGAATTCTTGGCTCAAATGCTTCATTTTCAGAGTCAGCAGGGAAATCAATCTCTTTCTGATTATGATCTTTTGCTTCCATCCTCCATGTTTAAAGGACCCTTGTGATTACCCTGGGTACACCTGGACAATCCAGGATAATCTCCTTATCTGAAGGTCAGTTTATTAGCAACCTTAATTCCATCTGCAACATTAATTACCCTTTGACATGTAACATAAGATATTTACAGGATGCAGATGCATTTGGAAGGCCATAATTCTGCCTACCACATTGGTATGTGTATTTTCTCATGCA
This sequence comes from Lipotes vexillifer, assembly GCF_000442215.2. Lineage (NCBI taxonomy): Eukaryota > Metazoa > Chordata > Mammalia > Artiodactyla > Lipotidae > Lipotes > Lipotes vexillifer. The sequence continues at coordinate 946,333 of NW_006785255.1, forward strand.
GAAATTAACCCATAAAATAATGTCTTATTTATGTAAATTTGGCTTCTTATATAATCAACTTTGTCATGGAGGATAGGATCAACAATTATCAGACATTTACAACACTACTACCTAAAGTATGGTCCACGAACCAGAAGGATCAGTTTTATGTGGAATCTTGCTAGAAATGCAAAATCTTGTTCCCATTTCAGATCTATTCAATCAGAATCAGCATTTTCACAGAATCTCCAGTTATTTTAAAAAAACGCATCTATCTACACATGTATGTGTATATATGTACTTAAATTTGAGAACCTTAGGTGTACTATTTATTAGATGCTTTATTAAGAGCTTTACATGTGCTATTTTATCTTAATATAATTATTTTAAATATACATCATTATTTGCATATTTAGGTTAAAAATACCTCTTAATTTCATAAAGTTTTCTGTGAGAGCACAGATTAAGTTGTAGGTGCATGGATTACAACCCAGGTGTGGTCAAATCTGAAGCCCAAATTTTCCTCTTTACAACCAGCTGCTCAAGAATGCAGTTTCCTTTTGTGTTGATGTAAAGGGAGAAAAGCACAATAATGAATTAGAAGTTCTTGAAGCCTATTATATTCAAAATTTCCTGCTCCCTAATTTCCTAGGAAATTTATTTTCATTCTTCAAAACATTTAAATATGTCATTAGCAAGAAAAAGCAGATTATTTTTAGAGCTGAACTCAAAACATCTCCGCTGATAAACAAAGGATAAAAGAAAAGGTAAAAAAAAAAATCCCAATAGACCATAATTACTTTAAGAAGTCAAAAATACTTAACTTGATTTACTTAAGTATGTATTTACATAAACCACTTTATTTCCTAAGGAATCATAAACATTTTACTGGTGACATGGTTTTGAAATTGCCATTTATATAAAACTTTGGATTTAACAAATATTATTAACAGCTATAGGAATCTTGTAGTCTACTAGGTAAATAATATACATTTCAAAATACATATAATTTACAGGCTTTACTATAGATACTGTATAGCACAATAAATGCTTAAGGCATTTTATTTCTGCATAAGCACTTTTCCAAAAGACGGATCCAGCTGGATTTCCTCATTTCTCTTTTTATCCCAACAGATTTAGATTTCTTTAGAATCAGTAAAGAAGAAATGATCCTTTTTCCTCATGGTATTATATTTATATATATACACATTACCACTTGTATAAGGCTCTGTATTTAACAAATTTAATAATATTAAATATAATATATATATCAGGAGAAATATACAAACTAATTATTTTTGACCTTCCTATGATCTTAATTATAGGGGCCAACCTAAATTTTCTGCAAACATTTAGTATAGAGAACATATTTTTCTTTTAAATAATATTATTGTACTTTATTTTGGTGTATATATGTGTGTGGGAATGCCTACTTCCATTTTACTATTAAGAGATTGATGTTGCTTTCATAAAGAAAAATCACATTATCTGGGATTTTCCCTCTAACTCAGGTAATCAGAATGCAATAATGAATTACTAAATGCAATAATAAATAATGCTTGAGGTATCTTTAAAAGCAAATAATTCAAAAGCTAGAATACAAAGACACCAAATGTGCTGTACTTTTAACAGCACAATTTTCTTATTTTAATTTAAAATACATATATATTTTAAAAAGGAATAAATCATTGATTGCTTCTTGTGACTTGCAAAGAACATATCTTAGACTAAAAAGGAAAAGAACAGAAACTTGCGTATCAATCCAGTGGAAACAAAATTGTTGAAGATAACCCAATGTGACAATGTGACAATTTGTAGGATATAATTATCTTCTAAATTAGAGAAAAAAATTTTAAAAAGAAAAATATGTTCATTAATTTAGAGAAAAGATTAGGGAGACAATAGAATGCTCTGTAGAAGAAAAGAAAATAAGCAAACAATTATTTACCAAATGTGGTAGGAATTGTGACAGATGTTTTTATATATGAAATATCACTTAATCTCTACCCAGATTTTGTATCTAGATATTTTATCATCATCTTACAAATAAGCAAGCTGAGAGAGGTTATGTACCTTGACCAGGAATTTGAACTCAGGCCTGTCCAATTCTGAGGCCTCAATTCACTTCCTATTAGGTCTTGCCACCCACTCTTAAGCTACTAGATGGGTTTAGTGGTATTTAAGGGTACCACTAGTAGGTTTAAAGCCTAACCAGAATGAAAAGTTGAGAAATTGAAGGAAAAAGCAGAGGAGTAGTAAGGAGGAGATAAAGACAAAAAAAGACCAATAAGATCGGGAAGGTAAAATGTCATTCACAACATCATCATATAGTCCCCAGCAGCCTCAACATCCTTGATTGTTCTCAACTATCTCAGAAACAGCAAAGTGTCATCCTTTGAAAAGAGACAATACTCCCATAACCATGTTGACACAGTAAGTAACCCCATATCCATTTCTGGCAATGTCTCTCTCTAGAGACGTTCTTGGGATGTGACTCACACACAGGTGAGACTCACTTTTCTTTTCTCAACAAAATATTTTTGATGGCTATTCTCTCTTACCATTCAATTCCTTCTTATCTTCTTTCAAATCTTAGGAAAGCTAGGCCTACTCAAAAATTAACTTTAGATCATTTTTGTTCTCAGTTCTCTAGTCATTTGTTCAGTGGCTTTTGTACAAATCATTTTGCTCTATGTTCTAGATTTAAAGGTCAAAATACACACTTCTTTACTTTCAGGAATATAAGACTTTGAGAAATTCTGTTGTAGCATATCTTGAAAAAATAAGGCAAGGGCAGATCCTATGGCAAATATACCTTATTTGGCATTGCCCATCCTTGATGTCAGAATCTTGTCTCTAATCATTATATATATTTGGTCCTTGATGTGTTCTTAATTTAGTACTTTATGATGAGAACAGTGATCATGATAGTTGGTATTTATTGATGATTTATTGAGAATGACTTAGCTCCCTAAGAGAACTTTATTCAATTTGCTCTATGTATTTATATACCTTCAATTCAGTGAACATTGAATAACAGACTATAACAGAGCATTCTGGTTTTAATCTTATTAAGAATTACCTTTTTTAGGTGTCAGCTACATGCAATATATTGTGATATGTGGTATAGTACATTATTTCATTTAAGTCTCATCACAACCCCATTGGGTGAGGAATGCTTTCTGTCTTTAGATAAAGATATTGAGATGGCGGTACTGAGATTTAAGGTTAGGTTTATTGGAGGCTACAATCACCATACTATTCTGAATCACAGCACATACTGCCCCGATTATCCTCTAAAACCAAAGGATTTTCTGTGTCAGCTTTCCACTGAGACTTTGTTTCTGTCTGACTTGGCTCTCTTGCCCTATGAGGCTGCATGCCATTTGTTGAGATGTCTACACCTTGTGACAGGCCCTTTTTTACACAGTGTCATTTATGACCTGGGGCAAAGTAAGGTCTTTAGGTAAAGGGTTGGGGGAATGTTTTTATCATGCTGCAATTTGTTTCTTTAATCCAAAATTGCTGAAACGTCTCTTTGGGAAATGGCATTTCCCTGCTGGTGTGGCTACATTTTCAGACATGCTGTGCCAAGATAAGAGCATCAGTACTCTTGGCAGGAAGAGGGGAACACACTGAAAATGGTCCTGCATTTGTGTAAGGTCAGGACAATTCCTGGGAAGTATCTTTGAAACTTATCTAGTTACGGTAGACAGAAATGGTATGTTTCATCATTTTATGGGCCACAGCATGTTGTTATACTATAATAAAGGTGTACTTTGTTATGAGAGCACAGGGAATAGAAAGATTTAACCTGGACTGGGGAATCTGGGATGGATCTATGTTGAATACGGAATTTGAGCCAGACCAGGAAAAGCAAGGATGTTTTCATAAGTAGATTGGAGGAGCAAGAATTTCAGTCAATGAGCCCCAGATTCAGCAAAGAGTCATATTTTCCACTGAGCCTATTGAGGTCTTCATATTTATCATCTCATTTATATTCTCCTCAAACTCTAAAACATAGGCATTATTACTCGCATTTTATGGATGAGGCGATTTAGACTCAAAGTAATGTGCTCTAAATCGTGATAGTGATAAATGGAGGAGCTGGATTCAAATCCACACCATGATCTTAATTCCTGTTTTGAGGACATTCTCTATGTAGGTCTACAGAGAGGTAGGAAAACGTATGGCCTAGGAGGGAATAGCAAGTAGATGGCATGGCTGTATGTGGAAGAAATGTGTATATAAAAAGGTGAGTTTCTGTTTATTTCATGGAGTGAGGGGTAGAATATTGGGAGTGCAGAGGAGAGTGCTTCTAATAGATCTGTTTTGGTTTTACAACATGGATTCAACTTTAATGGTGGAATCCAATAATGTTTATTGAGTCTGTTACTAACAGAAGATTCCCTCCCCACCCGCTTTAGGCACCTTTGCCTTGACATCGTTAATATCAGCTAATGCAGTGGAACGGCTTGTCCCTCTGAACAGTCAGAACCTTATCACACAGAGTAACACAAGTGTGCTGGGCTTATCTGACTTTGAGATGCAAAGGATTGGTGTTGCTGCAGCTGTTTCCTTCTTGGGAGGTGTGATTCAGGTAAGTATACTGAAACTTGGGAATAAAGAAAGGGAGACAGTAGCAAAGAAAAGGCAATTGGTGCTTTATTTATTAAAGTCAACGTTTCTTGTCAATTGAATTTTTCTTCCGGTTTTATTGAGATAATTGACATACAGCACTATATAAGCTTAAGGTGTACAGCATAATGATTTGACATACATACATCATGGAATTTAAGTTTAATGAACATCCATCATCTCATATAGATAAAAAATTAAAGAAATAGAAAAAAAAAGTATTTTTTCTTGTACTGAGAACACTTAGGATTTACCCTCTTAACAACTTCCATGTATAACATATAGCAGTATTAATTACATTTATCACATTGTACTTATTTATCTTATAGTTACATAATATAGTGATTCAATATTGCTATATATTTCAAAATAATCACCATAATAAGTCTAGTTAAGATCTGTCACCATACAAAGATATTACATAATTATTGACTATATTCCCCACACTGTATTTCATACCTGTGACTCATTTATTTTGCAACTGGAAGTTTGTACTTCTATTTTCTTTCACCTATTTCTTTCCTTTCTCAGCCCACCTCCCTCTGGCAACCATCTATTTGTTCTCTCTATATTTCTACTTCTGTTTTGTTATGTTTATTTATTGTTTTGTTTTTTAGATTCCATATATAATTGAAATCATACAGTATTTGTCTTTCCTTGTCTGACTTATTTTACTTAGCATAATACCCTCTAGGTCCATCCATGTTGTCGCAAATGGCAAGATTTCATTATTTATATGGTTGAGTAATATTCCATTGTATACATAGACCACATCTTCTTCATTCTTCTACTGATGGGCATTTAGGCTGCTTCTATATCTTGGCTATTATAAATAATGCTGCAATAAACATAGAGGTGCATATATCTTTTCTAATTAGTGTTTTCATTTTCTTTGAATAAATACCCAGGAGTAGTACTGCTGGATAATATTGTATTTCTATTTTTAATTTTTTGAGGACCCTCCCTAATGTATTCCATAGTGGCTGCACTTATTTACATTCCCACAAATAGTGCACCAGGGTTCCCTTTTCTCTACATCCTCACCAGCACTGGTTATTTGTTGTCTTTTTGATAATAGCCATTCTGACAGGTGTGAGGTGATATTTCATTGTGGTTTTGATTTGCATTTCCCTTATGATTAATGATGTTGAGCATCTTTTCATGTGCCTTTTGACCAAATGTATGTCTTCTTTGGAAAAATGTCTGTTCAGATCCTCTACCCATTTTTTAGTTGGGCTGTATGTTTGTTTTTTTTTTTTTTGATGTTGAGTTCTAGGAGTTTTTAATTTTTTTTGGATATTAAACCATTATCAGATATACTGTTTGCAATATCTTCTCCCATTTAGTAGGTGACCATTTTGTTTTGTTCATAGATTCCTTCGCTGTACAAAACTTTTTAGTTTGATGAATCCCATTTGTTTGTTTTTGCTTTTGTTTCCCTTGTCTGAGGAAACATATCCAATAAAAGTATTACTAAGGCCAATGTCAAAGAACATACTACCTGAATTTTTTTTTTAATTAAAAAAATAACAACCAAAGAACATAATGCATGTTTCTAGAGTTTTATGGTTTCAGGTCTTACATTTAATTCTTTAATCTATTTTGAGTTAATTTTTATGCATAGTGTGAAAGAGTAGTCCAGTTTGATTCTTTTGCTTGTAGCTGTCCAGTTTTCCCAACCCCATTTATTGAAGAGGCTGTCTTTTCCCCATTGTATATTCTTGCTTCCTTTGTTGTAGGTTAATTGGCCATATAAGTGTGGGTTCATTTCTGGGTTCTCTATTCTGTTCCATTAATCTATGTGTCTGTTTTTGTGCCAGTAACATACTGTTTTGATTACTGTAGCTTCATAGTATAGTTTGAAATTGGGAGTGTGATACCTCCAGCTTTGTTCTTTTTTCTCAAGATTGCTTTGGCTATTAGAGGTCTTTTGTTGTTCCATATAAATTTTAGGATCATTTGCTCTAGTTCTGTGAAAAATGCATGCCATGGGGATTTTGATACAGATTGCAATGAATCTGTAGGTTGCCTTGGATAGTATGTCATTTTAACAATATTAATTATTCCAATCTATGAACATGATATATCTTTTTATCTGTTTGTGTCATCTTTTTAAAAAATATTTTATTTATTTATTATTTATTTGGTTGCACTGGGTCTTAATTGTGGTAGGTGGGATCCTTAGTTGCATTTCATGAGCTCCTTGGTTGTGGCATGAGAACTCTTAGTTGTGGCATGCATGTGAGATCTAGTTACCTGACCAAGGATTGAACCCAGGCCCCCTGCATTGGGAGTGTGGCATCTTACCCACTGTGCCACCAGGGAAGTCCCTGTTTGTGTCATCTTCAACGTTTTCATCAATATCTTATAGTTTTCTGAGTACAGGTTTTTTACATCATTAGTTAGATTTATTCCTTGGTATTTTATTCTTTTTGATGCAGTTTTAAATGGGACTGTTTTCTTTATTTCTCTTTATGATCATTCACTGTTACTGTATAGAAATATAATAGATTTCTGTATATTGATTTTGTATCTTGGAACTTTACAGAATTCTTTGTAGTTTTTTGGTGGTGTCATTAGGATTTTCTATGTATTTTATCATGTCATGGACAAACAGTGACAGTTCTATTTATTTCTTCCAATTTGAATTACTAACATTTTTCTTGTCTGATTGTTGTGACTATGGCTTCTAATGCTATGTTAAATAAAAGTGGTGAGAGTAGGCATCCTTGTCTTATTTCAGATCTTAGAGTAAATGCTTTCAGCTTTTCACCATTGAATGTAGTGTTAGCTGTGGGGTATATAGGGTCTTTATTATGTTGATGTATGTTCCCTCTATTCCTAGTTTGTTGAGAGTTTTGATCAAAAATCAGTGCTGAATTTTATGAAAAGTTTTCTCTGCATCTATTGATATGATCACAATTTTTATTCTTCACTTTATGTGGTGTATCACATTGATGGATTTGCAAATATTGAACCATCCTTACAAACTTGGGATAAATCCCACTTGATCATGCTGTATCATCCTTTTACTCTATTGTTGAACTGGGTTTGTAAATATTATGTTGATGATTTTTGTATCTATGTTCATCAGTTCTATTGGCCTGTAATTTTCTTTTTAGTGTGATACCTTTGGCTTTGGTTTCAGCGTGATGTTGGTCTTGTAGAATGAGTTTGAAAGCACTATTTCCTCTGCAATTTTTTGGAGTAGTTTGAGAAGGATAAATGTTAACTCTTCTCTAAATGTTTGCTAGAATTCACCTGTGAAGCTGTTTGGTCCTGGACTTTTGTTTGTTGGTAGTTTGTTTGTTTGTTTTAATGGATTCAATTTCATTACTGGTATTTGGTCTATTTGTATTTTCTATTTCTTCTTGGTACAATCTCAGAAGAGTGTACATTTCTAGGAATTTGTCCATTTCTTCTTGGTTGTCCATTTTATTGGCATATAGTTTTTCTTAGTAATCTTTTATGATCCTTTATCTTTTCAAAGAACAAGCTTTTGGTTTCATTGATCTTTTTATTTATTTATTTATTTTTAGTCTCCATTTAATTTATATCCTCTCTGATCTTTATAATTTTTTTCCTTCTGATGACTTTGTGTTTTGTTTGTTCTTCTTTTTCTGTTTCCTTTAGGTATCAGGTTATGTTGTTTATTTGAGATTTTTCTTGTTTCTGGAGGTAAGCTTGTATCATTCTAAAGTCCCCTCTTAGCACTGCCTTTTCTGCTTCCCATAGAATTTTGGATCTTTGTCTTTTCATTTCCATTAATCTTCTGATATTTTTTTATTTCAATTTTGATTTTTTCCTCTTTGATTTTTAAATTTTGTTTAGTAGCATACTGTTTAGCTTACATGAGTTTGTGTTTTTGCAGTTTTTTTCTTGTAATTAATTTCTAGTCTCAAAGTGTTGTGGTCGGAAATGATGCTTAAAATCATTTCAGTTTTCTTAAATTTATAGAAACTTGCTTTGTGGTCTAGCATGAGATTTATCCTGAATATAGTTCAATGTACACTTGAAAAGAATGTATATTCATCGGCTTTTGGATAGAATGTTCTATATATGACTAGTAAGTCCATTTGGTATAATGCATCATTTAAGGCCACTCTTAGATTTTTCTGTCTGGATGATCTATTCATTGATTTAAGTGGGATGTTAAAGTCTCCCACTATTATTGTGTTACTGTCAATTTCTTTCTTTATGTCTGTTAATATTGGCTCTATGTATTTAGTTGTTCCTATGTTGAGTGCATATATATTTACAATTGTTATATCTTCGTGAATTGATCCTTTTATCATTATGTAATGTCTTTTTTTTGTCTCTTATTACAGTCTTTGTTTTAAAGTCTATTTTGTCTCATATAAATATTGTTACCTCATCTTTCTTTTCATTTTCATTTTCATGGAATAACTTTTCCCAACACCCTACTTTCAGTTTGCAGGTGTCTTTATTTTTGAAGTGAGTCTTTTGTAGACAGCATATATATGGGTCTTGTTTTTTTATCCATTCAGTGACTCTATGTGGAGTGGATTTTTGATTGGAGCATTCAGTCCATTAACTTTCAAAGTAATTATTAATATTTATCTACTTAGTGCCATTTTGTTAATTGTTTTCTGATTGTTTTGTGGTTGTTTTTTCCTCCTTTATTCTTCTTTTGTTCTCTTCCTTTGTGATCTGATAACTATCATTAGTGTTATCTTTGGATTCCTTTCTCTTTTATTGAGTGTGTATCTATTATAGGTTTTTGGTTTGTGGTTACTATGAGGTTTATGTATAGAAATCTGTATATGTATATGTGATTATTTGGGGTTGTTCATTTCTTAAGTTCAAATGCATTCTAACAGTCCTGCATCTCCCACCCCACATTTAATGTTTCATATTTTACAACTTTTAAAAAATATCCCTTAACTACTTATGGTGGTTTAGATGATTTTACTACTTTGGTCTTTAAACCTCCCAACTAGCTTTATATGTGGTTGATTTACTACCTTCATTATGTATTTTCCTTTACCAATGAGATTATTTTCTTTCTCAATTTTTATATATCTAGTGGTCTTTTTCACTTGGGGAAGTCCTTTTAACATTTCTTGTAAAGCTGCTTTGGTGGTGTTTAACTCTTTTAGTTTTTGCCTGTCTTTAAAACTTTTCATCTCTTCATCAAATCTGAATGACAGTCTTGCTGGGTAGAATATTCTTGGTTGTAGGGTTTTCTCCTTCATCACTTTAATTTATCATACCACTCCCTGTGGCTTGTATAGTTTCTGCCAAAAAGTCAGCTGATAGCCTTATGGGAAGTCTCTTTTATGTAACTAGTTTCCTTTCCCTTGCTTATTTTAATATTTTCTCTTTATGTTTAATTTTTGACATTGTTATTTTAATGTGCCTTTGTGTGAACCTATTTTGGTTCATCTTGTTTGAAGGATGTCTGTTTCCTTTTCCAGGTTAGGGATATATTCAGCCCTTATTTCTTCAAATAAATTCTCTGCCCCTTTCTCTCTTCTTCTGGGACACTTAAAATGTGAATGTTAGTATGCTTGATGCTGTCCCAGAGGTCTCTTTAACTTTCCTCATTTCTTTTTATTCTTTTTTCTGCTCATTTTCAGTGAATTCCACTACTCTGTCATCCAGCTTCTGAATCCATTCTTCTAATTACTGTTGATTTCTTCTAGTGTGTTTTTTATTTTAGTTACTGTATTCTTCATCTCTGTTTGGTTCTTCTTTATATTTTCTATCTCTTTGCTAAAAATCTTCTACCTTCTTACTCTGTTCATCCAATCTTCTCCTGAGTTATCTGAGAATCTTTATGATCATTACCTTTAAGCTTTATTGGGGAGGTTGCATATCTCCACTTCATTTTGTTGTTTTTTTATTGTTCCTTCATTTGGAATATATTCCTCTGTTACCTCTATTTGCCTAATTTGTTATTTTTATTTCTATGTATTTGGTAGGTTGGCTATGTTTCCTGACCTTGGAGAAGTTGCTTTTTGTAGGAGATGTCCTATCTGTCCCAGCAGCACACTACTCTCTGATCACCAATTCTATATATTGTTAGGTGTGCCCCCTATTGAGCTGTATGCATCCTTCTGTTTTTGCAGGCTGACTACTGTAGGTGGTCTGTCCAGTTTGGTCACTAGGCCCTGCCTTTTGGGAAAACTGCCTGCTGCAGATGGGCAGGGCCTGGTAATGATGTGGCTGTTTGCAAAGCCCTAGGTGGTCCCAGTGCTGGCCTACTGGTATGTGGAGCTGGGTTCTGGGGTGGGTGATTGTGGGCCCAATAATCTTGGATATAGTGTTGTCCTGCTAGTGGGTGGGGTCAGTTCCTGACGTGGCTGGATGCAGTGTCTGGGATTTCCCAAAGCTGGTGTCAGCCTGCTGGTAGGTGGGACCTGGTCCCTGGGGGTCCAGCGGCTAGTGCTAGTTCACTGGTGGGTGAAGCCAGTCCTGGGGTCTCTGGCTACAGGGCCCTAAGCGTCCCAGAGCTGGAGTTTTCTCACTGCTGGACAGGACCTGTCACAGTTGGCTGGGGGTCTGGGGGGTCCAAAACTGGTGTCAACCTTCTGGTGGGTGGGGAAGGTTCCTGGGGTGGCTGGCTGAGGTGCCCAAGGTGTCTCAGTGCTGGCATTGGTCTGCTGGTGGGTGGGCTGCATCATGACATCGCAAGCTGCAGGGTCACAGTGGTCCTTGGGCTGGTGTCTACCCACTGGTTGTTGAAGCCAGTTCTTGAGGCTAGTGTGGGCCCACTGGTGGGTGGAGTTTGGTCTCAGGGTCTCTGGCTGCAGGGCCCTGGTTATCTGGCATTGGCATACTGGCTCACTAATGGGTGGTGCCAGGGCTCAGTGGGTCCTAGGGCTGGTGCCTGCCCACTGGTGGGCAGAGCTGGGTCCCAGGGTCTCTGGCTTCAGGACCCTGAGTTTTCCAGAGTTGATCTTGGTCTACTTGTGGGTGGGGCTGGGCCCCTATTTCTGGCTGTGAGGCATGGGGGGCTGTGGCCTCAGGCTAGTATGGTTGCACTGGTGGGTAGGACCTGTCCCATGGTGGCTATGGGCTCAGAGGTTCTTAATGCAGCAGTGCTGCTGGTGGTTGGGGCTGTGTCCCTGCCTGATGAGCTGCTTGGCCTGAGGCATCTTAGTACTGGTGCCTACAGGCTGGTGGATGGGGCTGGGTCCCAGTGCTAATAAGCTAGAGGAAGGATTCCAAAATGTCCTTTGCCAGCACCAGTGTCCTCATGGTAGAATGAGCTCCCTAAAGTGACTGCAACCAGTGTCTATGTCTCCGTGAGTCCCAGTTACCTCCTGCCTCTACAGGAGGCTCTCCAGGGTCAGCAAATGTGTCTAACCCAGAGGCTCCTTTCAAATAACTGCTTCTGCCCTAGGTTCCAGAGTGTGTGAGATTTTGTGTGTGCTCTTTAAGAGTGGAGTTTATATTTCCACAGTCCTCTGGCTCTCCCCAGAAGAAACCCCCATGGCCTTCAAAGCCAAACATTCTGGGTGCTCTTCTTTCCACTGCAGGACCTCCAGGCTAGGGTACATGATGTGGGACTGAGACCCCTCACTCCTTATGGAGAACCTCTGCAATTGTAATTATCCTCCTGTTTGTGGGTCACCTACTAAGGGTGTGAGTCTCAACTATGCTGTGTTTCCACCCATCTACTCATCTCATTGTGGTTCCTTCATTATATTTTTAGTTGTAGAAGATCTTTTCTGCTAGTCTTCCAGTATTTCTCACCAATAGTTGCTCTGTATATAGTTGGAATTTTGGATGTGCCTGTGGGAAGAGGTGAGCTCAGGGTCTCCCTACTCCCCCGTCTTGGCCACTTACTCTGTTGCTTTATTTTTATTCTTGTTCATGGGTTTGTCTCTCTACATGGATAAAGGGCAGATGTGTTTTATCTTTATGAAAATAGTGTCTATTAAATAGAGTAGTTACTTTATAAGTGCCGGTTGAATAAATGAATTAAAATCAATAAATAGAAGTTACAGGGAAGGAGTTCTTGACTTTTCAAGAACGAGCTTTCTAAAAAATGTTTTTTAAAAGGGAATGGGCTTCCTTGTAAGGCAATGATGTAGTCCTTGTATTCACACAGTGATCAGATCATCACCATAGGATAATGTAGGAGAAATTCCTACAATGGGAAGAAGACATGACTATATTGCTAGGATCCTTCCCAATTTTCAGATCTTATGATTTTACTGTCTACATCAGTTAACAAATGGTATTTAGTTTGTGCCATAGACTTGCTGGTGAGAGGGTTTGGTATTCAGATCTGTACCAGTCTTTGCGCCTTTCAGCCTCAAGCATGTTTGTTGTTGCCAGATCTTCTCTAGTCTATCTGTTTCTTCAAAATATCAGACTATGGGGGCTTCCCTGGTCATGCAGTGGTTAAGAGTTCACCTGCCAGTGCAGGGGACACAGCTTCGAGCCCTTGCCTGGGAAGATCCCACATTCCACAGAGCAACTAAGCCCATGTGACACAACTACTGAGCCTGCACTCTAGAGCCCACGAGCCACAACTACTGAGCCCACATACCACAACTACTGTAGCCCACATGCCTACAGCCCATGCTCTGCAACAAGAGAAACCGCTGCAATGAGAAGCTCAGGCACTGCAATGAAGAATAGCCCCCACTCGCTGCAACTAGAGAAAGCCCTCACACAGCAACAAAGACCCAACACAGCCATAAATAAATAAATTTAGAAGATAAAAAAATATCAGACCATGTAATTTACTGTTTCTAATCAGTTTTCAAAATTAGATAACTCAGAAGTGAAAATAAAATAAATGTAGACAAGTACTGACTATTAGACATGGGTTGCCTACTTGATAGCCATTTTGGCTTACTCTCTTACTCTCTCATTTTAAACTGGCTTAGTGGCTTTCTTGGTGGCTGTTTTCTGGGTTGCTAGAGGCTCTATTTTACAGTATTACATTATTTACAAGGTCAAAGATGGTGTAAATTACAAGAAGAGAGAAAAATAGTTGATGATTTCCTGTAATTGGATGGTAGGAAGAAAAATATAACCTAGAGGGAAAGAAACATTAAAATTCTTAGAGTTACATTGCCTTCTAGCTATGTAAAAAGGATGGAAGAATTAAGGATGTAAGACAAAAAACTCCAGCATTCACAGTTCCTCAGAAAAAAGATCATCTGAGTGATAGCTTTACCTAGGAGATTTTATCAGACTAGAAGGCCAATAGATATATTCTGTGGCTGAGTCTGTGCTTTCATGAAATACAAACCTGTTGCCTGGGTACCTTATAACATTTGTTATTCATTTTTAACATGACATGAATGATGTCAGCCTATTTCTGAGACTTGCAAAAGCAAGGTTAGTGGCCTTTTCCTCCTAGCTTGGCCTATGTGAGTCCCCCTCATGAATCTATTATCTGTGTCCATCTCAGAAATAATCAGCCATGTGAACTAGTGATTCAGACTTGGATATGTTGTCATAGATTTGGTATAGATTTTCCTTAATCTATGTTCATTTAAAATAAAAATCTCTGTGTTAACACAGAAAAGATATTATCACTACTTCTTCTGGTCCCATTGTTTTCCATTCATATTTCTCTTTGAATTTATGATTTTTCCTAAGTTTGGACCTTCTCTTATCCCATTCAGCATAGAGCAAGTAGTTTTAGGTATATATTAGTATTTTTTAAAGGTCTAAGAGCATATATAATTAGCAATAAGATCCAGCAACCTCTGCTTATTCTCACTTTAACTATTTTATGTGAGTTTAAAACAATTACCAGGTATTTTGTTATTATATAGACAATTTGGACTAAGAATTTATTTATTTATTTTTTGAATTTTATTTATTTTTTTTATACAGCAGGTTCTTATTAGTTATCCACTTTATACATATTAGTGTATATATGTCAATCCCAATCCCCCAATTCATCACACCACCACCACCCTGCTGCCACTTTCCTCCCTTGGCTTCTGTACATTTGTTCTCTACATCTGTGTCTCTATTTCTACCTTGCAAACTGGTTCATCTGAACCATTTTTGTATATTGCACATATATGCATTAATATATGATATTTGTTTTTCTCTTTCTGGCTTACTTCACTCCATATGACAGTCTCTAGGTCCATCCACATCTCTACAAATGACCTAATTTCGTTCCTTTTTATGGCTGAGTTATATTCCATTGTATATATGTACCACATCTTCTTTATCTATTCGTCTGTAAATAGGCATTTAGGTTGCTTCCTGGATTAAGAATTTAAATGATAATAAAATATAAATGTAAATGCCAGAATTCTAGCAACATGAAAATAAATGTCTCATTTCCCAGAATGAAACTCCATAGAAAAACAAGATTAAAACAGGATATTATCAAAGATAGTAAAAATAGTTTGGTTTTCATGGCCTTTTATTACATGTAAGATTTGATCCAGAGTTAACATATTTTGTCTTGTAACTTCATCAAGCATCTGCTTTTCTTTGTCATTAGCTCTGATCCTGGACATGTGACCTAAATTTTAGCCAATTTTTAAACAAATGGCTGGACTTTATTTGACCTCCAAAGCCATCTGTCTCTTGTCAGCCAAAACCCTATGGTCTGTTGGATCTTTTGGATCTAGGTCCTCAAGTGAATATTGCAATTAAACAAGTCACAAATTTTTTGGTTTCCAAGTACAAATATAGGTTATGTTTACAGCATTTTATAGTCTATTAAGTATTGAATAGTATTATGTCTAGAAAAACAATGTACATACCTTAATTAAATACTTTATTGCTTAAAAAATGCTAACCATCACCTGAATCTTCAGAGGCTTGTGACAGTAACACCAAAGACCACTGATCACAGGTCACCATAACAAATTTAATAATAATGACAATTTTTGAAATATTGAGAGAATTACCAAAATGTGATACAGCAACACGAATTGAGCAAATGCTGTTGTAAAAATGGCACAGACTTGCTTGATGTAGGATTGCCACATTATCTTCAATTTTTAAAAGAAATACAGTATTTGCAAAGTACAATAAAATGAAGTATGCCTATATTAGTTCAGGAAATAGCAAACATTATGCCAGGTAATAATTTTGTGATTAAAATAAATAACTGAGTCTGACATTTGTTGATTTTAATTATGATTATATCAAGAGGGCATTTTAAAAGAAGGCACACTCAGAATTTCAGTCTCCTCACACTTCACCCCCCATAACCTCATCATTTCTATCCTAGTCTCACTCACCTTCTGGGGGTAACCCATCTCATTCATTCCAGGTTTATACTTCTAGTTTTTCTTATTGCACAATGAGAAGATACATGTGTATTTTCTTATTTGCCACATTTTGTCATATGAAAGGTAGTATTCTTTTGTATTTTACTTTATTTTACAACATATCCTAGAAATCATTCCATGTCAGCTCATAGAAAGGTACTTCATGCTTTTTCATTGCTGCATAGTACTTAATTATATGGATATATCATAGTGATTCAACACATCTATATTTGAGCATTTTGGTTGATTCAGTATTTTGCAATTGTAAACAATGCTTCTATGTATGTGCACATTAATTTTCATAATGTTAATGGTATCTGTTCAAGGTGAAGCCTTAGAATGGAATTCCTGGATCCAAAAAGTCAGTGCATATGTGCATTTGTTAGATATTGTCAAATTCCCTTCCAAAGGAGTTGTAGCAGTTTGCATTCCCATGGAAATGTATGAGAGTTCCCTCAGCCTCACCAACAGAATATGTTGTGAGACTTTTCAATTTTAGCCAATCAGGTAGGTGAGAAATTATATTACAAGGGTAATTTGTATTTCTTAAATTATGAGAGGTTTGACACTTTTTCATATGTTTAAGACCATTTATATCAGTTTTGTGAATTGTCTGTTCATATATCTTTCCCATTTTTCTATCACAGTTTTGGTCCTTTACTTCTCAAATTTTATGGGTTCTTTATGTATTATGGATAGTAGTCTTTTATCTGTGATATATGCTGCAAATGTTTTCTTCTAAGTTGACAGTTCTTCTTTAACTTTATTTTACCATGCCATTAAAAAAATTTATATAGTCAAATTGATGAATTCTCTTTTTGCCCCCAGATTTTGAGTCAGCTTTAGAAATCTTTTTCCTACACTGAGTTTACAGAGTAATTCACCATATTTTTCCACATTAATTTATTTTCTATTATATATATGTTTATATATAATTTTTATTTTACATTTAGTTTCATGATCAGTGTGGAGTTTATTCTTGTGTGTGGCATGAGATATGGATCTAATTTTATCTTTTTCTACATTGCTTGCCAGTTATGCCAGCAACATTTATTAAGAAGTTCATCTTTGTCTCCATGTTTTAAGATGCAACCCTCATTATATCCATATTTATTTAGATCTAGCTCAGGACTTTTTATTCTATTAGTCTATACATAAAATCCTCGTGGCAGTACCACCCAGTTTTGGAGATGGAGACTTATAGTATGGTTTAATATCTTGCAGCAGCAATCCACCTTTGTAGTTTTTAGTTCTTAGTATGCTCCTGCTATTCCTATATGCTTGTTTTTCCTTATAAACTTTAGCATCACCTTGTCTAGCTCCATAAAAAAGTTTGTTGATCTTTTTATTGGGATTGTGTTAAACTGACATATTTATGATGTTGAGTTGTCCTATCCAATAACAGGAATGTCTTACCTTTTGTTCAACCATAATTCTGTGTCTTTCAGGAGTGTTTCCTCTCGTAGGTTTTGCACATTTTTGTCAAGTTTATTCCTATGTATTTAATCATCTTTGTTGCTACTACAAATGAGGCTTTCTTTATCATTATGCCATCTAGTTAGTTATTGTTTGTGTCTATGAAAGCTATTGATTTTTATATATATCTTGATACCTTATTGAGTTCATTATTTAAATTCATTTTTTTGTTCATTGATTCTCTGGTATTTTCTAGAGATATTTTTACTTCTTTACAAATTCATATAATTTGTGATTTCTCTTGTCCAATTGCATTAGGTTAAACTCTATTATAATGTTAAATAGTAGTGGAAACAGTGGGCATTCTTGTCTTTTTCTTAAGTTTACTCAAAATGCCATTAGCATCTCAATTAAGATGCTGGCCTTAAAAATTAATTCTATATATGTTATTATGTTAAGAAATTATTTATTGCTTTATAATTTTGTTTTTTGAATATAAATCTGAAAAAGTGTTGAATATTGTTATAGGCTTTTTCAGCATATATAGAGACAAGTATATGATTTTTTTCTTCTTAAATCTATTATGTGGTATATTATATGAATGGATTCCCTAATATTGAACCAACATTATATTGCTCAAATAAATACCATTTGATCATGGTGTATTTTATTCTTTTTTTAAATTGAAATATAGTTCACATACAATATTAAATTAGTTTCAGTTGTACTGTATAATGATTTGACATATGTATACATTATGAAATGATCACCATGATTAGTCTAGTCCATTTGTCCCATGGAAAGTTATTACAGTATTATTGACCATATTACTTATGCTGTATATCACATCCCTGTGACTTATTTATTATATAACTGGAAGTTTGTACCTCTTAATCACCTGAAACTCTTGCTCCCTACCTCCCACCCTGCCTTCCTCTGGCAACTACCCATATGCTCTCTGTATCTATGTCTGTTTTTATTTTGTTGTCTTTGTTTTGCTTTTTGACTCCACATATAAGTGAGATCATGAGGTATTTGTCTTTCTCTGTCTGACTTATTTCACTTAGCATAAACCCTCTAGATCCATTCATGTTGTGACAAGTGGCAAGATTTCATTCTCTTTTGTGGCTGAGTAATATTCCATTGTATATACATACCAGATCTTCTTTATCCATTCATCTGTTGATGGACACTTAGGTTGCTTCCATATCTTAGCTATTGCAAATAATGTGGCAATGAACATTTGTGTGAATATATCTTTTTGAATTAGTGTTTTGGTTTTCTCCAAGTGAATACCCAGAAGTGAAATTACTGGATCAAATGGTAATTATATTTTTAATTTTGAGGGGACCCTCCATAATGTTTTCTATAGTAGCTGCACCATTTTATATTCCCAACAACATTTCATGTGGATTCCCTTTTCTTCACACCCTGGCCAACACTTGTTATTTGTTATCTTTTTGTTGATAGTCATTCTGACAGGTGTGAGGTGGTATCTCATTGTAGTTTTGATTTGCATTTTCCTGATTATAAGTGATGTTGAGCATCTTTTCATATGTCTGTTGGACATCTGTTTGTCTTCTTTGGAAAAATGCCTTTTTGGGTCCTCCGCCCATTTTTTAGTTGGGTTGTTTATTTATCAGTATTGAGTTGTATGAGTTCTTTATATGTTTTGGATATAAACCCCTTATCAGACATATGTTTGCAAATATCTTCTCCCATCAGTAGGCTTCCTTTTTGCTTTGTTGATAGTTTCCTTCACTATACAAAAGCCTTTTAATTTGGGGTATTTCCATTTGTTGATTTTTGCTTTTATTTCTGTTGCCTGAGGAGACATCCAAAAAAATATTGCTAAGGCTGATGTCAAAGAATGTACTGCCTATGTTCTCTTCTAGGAGTTTTATAGCTTCAGGTCTTACATTTGAATCTTTAAGCCATTTTGAGTTTATTTTTGTATATGATGTGAGAAAATAGTCTAGATTGATTCCTTTGTATTTAGCTGTTCAATTTTCCCAACATCATTTATTGAAGAGTCTATCTTTTCCCCATTATATAGTCTTCCTTCCTTCATTGTAGATTAATTGATAATATAAGTGTGAGGTCTTGGGTTCTCTATTCTGTTTCATTGATCTATATGTGTCATTTTTGTGCCAGTATAATACTGTTTTGATTATTACAGCTTTGTAATATAGTTTGAAATCAGGCAGCATGATACCTCCAGTTTTCTTCTTCTTTCTCAAGATTTTTGGCTATTCTGGGTCTTTTGTGTTTCCATACAAATTTTAGAATTACTTGTTCTAATTCTATGAAAAATGCCATTGATTCTTTGATAAAGACTGAATTTAGAGATTGCCTTTAGTAGTTTGATCATTTTAACAATATTAATTCTTCCAATCTATGAGCACAGTATTATCTTTACAATTTTTTTTGTGTGTGTCATCTTCAATTTCATTCATCAGTCACAGTTTTCGGGGGACAGTTCTTTTACCACCTTGGTTAGATATACTCTTAGGTATTTTATTCTTTTTTGATGCAATTGTAAATAGGATTGTTTTCTTAATTTCTCTTTCTGATTGTTTATTGTTAGTGTATATAAACAGCAGCTTTCTGTATATTAATTTTCTATCCTGTGACTTTACTGAATTCCTATATTAGTTCTAATAGTTTTTGGTGGTGTCTTTAGGATTTTCTATACACAGTATCATGTAATTTGCAACTTCTTCCATTATAATTTGGATTTCATTTACTTCGTTTTCTTGTCTAATTGCTGTTGCTAGAACTTCCAATACTATGTTGAATAATAGTGGCAACAGTGGGTATCCATGTATTATTTCTGATCTTATAGTAAATGCTTTTAGCTTTTCACCATTGAATATGATGTCAGTTGTGGGGTGCATATGGTCTTTTTTATGTTGAGGTATGTTCCCTTTATACCCAGTTTGTTGAGGTTTTTACAAATGGATGTTGAATTTTGTGAAAAGCTTTTTCTTCATCTATTGAGATGATCATATGATTTTTATTCTTCATTTTGTTAATGTGGTGTATCACATTGATTGATTTGTGGATATTGAGCCATCCTTATATCCATGGGTTAAATTCCACTTGATCATGGTATATGATCCTTTTACTGTATTGTTGATTTTAGTTTGCTATTATTTTGTTGAGAATTTTTATATCATTTTTAATCAGTGATACTGTCCTGTAATTTCCTTTTTTTGTGGTGTCTTTGCCTAGTTTTTGTATCAGGGTAAGGCTGACCTCATAGAATGAGTTTGGAAGTGTTCCTTCCTCTACAGTTTTTTGAAATAGTTTGGGAAGGATAGGTTTTAACTCTTCTTTAAATGTTTTGTAAACTTAACCTATGAAGCTGTCTGACCCTGGTCTTTTATTTGTTTGTTTGTTTTAATTACTGATTCAATTTTATTATTGGTAATTGGTCAGTTCATATTTTATATTTCTTCCTGATTCAGAGTTGGTAGATTGAACTTTTTGAGAATTTATTGATTTCTTCTAGGTTGTCCATTTTATAGGCATATAATTGTTCATAGTAATTTCCTATGACCTCTTGTATTTCTGTGGTGTTGGTTGTATCTTCTCTTTTATTTCTATTTATTTTATTTATTTAGGCCCTCTCTCTTTTTTTCTTGGTGAATTTGGCTAAAGGTTTGTCCCAATTTTGTTTATTTTGTTTCATTTATTTCTGCTCTGATCTTTATGAATTTTTTCCTTTCTACTAACTTTGAGTTTTGTTTGTTCTTCTTTTTCTACTTCCTTTATGTGTAGATTAGATTGTTTTTGAGATTTTCCTTGTTTCCTAAGGTAGGATTTTATCACTCTAAACTTCCCTCTTAAAGTTACTTTTGTGGTATTCCATGGATTTTGGATCATTGTTTTCCCTTTTTATGTCCAGGTATTTTTTGGTTGCCTCTTTTATTTTCTCAGTGATCAATTTGTTTTTTAGTAGCATATTGTTTAGCCTCCACGTGTTTGTGAATTTGCATTTTTTTTTCTTGTTGATTTCTGATCTCATGCCATTGTGGCCAGAAAAGCTGTTTGATATGATTTCAATCTTCTTAAATTTAGTGAGACATGTTTTGTGGTCTAGCATGTGATCTATTCTGGAGAATGTTCCATGTGCACTTGAAAAGAATGTGTATCCTGCTGTTTTTGGATGGAATGTTCTCTATGTATCTATTAAGTTTATCTGGTCTAATGTGTCATCTAGGGCCAGTTTTCCTTATTGAATTTGTGTTTGAATGATGTAAGTGGGTTGTTAAACTCTGTCACTATTATTGAGTTACTGTTAATTTCTCTATTTCTGTTAATATGTGCTTTATGTGTTTAGGTGCTTCTATGTTAGGTGCATATATTTTTAAAGTTGTTATATCTTTTGTTGGATTGATCCCTTTATCATTATGTAATTTCCTTCTTTGTGTCTTATTACAGTCTTTGTTTTAAAGTCTATTTTGTCTCATATAAATATTGCTACCTCACCTTTCTTTTCGTTTCCATTTGCTTACTTTTATTTACTCATTTCATTTCCTCACTTTCAGTGTGTGAGTGTCTTTATTTCTGAAAAGTCTTTTGTGGGCAGCATATATATGAGTCTTGTTTTTTTTAACCCATTCAGCTACTCTGTGAAGTGGGTTTTTGACTGCAGCATTTAGTCTATTAACTCTTAGAATAATTATTGATAGTTGTCTACTTATTGCAATTTTGTTAATTGTTTTCTGATTATTTTTGTAGTTTTTTTTTCTTTTTTTCTTCTTTTGCTCTCTTCCCTTGTTATTTGATGACTATATTTAGTGTTATTCTTGGATTCCTTTCTCCTTTATTGTGTGTATATATTATAAGTTTTTGTTTTGTGGTTACCATGAGGTTCATATATAACAAGTTAATGATCTCTTAAGTTCAAATACATTTGAAGAACATTTTTGCTCATCCCTCCCATACTTAATTTCTTTGAAATCTTATTTTGCATATTTTTGTTTTGTGTATCTCTTAACTACTTATTGTGGATACAGAGGATTTTACTACTTTTGTCTTTTAACCTTTCTGATAGCTTCATAAGTGGTTGATCTGCTGTCTTTACTATATGTTTATCTTTACCAATAAGATTTTACTTTTGTGATTTTCTTATTTCTAGTTGTGGTCTTCTCTTTTCCACTTAGAGAAGTCTCTTTATCATTTCTTTTAAAGCCAGTTTAATGGTACTGAACTGTTTTAGCTTTTGCTTGTCTGTAAAACCCTTCACCTCTCCTTCAAATCTGAAAAATATCCTTGGTGGATAAAGTATTCTTGGTCATAGATTATTTTTCCTTTCGTTACTTTGAATATGTCATGCCACTGCCTTCTGGACTGTAAAACTTCTGCTGAAAATTCAGCTGATAGCTCTATGGTAGATCCCTTGTATATAACTAGTTGCTTTTCTCTTGCTGCTTTTAAAATTCTTTCTTTAAGTTTTGACATTTTAATTATAATGTGTTTTAGTGTGAACCTCTTAGGGTTCATCTTGTTTGGAGCTCTCTGTGCTTCGTAGACCTGGATTTCTGTTTCCTTTCCCAGATTAGTAAATTTTCTAATTTATTTATTTCTTCAAATAAGTTCTCTGCTCCTTTCTCTCTCTATTCTTCTGGAATCCCTATAATGCTAATGTTACTTTGCTTGATGTTGTCCCAATGTTGTCTCAGCAGTCTCTTCAACTAACCTTATTTTAAAATTCCTTTTTTTCTTTTCTCTGTCTGGCTTGAGTGATTTCCCTTAAACTGTCTTCCAGTTCACTGATTCGTTTCTTTGGTACCATCTAATATTCTGCTGATTTTTTTTTTCAGTGTATTTTTAATTAATTTTATTATTCATCTCTCTTTTGTTATATTTCTATTTTCCAGCTCTTTGTTAAAATTCTGACTGTGTTCATCCATTCTTCTCCTAAGGTCATTGAGCATGTTTATGATCATTACCTTGAACTCTTTATCAAGTGATTGCTTATCTCCACTTTGTTTAGTTCTTTTTCTGGGCTTTTTTTATACTCTTTTGTTTGGAACACACTCTTCTGTCCGTCATTTTTGCCCAAATCTCTGTGTTTCTTTCTATCTATTAGGTCATTTATGTTTCTGTATCTTAGAGAAGTGACTATGTAGGAGACTTCATGTGGAGCTCAGCAGCACACTCCTCTCTAGTCACCAGAGCTATATGATTGAAGGTTTCCTCCTATATGGGCTGTGTGGGCCCTTTTAGGGCATACATGGACCTAGCCACTGGCCTCGTTGTTTTAAGAACCTGCTTCATGTAGTGGTTGTGGGATACCTGGCCATGAAGTTTGGGAGATCCTGGGGTGGTTCAGTGTCATGGTTGGGCAGGGCTGCATCCCCAGGTGGTTAGCTGTCGTGGGCCCAGGATGGTGGTGGCCCACTGGTGGATAAGTATGCCCTCAGGACTAATAGATTAGAGGGAGGATTTCAAAATGTCACTTGCTAGCACCAGTGTCCTTGTGGTAGAACAAGCTCCAAAAAATGGCTGACCCCAGCATCTATGTCCCCAGTTACCTCCTGCCTCTCTAGGAGACTTTCAAAGATCAGCAGTTGGATCTGACCCAGGCTCATTTTAAATCACTGCCTTCATGCTGGGAGTTGGAACATCTGAGACTTCACAAACACTCTTTAAGAAGAGGGTTTCTGCTCCTCCAACTTTCTGGGCTCTCCTGTATGCAAGTCCTCCTGGTCTTTAAAGCCAGACATTATGGGAGCTCATTTTCTTGGTGTAGAACCCCCAGGCTTGGGAGCCTGATGTGTGACTAGGTCCCATCAGTTCTTTGGGAGAACCCATGCAATTGTGATTGTCCTCCCATTGGTGAGTTGCCTACCTAGGGTGTGGTTCCTGACTGTACTGCATCTTTGCCCCTTCCACCCATCTCATTGTGATCTCCTTTCTATATCTCTGTTTGTGGAACATCATTTCTGCTACTCTTCAGGTTGTTCTCATAGATAGTTGCTCTGTAAATAGTTGTAATATTAGTGTGCCCATAGGAGGAGGTGAGTTCAGGGTTTTCCTATTCCACTATCTTGGCCACACCTCTATTTCATTCTTATTGTGGTTTGGATTCTGTTTATTAAATTATTTAGTACTTTTGCATTATTCTTCTTCAGTGGTATTGGTGTATAGTTTTCATTTTTGTACTATTTATCAGATCTAGTTATCAATGCTTTTTTTTCTTCTTAACATTCTTTTCCAATGCTCTTAAGCAATGTATCACACTTTTGGAACATCTAGTCTTGAAGGTTTTGTAGAATCCTCCTTTAAAGAATCTCCCATTGAAATCATTTGATTCCTGGTGCTCTTTGGGGTGACTTTGATAATGTACTCTATTTCTTCTACAAAAAAATGATCAGTTTAAGCATTCTATCCCTAATTTGTCAAATTTGGCAATTGAAATTTTGCTAGAAAATTTCTGTTGAAAATTATCCTTTCCATATAGCTTTTCAAATTCATTTGTATGTAGGTCTTTAATTTCTTATAATTTTTAAATAATCTCTTATTTTAATCATTTTTCCCCTTTGTCATTTCTTATTTTTATATTTGTGCTTTTATCCTTTTTTCATGAACAAGTTAGCTGGTGGTTTGTCTATTTTGTTAATTCTTTATTTTTTTAAATAACAGGATTTTGAAATATTAGATCTTTTTTTTTCCATTGGTATCTCTGCTTTTATCTTTATTATTTTCCTTCCTTTTGCTATTTTTTAGTTTATTATTTTTCTAGTTTTTGAGTTAGGAATTCATTTTATTTATTATAACTTAAATTTTTTTATTTATAAAAATATTTATGGGGTTTCCCTGGTGGCACAGTTGTTGAGAGTCCGCCTGCCGAGGCAGGGGACATGGGTTCGTGCCCTGGTTCGGGAAGATCCCACATGCTGCGGAGCAGCTGGACCTGTGAGCCATGGCTGCTGACCCTGCGCGTCCAGAGCCTGTGCTCTGCAACAGGAGAGGCCACAGCAGTGAGAGGCCCATGTACCGCAAAAAAAAAAAAAAATTTAGGACTATGAATTTTCCTATTCTCATCACTTGAAATATTTTCTATAGATTATGATTGTGTTTCAATATTGACACTTTTTAGAAATTTTGTGATTTCAGTTCATATTTCTGCTTTCACCCAACAATTATTTAGGGAAAGGGTTTTAAATTTCCAAAAGAATGAGGCTTTTCTTTTCAATTTTGTCTATAATTTCTACTGTTGTTGCATTGTGGTCAGAGATTATTATTTGTAATAGCTCTACATTTCTAATTTACTAACATTTTCCTTATAACCTAATATATAATAAATTTTTGTGAATGTTTCATGAGCCCTTGGGGGAAAAAGTGTCTCTTAATGTCTAGCTATAAGTTCTACCTTACTGATTATGTTGTTACATCTTTAATATTATTTTTATTTTTGTCTACTTGATCTTTCTTGCATTAAAAAATGGTGCATTCATTACTGTAGGTTGCCTTCATCAAAATAAACAAACGTTGCCTTGTAGTGATTTGATCACTTCTTAGGTAAACTGTACATATGTGAGTCATAATGCATTCAAATACCTCTCATTCATTGCCATTCATATAAAATAAATCATTCCTATTTCTCTTCTCCCTTACTATTTCTTTTATGTTGCTAGTATAAAGTGTACTTTTACACCACAGTGATGTAATGTGATATGTTTCTATGTTGTAGATTAGATTATGGGCTCTTTAAAAACATCTTTATCAAAGTATAAATTCCACATATTTGGAGTAAGTTTTGACATATGGATATACCCATGAAACCATCACAACAATCAATATAATGAAAATATCTGTCACTCCCTTAAATTATTCCTCTGACACTTGACCTTCTTCTCACTCCTTTAGGAAACACCCTTCTCATCAACCACTAAGCACTATCAATTAATTTATATTTCCTAGAGATTTATAAAAATGTATCCATTGTATTATTTTTGTCTGGTTTCTTTGCCTCAGCATAACTTTATTGTTGTTGATTTTCTAGTTTTATTGTAATGGTTTTGTAACACAGTAGGGACCTCTGTGAGTAGAACTCATGCACTATCTGATTGTGACTGAACTGACTGCTCTGAGAATATTTTTATTTCCATTTCTGTCATCTATTTATAAGATACATTAAATGTCTCATTTTACAAAGAAACACTAATGTTACTCATGTAAGTTTGCACTATTATTGTTACTTTTCAAAACAAGGAAAAATTTTCTAGCCAAAAAACAGTAGCAGCCAAGAGAGGAATTGATTACTTGTTTAGAGCAATGAGGTGTTAATTTCAAGGCAAGGTGGAACCATTTAAAATGACAGTATCAAAAAGCATTTTTGTTGAGGAAACAAACACTCATTAAAAATTATGACACTTTGGGCTTCCCTGGTGGTGCAGTGGTTGAGAGGCCATCTGCTGATGCAGGGGACATGGGTTCGTGCCCCAATCCGGGAAGATCCCACATGCCGCAGAGTGGCTAGGCCCGTGAACCATGGCCACTCAGCCTGCGCGTCCGGAGCCTGTGCTCCACAACAGGAGAGGCCACAACAGTGAGAGGTTCCCGTACCTCAAAAAAAAAAAAAAATATGGCACTTTAAAAACCATTGTTCTCTTTTCCCTGTAGCTCTTATTATTCTCCATGATGGGCACTTTGCCCATTCCTTTTTCCAAGAACTTAGAGGAGTCTGGGATTGCCCCTCATCCATTTACCTTTGGAAATTTCCCCAAGCTTTACTTTTCTGAAGCAACCACAGGACAAGATTTCTGCCCTGAAGGATGTGGGGATATATGGCTCCTTTGTTCAACAGTTGCACAAGCATGGGGTGGCATAGGTGGGGGTGTTTAGTGACAGAGCCTTTTATTATCATACTGGTACATTCTGGAAACACATAGTCTTACATCTTCACAAATGATAAAAACCAGCTGCAGACCAAACAAGAGATTTTCCATTTACTTTTGATTTTGTACTAAATATTTTTTTGCATTTTCTAAATAATAAGATCATGAGTATAGAAAGGATTTAAGATGTTAACTCATTTAACCTGCTTATTCAACACTTCATTCTTACTCCTTCCAGAAAAATCGAATTTATTCTTTTGTAATGCTGGGGAAGACAATCTAGTCTCTTTTGATGATGTTTTACTATTTCACAACCATTACAGATGGGAAACCATTACTCTGTTTATTCTAAATATTTCCAGCTGTGTTTGTACCTGGCAAATCTAAGAAGCAATTCACTTAATAAATTTAGGATTATAACATCCTTAAAATTATAGATTGAAAATTCCTCATATTATAAACAATAATAATATTTATTATCCTACTATGTGCCAAACTCTGTTCTAAGCTTACCGCATGTATTCATATATTTGATCTCCAACAGTATTTTATGAAATAAATATTATACTTCCCAATATACTGATGAACATATTGAAAGATAAGCGACTTTTTTAGAATCTCATAGTTAGGAATTGATAGGTAGGAGTTGGACTCAAGTATAGTCTCTTAAGTGCTATGCTACACAGCTTTTTAAACTAATACTGAGAAAGGAAGCAAGGAAATTCAAGCTAGCACCTGCTCCAGCCAGGCATTGTGCTAGTTCTCTCCAACATTTTATCTTCTTAAGAGTAGCAGCAGCCTGTGTGCTAGGCATGGCTTGTTTGGTAGGGCAATGGACTTGGCTGTACAACTGTGAACATGCCATTCTTGAGACCTTCAAGGTCCTTTCTAACACTATTTATATGGCAACACTTGTATGTCGTTCAGGGCTCAGCTTAAATATAATCCTCTCAGACAAACCTTCACTGATATCTCTGAATATGGTTTTAACTGATTATCCTTACTTCCTCTATGAGACATTGCTCATAAGTTACATTATAGGACTTCTCAATCTACCAGAAAATATTTTCCATGTACTTACCTTCCTTTCTGGACTGTTAGTTTCTTTTCTTTTCTTTTTAAGAATCAATAGCTAAAAATACCAATTCTTTTTTTTAAAACATATTTATTGGAATAAATTGCTTTACAATGGTGTGTTAGTTTCTGCTTTATGACAAAGTGAATCAGATATACATATACATATATCACCATATGTCCTCCCTCTTGCATCTCCCTCTCCTCTAGGTGGTTGAATAGCACTGTGCTGATCTCCTTGTGCTAAGCAGTTGCATCTTGCTACCTATCTATTTTACAATTGGTAGTATCTATAAGTCCATGCCACTCTCTGACTTCGTCCCAGGTTACCCTCCCCCCCCCCATGTCCTCAAGTCCATTCTCTACATCAGCATCTTTATTCCTGTATTGCCCATAGGTTCTTCATAACCTTTTATTTTTTATTATTCTATATATAAGTGTTAGCATACGGTGTTTGTTTTTCTCTTTTTGACTTACTTCACTCTGTATGACAGACTCTAGGTCCATCCACCTCACTACAAATAACTCAACTTTGTTTCTTTTTATGGCTGTGTAATATTTCTTTGTAAAAATATGTCACATCTTCTTTTTCCATTCATCTGTTGATGGACACTTAGGTTGCTTCCATGTCCGGGCTATTGTAAATAGAGCTACAATGAACATTGTGGTACATGACTCTTTTTGAATTATGGCTTTCTCAGGGTATATGCCAAGTAGTGGGAATGCTGAGTCATATGGTAGTTCTAATTTTTAGTTTTTTTAAGGCACTTCCATACTGTTCTCCATAGTGGCTGTATCAATTTACATTCCCACAAACAGTGGAAGATGGTTCCCTTTTCTGCACACCCTCTCCAGCATTTATCGTTTGTAGCCTTTTGGTGATGGCCATTCTGACTGGTGTGAGGTGATACTTCATTGTAGTTTTGATTTGCATTTCTCTAATGATTAGTGATGTTGAGGATTATTTCATGTGTTTATTGGCAATCTGTAAATCTTCTCTGGAAAAATGTTTATTTAGGGTTTCTGCCCATTTTTGGTTTGGGTTCTTTGTTGTTTTTTAATATTGAGCTGCATGAACTGCTTGTAAATTTTGGAGATTAATCCTTTGTTAGTTGCTTCATTTGCAAATATTTTCTCCCATTCTGAGGGTTGTCTTTTCATCTTGTTTATGGTTACCTTTGCTGTGCAAAAGCTTTCAAGTTTCATTAGGTCCCTTTTGTTTATTTGTGTTTTTATTTCCATTTCTCTAGGAGGTGGGTCAAAAAGGATCTTGCTGTGATTTATGTCATAGAGAGTTCTGCCTAGGTTTCCCTTTAAGAGTTTTATAGTGTCTGGCCTTACATTAAGGTCTTTAATCCATCTTGAGTTTATTTCTGTGTATGGCATTAGAGAGTGTACTAATTTCATTCTTTTACATGTAGCTGTCCAGTTTTCCCAGCATCACTTATTGAAGAGGCTGTCTTTTCTCCATTGTATATTCTTGCCACCTTTGTCAAAAATAAGGTGACCATATGTGTGTGGGTTTATCTCTGGCCTTTCTATTCTCTTCCATTGATCTATATTTCTGTTTTTCTGCCAATACCATACTGTCTCGATTACTGTAGCTTTGTAGTATAGTCTGAAGTCCAGGAGCCTGATTCCTCCAGCTCCATTTTTCTTTCTTATGATTGTTTTGGCTATTTGGGGTCTCTTGTGTTTGCATACAAATTTGGAAAGTTTTTATTCTAGTTCTGTGAAAAATGCCAGTGGTAGTTTGATAGGGATGGAATTGAATCTGTAGATGGCTTTGGGTAGTATAGACATTTTCACAATGTTGATCTTTCCAATCCAAGAACATGGTATATCTCTCTATCTGTTTGTATCATCTTTAAGTTCTTTCATCAGTGTCTTAGAGTTGTCTGCATATAGGTCCTTTGTCTCCTTAGATAGGTATATTCCTAGGTATTTTATTGTTTTCGTTACAGTGGTGAAAGGGAGTGTTTCCTTAATTTCTCTTTCAGATTTTTCATCATTAGTGTATAGAAAAGCAAGAGATTCCTGTGTGTTAATTTTGTATCCTGCTACATTACCAAATTCATTGATTAGCTCTAGTAGTTTTCTGGTAGAGCCTTTACGATTTTCTATGTACAGTATAATTTTACCTGCAAACAGAGATAGCTTTACTTCGTTTCTGATTTGGATTCCTTTTATTCCTTTTACTTCTGTGATTGCTGTGACTAAAACTTCGAAAACTATGTTGAATAATAGTGGTGAGAGGGGAACCCTTGTCTTGTTCCTGATCTTAGAGGGAATGGTTTCAGTTTTTCACCATTGAGAAAGATGTTGGCTGTGGGTTTGTCATATATGGCCTTTATTATGTTGAGGTAGGTTCCCTCTATGCCTACTTTCTGGAGGGCATTTATCATAAATCGGTGTTGAATTTTGTTGAAAGCTTTTTCTGCATCTATTGAGATGATCGTATGGTTTTATCAATTTTTTTAATGTGGTATATCACCTTGATTGATTTGTATATATTGAAGAATCCTTGCTTTTCTTGTATAACCCCACTTGATTGTAGTGTATGATCCTTTTAATGTGCTGTTTGCTGGTATTTTTATTGAGGATTTTTACATCTATGTTCATCAGTGATATCAGTCTGTAGTTCTCTCTCTTTGTGACATCTTTGTCTGGTTTTGGTATCAGGGTGATGTTGGCTTCATAGTATGAGTTTGGGAGTTTCCCACACTCTGATATATTTTGGAAGATTTTCAGAAGGATAGGTATTAACTCTTCTCTAAATGTTTGATGAATTCGCCTGAGAAGCCGTCTGGTCCTGGGGTTTTGTTGGAAGTTTTTTAATCACAGTCTCAATTTAAGTGCTTGTGATTGGTATGTTTATACTTTCTATTTCTTCCTGGTTCAGTGTCAGAAGGTTGTGCTTTTCTAAGAATTTGTCCATTTCTTCCAGGTTATCCATTTTATTGGCATATAGTTGCTTGTAATAATCTCTCATGGTCCTTTGTATTTCTGCAGTGTCAGTTGTTACTTCTCCTTTTTCATTTCTAATTCTATTGATTTGAGTCTTCTCCCTTTTTTTCTTGATGAGTCTGGCTAGTGGTTTATCAATTTTGTTTATCTTCTCAAAGAACCAGCTTTTAGTTTTATTGATCTTTGCTATTGTTTCCTTCACTTCTTTTTCATTTATTTCTGATCTGATCTTTATGATTTCTTTCCTTCTGCTAACTTTGGAGGTTTCTTGCTCTTCTTTCTCTAATTACTTTACGTGTAAGTTTGGGTTTTTTATTTGAGATGTTTCTTGTTTCTTGAGGTAGGATTGTATTGCTATAAACTTCCCTCTTAGAACTGCTTTTGCTACATCCCATATGTTTTGGGTCGTTGTGTTTTTATTGTCATTTGTTTCTAAGTATATTTTGATTTCCTCTTTGATTTCTTCAGTTATCTCTTGGTTATTAAGTAGTGTTTTGTTTAGCCTCCATGCATTTGTATTTTTTACAGATTTTTTTCCTGTAATTCATATGTAGTCTCATAGCGTTGTCATCAGAAAAAGTAATTGATACAATTTCGATTATCTTGAATTTACCATGGCTTGATTTGGGACCCAAGATATGATCTATCCTGGAGAATGTTCCCTGAGCACTTGAGAGGAAAGTGTATTCTGTTGTTTTTGGATGGAATGTCCTATAAATATCAATTAAGTCCATGTTGTTTAATGTATCATTTAAAGCTGTATTTCCTTATTTATTTTCATTTCAGATGATCGGTCCATTGGTGAAAGTGGGGTGTTAAAATCCCTTAAACTATGATTTTGTTACTGTTGATTTCCCCTTTTATGTCTCTTACCATTTGCCTTATGTATTGAGGTGCTCCTATGTTGGGTGCATAAATATTTACAATTGTTATATCTTCTTCATGGATTGATCCCTTGATCATTATGTAGTGTCCTTCTTTGTCTCTTGTAATAGACTTTATTTTAAAGTCTACTTTGTCTGTTATGAGAATTGCTACTCTAGTTTTCTTTAGATTACCATCTGCATAGAATATCCTTTTTCATCCCCTCACTTCCAGGATGTATGTGTCCCTAGGTCTGAAGTGGGTCTCTTGTAGACAGCATATATATGGGTCTTGTATTTGTATCTATTCAGCCAGTCTATGTCTTTTGGTTGGAGCATTTCATCCATTTAGATTTAAGGTAGTTATTGATATGTATGTTCCTATTACCATGTTCTGAATTTTTCTGTGATTGCTATTGTAGGTCTTTTCCTTATGTTTTGTTTCCTGCCTAGAGAAGTTTCTTTAGCATTTGTTATAAAGCTGGTTTGGTGGTGGTGAATTCTCTTAGTTTTTGCTCGTCTGTAAATGTTTTAATTTCTCTGTCAAATCTGAATGAGATCCTTGCTGTTTAGAATAATCTTGGTTGTAGTTTTTTCCCTTTCATCACTTTAAATATGGCCTGCCACTCCCTTCTGGCTTGCAGAGTTTCTGATGAAAGATCAGATGTTAACCTTATGGGGATTCCCTTGTATGTTATTTCTTGTTTTTCCCTTGTTGCTTTTAATATTTTTTCTCTATATTTAATTTTTGATAGTTTGATTAATATGTGTTTAGAATGTTTCTCCTTGGATTTATCCTGTATGGGACTCCCTGCACCTCCTGTTCTTGACTGACTATTTCCTTTCCCATATTAGGGAACTTTTCAACTATAATGTCCTTAAATATTTTCTCAGTGCCTTTCTTTTTCTCTTCTTCTTCTGGAACCCCTATAATTTGAATGATGGTGCATTGAATGTTGTCCCAGAGGTCTCTGAGACTGTCCTCAATTCTTATCATTCTTTTTTCTTTATTCTGCTCTGAGGTAATTATTTCCACTATTTTATCTTCCAGGTCACTTATCCGTTCTTCTGCCTCACTTATTCTGCTATTGATTCCTTCTAGAGAATTTTTAATTTCATTTATTGTGTTGTTCATCATTGTTTGTTTTCTATTTAGTTCTTCTAGTTCCTTGTTAAATGTTTCTTGTATTTTCTCCATTCTATTTCCATGATTTTGGATTATCTTTACTATCATTACTCTGAATTCCTTTTCCAGTAGACTGCCTATTTCCTCTTCATTTGTTTGGTCTGTTGTGTTTTTACCTTGCTTCTTCATCTGCTGTGTGTTTCTCTGTCTTCTCATTTTGCTTAACTTACTGTGTTTGGGGTTTCCTTTTCCAGGCTCATAGTTCCCGTTGTTTTTGGTGTCTGCCCCAGTAGCTAATGCTGGTTCAGTGAGTTGTGTAGGCTTCCTGGTGGAGGGGACTGGTGCTTGTGTTCTGGTGGATGAGGATGGATCTTTTCTTTCTGGTGGGCAGGACCATGTCTGGTGGTATGTTTTGGGCTGTCTCTGACCTTGTTATGATTTTAAGCAGCTTCTCTGCTAATGGTTGACATTGTGTTCCTGTCTTGCTAGTTGTTTGGCATAGTGTGTCCAGCACTGTAGCTTGCTAGTTGTTCAGTGGAGCTGGGTCTTAGCCTTGAGATGGAGATCTCTCAGAGAGCTTTCACCATTTGATATTATGTGGAGCCAGGAGGTCTCTGGTGGACCAATGTCCTGAACTCCACTCTCCCACCTCAGAGGCACAGGCCTGACACCTGGCCAGAGCACTGAGACCCTCTCAGCCACACAGCTCAGAAGAAAAGAGAGGAAAAAAGAAAGAAAGAAAGAAAGAAAGAAAGAAAGAAAGAAAGAAAGAAAGAAAGAAAGAAAAAATAAAGTTATTTAAATAAAAAATAATTATTAAAAATAAAAAAATCATAAAGTAATTAAAAAAGAAAAAAAAAGAAAAAGAAAGAAAGAAGAAAGAAACCAAACCAAAAAGCAAGTCCAGCAATGATAACAAGCACTAAAAACTATACTAAAAAAAAAAAAAAGGACAGACAGAACCCTAGGACAAACGGGAAAAGCAAAGCTATACAGACAAAATCACACAACGAAGCATATACATACACATTCACAAAAAGAGAAAAATGAAAAAAATATATATATCATTGCTCCCAAAGTCCACCACCTCAATTTTGGCATGATTCATTGTCTATTCAGTTATTCCACAGATGCAGGGACATCAAGTTGATTGTGGAGATTTAATCTGCTGCTCCTGAGGCTGCTGGGAGAGATTTCCCTTTCTCTTCTTTGTTCACACAGCTCCTGGGGTTCAACTTTGGATTTGGCCCTGCTTCTGCATGTAGGTCGCCTGAGGGCATCTGTTCTTCATTCAAACAGGACGGAGTTAAAGGAGCTGCTGATTAGGGAGCTCTGGCTCACTTAGGCGGTGGGGAGGGAGGGGTACAGAATGTGGGGGAAGCCTGTGGTGGCAGAGACAGGCATGATGTTGCAACAGCCTGAGGTGTGCTGTGTATTCTCCCAGGGAAGTCATCCCTGGATCACGGGACCCTGGCAGTGGCGGGTTCCACGGGCTCCTGGGAGGTGTGGTGTGGATAGTGACCTGTGCTTTCACACAGGCTTCCTGGTGGCTGCAGAAGCAGCCTTAGCGTTTCGTGCCCGTCTCTGGTTGTCTGCGCTGATAACTGCCACTTGCACCTCTCTCTGGAGCTTCTTTAGGCGATGCTCTGAATCCCCTCTCTTCATGCACCCTGAAACAATGGTCTCTTGCCTCTTAGGTACGTCCAGACTTTTCCCGGACTCCGTCCTGGCTAGCTGTGGTGCACTAATCCCCTTCTGGCTGTGTTTACACAGCCAATCCCAGTCCTCTCTCTGGGATCTGACCTCCAAATCCTGAGCCTCAGCTCCCAGCCCCCACCCGTCCCGGCTGGAAGGTGAGCAGACAAGGTTCTCAGGCTGGTGAGTGTTGGTTGGCACTGATACTTTGTGCAGGAATCTCTCCACTTTGCTCTTGCACCTCTGTTGCTGTGCTCTCCTATGTGGCTCCAAAGCTTCCACCCCGCCATTCCCCGTCTCTGCCAGTGCATGGGCTTCATAGTGTGTGGAAACTTTTCCTCCTTCACAGCTCTCTACCAGTGGTACAGGTCCCATCCCTATTCTTTTGTCTCTGTTTTTTCTTTTTTCTTTTGCCCTACCCAGGTATGTGGGGAGTTTCTTGCCTTTTGGGAAGTCTGAGGTCTTCTGCCAGCATCAATATGTGTTCTGTAGGAATGTTCCACATGTACATGTATTTCTGATGTATTTGTGTGAAGGAAGGTTATTTCCACGTCTTACTCTTCTGACATCTTGAGTGTCTCTCTGGACTGTTAGTTTCTATAAAACAGAGACTGTTGAGCTCTATAATTCTAACAGCTGGTACAGAATAAGCATGAGTTGAATAACTTGTATAAGATCAATTTAATGCTAGTAGTATCACTATGTCAAATAACCAAAATTAAATAGAAATTTTATTTTTACCTTTTCTAATTTATCATTTTCTCCCTCCATCCCCCACAAGAAGACACATGCACACACCAAGGCTAATAATATCATGCTCTAATCACCCCATTTTGAATCTTTGTCATTTTCTTTAGCTAGGGCAGAATGGAAGGCAGAAGAGTCAAATTGTTGTCCATCCCTAGCAGTTCTGATTCTC
Source organism: Lipotes vexillifer (assembly GCF_000442215.2). NCBI lineage: Eukaryota > Metazoa > Chordata > Mammalia > Artiodactyla > Lipotidae > Lipotes > Lipotes vexillifer. The sequence continues at coordinate 982,098 of NW_006785255.1, forward strand.
ACTGCCTCTTGCTTGAGAAGCTTTTTTTTTTCTAGAAAAGTCTGAGAACTGAAAAGATTATGAGGCTGCCTTCAAACATGCAATTCCAAATAAGATAATTCTTAAGCCCTGTGAATTTCTGATATATTCCACAATAAAAAATCAAATAAAAAATAATTTGTGTTTATTTCCTAAGCATATGATAAGTCTGCCTACTGGATAATCCAATATTTGTCTCATATCTGTTCTCCATTCCTGC
>NW_006785255.1:982345-988919 GCF_000442215.2 Lipotes vexillifer
CCTGCTATGTCCAGTTTAGCTGCTTTTGTCCTTTTTCCTCTTGCTACTCTTCTCATACTAACCTTTGAAACCAGCTAGTTGTTTCACATTTTATCATCAGATTGATCCTACCAAAGCACAGCTCTGATTTTTGAGCCAGTGTTTTGAGCCACACTTGTTTGCAAAATTAAATGTTTAATAAATGTATGGAAGAGTGATGTCCCTCACACCTGGAAAACTCTCTTTTCACTACTTTTAAGGTACTGCATACTTTGACTTCAAAATGTCTTGCTTTATTTTTTATTACTCCCTTTTGGCTAGTTGTTCTTCTAAACTAACAATGCCATGTCTTCTGAGCATATCCCATGCTGTCCTCTTTATACTCATATTCTTCCCTCTTTCTGAAATGCTTTCTAATAACTTCTTTCCTCTTGGATTCCTTAAGTGTCAAGATACACTTTTATCCCTATCCAGCAGTATTTCATTTTCCTTCTGAAAACTAGTGGCACGTTTTCTATTCCTCTCTTTTATATGTGTGCAGACTTGTCTTGGTGTGGTTATTTACACATATCATGCCTCTAAACCCAGCTGCCTGGAGCTTCTAGGGTCCCTCTTTTCCCCTGTCCCCATGTATGCAGAACTCAAGAATTCATATTAAACAACACATGCATGTTGGAGAAATGTAGACTTACCTGAAGTTTCTGTGAGAGAGGTAGAGGAGGTTTTCTTTTCTTTTCTTTCTTGTTTTAAAAAACAAACCTTGAGTTAGAGTAAGTTTTGATTTTCAGTAAAGTTGCAAGGATAGTACACACAGTTGCCACATACCCCACCCACCCACAGTTTCCCCTATTATTAATATCTACATTAGCATGGTGTATTAGTCACAACTAATGAATCAGATTGATACATTGCTGTTAAGTAAAGTCCATATACGGTAATCAGATTTCCTTAAATTTTACCTAATGTTCTTTTTTGTTCTAGGATCCCATCTGGTATACCACATTACATTTGGTTGTCTTGTCTCCTGGTAGGCTCCTCTTAACTGTGAAAATGTCTGAGGCTTTTCTTGTGTTTGATGATCTTGACTGTTTTGAGGACTACTGGTCAGTATTCTCTAGAATGTCCCTCAATTGGGATTTGTCTGATGTTTTTCTTATGATTAAACTGGGTTTTTGGGAGGAAAATGAGAGAGACAGAGTGGTATTCTCATCACATCTTATTAACAGTATAGACTATCAACATAACTTATCACTCTTAATGTTAACCTGGATCACCTGGTTGAACTAGTGCTAGTTTGTTAGGTTTCTCTAAGTTACTCTATTTTCCACTTTACCATACTGCATTTTTTGGAAAAAAATCAATATGCACAGCCTACTCTTAACATGTGAGAGTTATGTTAAAGGAGAGTTAAGATAAAAAGTGGGGATTATCTACATAAATTACTGGAATTCTTCTGAACAGTAGTTTTCCAGCTCTCCCATTTTAAAATTTAATCAATCATTTATATCAGTATGGATTCAAGCATATTTATTTTATCCTTTGGGTTATAATTCAGTACTACTTTATGTTGTTCTTCAGATTGTTCCAGCTTTGAACATTGGGAGCTTTTTTCAGTTGGCTTCTATGTCCACCCTTAATATACTCCCACTTATTTATTTGCTTGTTTGTTATTTAATTTTGGAGTTCTTTTTCACTTTCTGGCACTACAAGATGATCCAGGCTCATAGTGTATATTTCCTACCCTAGTCCTAGAATTGCCATTTTTCTAAGGAGATCTGGTCTCTTTCATTGGACAATGGTATTAGAGATTAAGATCTGGGTGTGAGGTGTGCCACAGGTGTGTTGTTGGCTTCTAAGCCATTTCAGCTGACACAGCAAGGACATATATGTGTGTATATCAACAAAAGTATGTAAACATACCTATATATTTCTAAATGTATCCATCTATGTCTGTGTTAAACTAAATATGGTTTCCTACTGATGTCTTCAACTCTTATCCCTCCCATACTGATTATTCTAGCCTTCTCCCCTTGCTTGTCTATAACTTATGCAATAGTAAGAAACCTGGCTCCCACTGTCTATCATCCATTTACTTGATTTTTCAATTCCAGTGTATATTTATAGTGGTTTCAGAATTGTTAACCTCTACTCCCATGGGAAATAACTTTATCAACTCAAGTACAGTGTTTCTTTTTTGCCTTTGGTTTTACATTCTTTACCAATTTCCAGAGTTATTCACATGAGCACATTTTCTGCATTCCTTTCAGTGAGGTTTGTTCATACATTGAGCAAGTCTGAAAAATCTGTATATTGTATGAGTCCATTTAAATGACACTCTAGAAAAGGCAAAACATATATAGAGAGTAAATGAAGCATTGGTCATCAGTTAGATTCTTTGTCACATTCTGCATTCCATCCTGGGGTCTCCTGACCTCCAAATGATTTTCTAAATATTTGCACACATTAAGGTTCATGGGTTTTGACAAATGCTTAATGTCATATATACACTATTATAGTATCATACAGAATAGTTTCACCATCCTAAAAATTCCCTATGTTTCACCTTTTACATACTTTCCAACACCTAAGCCCCTGGCAACTACTGATCTGCTTACTGTCTCTATAGTTTTGCCTTTTCTAGAATGTCATATAAATGGAATCATGCAGTATGTGGCCTTTCCAGACTGTCTTCATTTGTTTACAATATTCATTTAAGATTCATCCATGTCTTTGCATGGCTTGATAGGCCATTCCTTTTTATTACTGAATAGTATGGAGAAGGGCTTTATATTCTGAATTCCACAGCACATAACCTCATAGGTATCCATCTGACATTTTTTTTCTCATGTTCTCTTGTCACACAGAGGTTTTTTCTGCCAAATCCCTACACAGTACTCAGTTGTTCTCCTATTATCACGAGCAATTTAGCTCTCTCCCCCAAACCTGCATACTATACTCAGTAGAGAACAAAGGGCTTTTAGGCTTTTAGCTCACACTCAAACAGCTTCTTAGACCTTACCTTCCTATTAACACCTACATTACAGTTCTTTATGCTCCTGGTTAACATTCCCTGCTCCCAACATCAGCATTTCATTTCACTTTATAAGGTCTTTCAAAGTGTGAGCTATATCTTTATCTCTGTATTCTGCAACAGTGTTGTGCCTTGCCCCAGTAGGCATTCAATAAATATTCACTGAACAAAAAATAAGTGATTTGGTATAATGTGAGAGCCAGATTGCAGACAAACTGACAAAACCTGAAATGCATGCAATATTCCATCCACTTGGGTAGTATAGTTATTTTCTATGCACTCTTTTCTTTTTTCATTACTTGAAGGCCACTTGCAAAAAATGGACTGAAATATGACATACATTCAATTTATATAGAACATATGGTGTTTATAAAAGCATTACCAAATAATATCATGCTAGTGAACCTTGATAATGTGTGTCAGAGGTTTTCAGCATTAGCCCAGAACATCAACATTACTACAAACAGCTGAAATATATTGTAAGAAATTTATTTTCTCATAAAATGTTGCATGGGCAAGTTTTTGGGAATTAGCTAGCCAGATTAGAATTATCATCATTCCTATTATTAGTAAAAGGCATTGATGTAGCTCTCTATTAAGTCATTAGCTTAAAAAATGTTTAACATTGGCATAAAATTTAAACACTAGGCCTCCAAGTGAAATATTCTAGAAGGATCCTCATTTTACATACTTAAATTCCAGAAAAATCTTGGAAACAACAGTTCCATCTGTGGGCACCTCTTACAAAGCCTGTGTTGCACAGGTACTTGCTGCCTTCAACCTATGTACCTCAGCCTCTGTATGCTAGATCCCTAATTTTGATGTGAATAAACTGTTGAGATTTGGGTGCTTGGGAAAAGGGAGTTCTTAAATTTCTCCTTCTTCTCTTTCTCCTCATTGTCCTATCCCTCCCCCTCCTCCTCTTCCTATTTTTCCTTCTTAAAATGTCTGCCATTGTTTTGGGTTATGGAGAATGTTGTCATCCAGAAGAAAGTAATTTCTCTTTAGCTAAATCTCACATGTTTGCAATCATCCTTTACATACACAATATTTTGTATCAGAAATGAGGTCTTAAGGGGCTTGTTGAACTTTCAAAGTCAAGAATTCTCCATTTTAGGAATTTATTCGTTGCTGGGAAGATTTTTTTTTAAAGTATAAAACTGTATGAGTAGAATATTACAAAAATACTTTGAGTCTTTGGATAAGTTTTAAATCTTTTTGATTTATATTGTAAGGTATGTACATATATTTTGAACATTTGAAAGGCTGAACTCTTTTTATATCTTGAACTTTTCCCATACCCTTCCATTTGTAACTTTCACGTTGTGGAAATGACATAAAGAAGTTGCTACTAGAAGATAGTGGTTAGCTGGAAGTTGTTGGTGTATCACTTCAGGTTAGGAGATGTTTGTTTCTCAGGCATGAGAAATCATTAACCCTTTTAAGTAGATGCTGGGTAGGAAACAAATAAAAACCAGAAAGTAAAATGGTGATGATCTATATCAGGTCTCCCAAAGGAGTTTGCTTCTCAAAATAAATAAAAATAAGATTTCTTGTCATACAGATAAGAACTTTCTAACATCCCATGTATACATAAAATTCCATATATGCAAACAGGTTTCACAATTTCAAAGATTTGGATTGCTTGTATACTGCATTTAGCTGAAATGAAAATACAACTCTCTGGAGTTCATCTTACCCCAATAATATGCTAATTTCATCCTCATGACCTTTAAGAGTTAGTGTCATAATTTGCAACTAACAAGTAGAAAGATACTTGGGAAAAATTGGTTCAGTATTTTTCTTAACTAATTGTGTTTTCAGGATGAAGATCAACAGATTATGAATCAGTGTGTTCCAACTGTACCTATACTATTGATTGATTGGGTATTTCCCTTGGGACATTTCTATTTGACAAACTGACACATAGATGCAAACAATTCAAATACATTTCTTTCTGCACTGATAAATTTGTTCATGTTTTCCAGAAGTGGAAAATATGGTGTGACTTTTCTGCATTTTGAAATCTCGTGGCTAGTTTTCCATGCTAGGTAAATATATACAGCACCTTATAACATTCAAGGTACATCACATATGTTGCACATTTTACAGGTTTCAAAGCTCTTTCATATGTTATTTCACATTCATTTTACAAGAATTCTGCAATATCAATAGGGCAGGCATCATTCTAATTATTTATAGATCATGAGGCTTGGAAATTTTTAACAGATTTTCTATAGTCACAAAAACTAGGATGTGGTAGAGCCAGAATCAGAACTTAAGTTTTCAGATTTGAGCCCAGAAAACTCCACCCTAATACAAGTTTAGAGTATTACTGCTTTTGGCCAAGGGACATTGTGATATGATGGAAATGATATATTTTGCAGTGTATGCTCTGGTGGTACTTAGATAGCACTTTATACTTCTCGTATTTATCACTGTGACCTTTTGATAGAAGGAGATCTAATTGCTATTCTTTCCTTTGATTTCTTTAATAGTTAATCTTATTTTCCAACAAGAATTTTAAGACCTGACCTAAATATTATAATTAACACATTAAGAGGATACATCAGCGTGACCCACTTTGTGTTCATTTTCCAGTGTGGATACTCATGAATGTAATTTAATGTTACTTTCAAAACAACAAATCTCTATAACTGAGTTTACATGGATGCATTCAGTCAAAGAGTGGGCCATCTCCTAAAAGTTCTTTCTCTGCACTAGTCATTGCAATGTTAGTAGTTAGTAGAGAAAAGAGAATTGATTTTCCTGCCATCTTTTGTCCAGCAGAGCTCAATGAACAGCTTCTACTCAGATGAGATTATTTTGTCTGGCCATGAAATAGTTTTGCAATGGAGCATGATGCTAGGAGAAGAAAGGAAAAGTTTAAGAAGAATTACTTTCCTACTGATTCCTGGGTTTCTTAAGACATATTCCTTTAACCTATTTCTGTCTTTTGCTCTTCTCCATATGAACATAAGTCCTGATGTTTTCCTATTAATATTTGCCCTTTACAGCTACTTGATGGAGTATCTAGTCAAAACAGTAGGTTTCCATTTCTCAGAATCTGGCAGAAACTCAAGAAATGGCTTTTTCTCCTCAATGCTTTTGAAGTTTTAAGCCTACTGGGTATAAAGTAGTGAATCATGTCCTTTGGATTTTTAAAAAATTATAGATATGATAATGCAAATTTTATTTTTCCCCACAGAACCCCATATATTAACTGATTTGAACATATTTCCTTTTTGGTAACATATATTATTAGGAAAAGAGAAAAAAAAGTCAATATTCAGAAAAAACTATGTTAACTTTAACTGAAGCACTTCTAATTGTACCCAAAAACATCTGGGAAATCTTGGAAACTAGTAATGTTCTCAAGAAAACTCAAGCTATTGAATATATAAAATTTAAGGAGCACATTTCACATCAGTTCCCTATGTCTGTGTACTGAAAATGAAAATGTGTCAGATATTAATCCTTCTAGGAAGCTTGGGAAGTTTCATCTTCCTTTGTCCTCTTAGGTGGCCATGTTTGTGCTACAACTGGGTAGTGCCACATTCCTGC
>NW_006785255.1:988962-1008771 GCF_000442215.2 Lipotes vexillifer
CCTGCTTACAGAACCTGTGATCAGTGCGATGACAACTGGGGCTGCCACCCATGTTGTGACTTCACAAGTCAAATATCTCTTGGGAATGAAAATGCCATATATATCTGGACCACTTGGATTCTTTTATGTGAGTTTTTCCCTATGTCTTTGTTCATATATTTTGGGTGTGTGTTTCACATAGTAAAATTTGGTTAATTACAATGCTGAGATTTTTGTTTTAAAGCAAATTGGGCTTAAATAAAATCTTTTAGGATATTTTTAATGTGATTAAGGGTATGAAACTAATTAGTAAAACCTACTAATTTGGGGAGCAATTCTTTGTAATAAACAATTAAATACGGTATAATTTGGGAACATGGTTGGAAAAAAATAGCTTGGATTTTTCTGTGACCAGATATGTTGCTAACTTCTAATGGAAGCCAACTACCAGGCTTGTGGCCCAGTGTAACAACAGTACACCTTACCACATTCTTTCCATATTGTGAACCCTGGTATAGATCAAATCAGAGGCTTGGTCAAAATTCGGGTCTGGAGTCCCAATAGCAGACAATCAGTTATTAAAAGTCACTTGAACCTGAGAGAGGAACATGTGTCCAGTTTCAACATATTATCCTAATAATTCCCCATTCTTGGTCTCTTTTTGAAGCTGACCTGAAATCTATGACTGCTCAGGAAGTCACATCCTATTGGAGTTCTATAAGAAAATCAATGTCTTGTTAATGAAGTTGAGAGCAACCAGACTTCATTTTATTTAATTTTATATTGTAGAGGAGGAAAAGTATATTTTCCTTCTATCCTTGAGGAGCTGGGGCTCCTGTAACAAAAGACTAACAAGAGAAAAACAAACAAGTTTATTAGCATGTATATTTCATATACACATGGGAGAAACTCTGGGATTAGTAACTCAAAAGAAGTGGCTAGGGGTTTCCCCGGTGGTGCAGTGGTTGAGAGTCCGCCTGCCGATGCAGGGCACCCGGGTTCGTGCCCCGGTGCGGGAAGATCCCACATGCCGCAGAGCAGCTGGGCCTATGAGCCATGGCCGCTGAGCCTGCGTGTCCGGAGCTTGTGCTCTGCAATGGGAGAGGCCACAACAGTGAGAGGCCCTAGTACCCCCAAAAAAAAAAAAAAAAAAAAAAAAGGGGTTTGTCTTTTGTTTCCTTGTTTCCATTGTTTCTTGTGGGAAGTCAGCTGTTTTCCTTCTTGTTGTTCCATGAATATAATCTGTTGTTTTCTTCTAATTACTTTTAAGATTTTTACTTTTTATTTGGTTTTCAACAGATTATGATGTTTTAGGTGAGGTCTTCTTTGAAATGATTCTGTTTAGAGTTTGCTGAGCTTGTTGGATCTATAGGATGGTGCCTTTAATCAATCTAGGAAAACTCCCACATCTTTAAATACCACTTCAGTTAAAACAAAGGAATAAGAGTTGGGGGAAGTAAGTTATGAGAAGATGACCATGAAAAATACAGTGAAGATTTATTATGCAGATTTAAATCGGTGCCTTCTCCATTGGTAAGAATCTCTTGTGATTTAGTCATCTTTTTCTTCCTGGTACTGAGAGGAAGACACCCTTGCAAACAGAGATTTTCTATATAAATGTAAATTTCTCTATGAAAGGGTAACTTACACTGTTCTCAGAGGTTCCCTGTGTCTGCTGTTTCTCAAAATAATGAGCTAAAAATAATTCTTAAACCAAAGAGGCATATTTTGGAGTGGCATATTCTGGTCTCATACAATGTAATGTTCTATACTGAATTACATTAATGTTTTATAATGGGAGTATTCCCATTCTTAATATTCTTGCTCTTAATCAAGGAATGGCTGAATAGTAGCTCCATATATATAAGTTTAATAAATTATCTAATTCCCATTATTGAGGTGGTTTGTGGTATTTCACAATTATACACAGCTCATTGAAGATTTGTTTTATTCCTATGTTCTAGTTTGCATCCCTGATGATTTCATTGAGATCAATTCCTAGTTATGGAATCACTGGATTAAAGTATTTTTGCCAAATATCAATCTGAAAAGCTGTACCAATTAATATTTACTCTCATCATTGTCAACTCTGATTATTACTATTTTTAAAATTTGCCATTTTGTTATGTGAAAAATAGTATCACGTTTCTGTTTGTGTGTTTCTTTGATTAGTTAGTAAAGTAGTTAATATAGATAGTAATTGGCAACACAAAGCTGGAAGCTTGTTCTGAATTTTTGCTATTTAGATAATATCTTGCTCAGTGATTCATTCATTATAAGAAAGCATAAAACTAAAACAAGAACACTGGAAGTGGAAACAATATAATTCCAAGCTCTAAATCAAACAAAAGTAGACCAAAATAGCTGTAAGTTATCAGGTGACTGGCTGAGTTAAAACTTTTGGTGATGCCAGGTGTGCACCAACAGAACCAAATCAGTACTAGATTGTGTCCTGATCTCCTGGCTGGGAACAGCATGCTTGTCTGTGCATGAGCAGTGTAAAGAAATGCGTGCAGGTTACAGGTTGGCTACTTCAGTCATATTCACATTACACAAATAATCATTCCTCTTTTCACTAGTGCTAAAAGAGTCTGGATAGCTGGATATGAGAACATTTGGTCTTTCAGCTCGTTTCTCTGGTGGAAATGTGCATAAAATGCTACATTGAAGTGCTTTGTGTATGATTTTTTAAATTTTGTTTTCTTGGAAGGTAAACTGCAAGCTACTTTTTCTTTGCCTTGTAGATCAGACACTTTAATGTGACTTTTGGGGGTCTTTTGTAAGTTCTCATACTGAAACGTAATCAGATTTAGAAATATTGTTAGATGGCTGATTAAATTTGCATTACTCAGTTGGTGGAAGTTGGTATGCTTTGTGTAGATGGAAAACAAAGAAAAGTTGCTCTTGCTTTTCAAAGTCTCAGAGCCCTGCACTGTTAGGCACCTAGGTAAGAATGATGCTTTGGTTCTTGCCAAGGTTTCAAAATTAATGCTGATATTGCAATGTCAAAAATTGTGATCTGAGCATTAGATTAAGAAATAGATTTTGCATCATGCATAGGTCACACTGGGACATTTGGAAGGTGTGCTTTGGTGTAGTTAGGCTAAAAATGAATCTGATGATAAAGTAAATCTGAACTTGCCCATGGATCATTTAGGTGGGATGTGAAGGAGGAGAGCTGAACTCAGCACAGAGGTATAGAACAGAGGACAAAATAGAGGTCTTGATCATCAGGTCAAAGAACCTAGAGAGTGATTTAACATATTTTTGGATTTTTTATGCTTCTAAGTTCTCAAAACTGTTATATCCTTTATGAAAGCTACTCAGGCTGATGAAGGATAAAGAATGTTACTGATATTCCTTGGAACATAAATTAATATCTAGAATATTTGAGACTCCTATACAATGAGCCAGTCACCACTCCCAAGAGTCTCAGCTGGAACACTCAAATTTCCTAAAACAATTCAGAATTGGCCAATCAAAATGTGCATTAATTAATTCCAGTAATAGCAGTGCTTCTGGTCAACTTTGAGAGAAAACATAGCCTTTTGTCTTTATCCTGTTCTTAGGTCACTGCATATTGAGGTATCTTCCATCTGCCACTGCAATGGTTTCTACAGTGTCTTCTTCCTGGTGGATGCCTGATTCTGTTCTACTAAGAGAATCTAATTCTCTAGTTTGATTAGCTAAAATCTCTCTCTCTTTGGTTACTTAGGGCTGGCAGATGTTCTTGCTTCCATGGAACATTTTAAAGGATTAATTTGAATCAGATAAGGTTAGTGTTACATGCTCAGTTCTTCCCTCTCAGATTATAGAACAGACTTCCAATAGATCCTTTTTTTTTGACTTATAGTTGATTTACATTGTTTCAGGTGTGATTCTTTTTCAGATTCTTTTCCATTAAGGTTATTACAACGTATTAAATATGGTTTCCTGTGTTATACAGTCAGGTCCTTATTGTTTACCTGTTTTATATATAGTACTGTTTAATCTGTTAATCCCAGATTCCTAATTTATCCCTCCCCCCCCATTCTCTTTCCCCTTTGGAAACCGTAATTTTGTTTTCTATGTCAGTGCACTTTAAAAAGTGCTATATAAGTAATAAATACCAATCCTTTTCCTCTCTAGAGGACTGTTAATCAGGTAAGCAAATCTAAATAATAAAACAAAATTATATCTTTTTTTCAACTTACAAATAAAGATGATTCCAAAATTTATAAAACATAAAAAAATATCTGCTATTAATGAGGGTTAGTCATCAGAAGTAAAGAAATGCTATGTTTTTTATTTTATTTTTATTTTAAAATAATTCCATCTATTCAGCTCATTCCCCCCCAACCAGTTATAAACCCATTTATTAAATTATAAACAGTTCTGCAATATATTGTAAAACAAGCAGAAGCAATAATATTATGTGTCACTTCTGTCTTTGGATCCTGACTCACCAGTTAAATCATTTTATTCCTGTGTTCTCAAATTAAATTTTTTTTTCTATTTTGTTATATTTTTTAGCTTTATTTTTTAGACCCCTCATATAAGTGGTATCATAAAGTATTTGTCTTTCTCTGTCTGACTTATTTCACTTAGCATAATACCCTCAAAATCCATCCATGTTGTTGCAAATGGCAAAATTTCACTTTTTTGCATGTGTGGCTGAGTAATATTCCATTGTATATATATGGTATATATATATACACACCACATCTTCTTTATTCATTCATCTATTGATGAACGCTTAGGTTGCTTCCATCTCTTGACTAATGTAAACAATATTGCTGTGAACATTGGGGTACATGTATCTTTTTGAATTAGCATTTTCATTTTGGGGGATTAATACCCAGAAGTGGACTTGCTGGATCATATGGTAGTTCTATTTTTAGTTTTTTTGAGAAACCACCATACTGATTTCCATAGTGGCTGCACCAAGCTACATTCCCACTAACAGTGCACTAGGGTTCCCTTTTGAGAGATTTTTATAAAAAGAAAAATAATTTTGAAGTTTATTTTAATACTCATTAGAAGGCAAATTCTCTAATTGATAAAACCAAAATCTAGAGAAAATGTCTCACTATGTGAATTTGTGAAGCCTTAAAAGCTTCTGGAGAAGGCAATCAGAGAGCAGGAAGATAGCAGGTCAAGACCAAATAAATTTTTTTATCAAATTTAAATTTTTGACTGATAGTTGGTCCCACACAGATAACAGGGAAAAGGTTAATTATTCTTGTCAATACAAAAATTGATTTTTTTATACTGAGAAATGATGATGTATCTTTTTATTAGACAGGACATTTCCCCCCAAAAGGTACAATAAAACAACAATTTCTAGCTTATATTAGCAAATGTGAATTTCTTTGAGGTGGCATCAGCGTCTCAGCCTGTAGCAGTCTATGATAAATTTGGCAAAGCTATTTTCACTGGCATGGCTTTATATGAGAACTCTTCTAAATAATTCTGTACATTAAAGCCAAGAGCACAAGACAAGCTTGGCAATATATTCACCTACCCTTTTTGGGAAGTTTTTATTTCCTTTTTTAAAATTGAGGAGTTTCAGAACCAGAAAGCAATTTCATTCCCACTCCCATCCCTGAAGTGCAAGCAAAGCACTTTTCTCGTTTGGGTAGCTCTGAAGGCTACAAAGCAGGAACCAAGAAGATTAACAAACTGGGCTAGAAACATCAGAAGGAAATCAAAGCCAATGAAACATTTTCTTCCATAGAGAATGAGATCACAATTAAAAATGTACAAATGAGGCTTATATGTGAAAAAATCTACTTTGAAGAACACAGGCTCTCTGGGATTTCTGAATCAAGAACATGCTTTGGTAGTTTATGACAGCCCACATTTTCTCTGCAGTTATTGTGATATTTCTGTTGTGAATTGTAAGGACGTTCAATACACCCTGAAAAATGGACAGAATAAATTGAAGGGGAGAGAAAAGGAATGTTAATCTGCAGCTTGAATCAATCAGGGATATAGGGGAGAGAAAATGTGGCAGGTTTAATTTGGATATGAAACAATTATATGAGAATTTGTAACAAAGGTTACTTTAAAATTCTAAATCAGAAGGCAAATATTTTAACAATTCAATTATCTTGGGCTAAGCTCTCCATCCCCTGCAATTCACTGAAAAATGCATCAGCACAAAATCCAGTTGCTTAAGTAATTCAAATTAAACTTGGTTTTCTAAACAAGGGATGGCTGGACGCCACTTGGGCCTTGGCATGCTTGATTGTGTGTTTGGTGCAAGTGAGTTTTGTGCACCCAAGCTGTCTCTAGCTGTTTAACATACCATACTTCCCCTAGATCACATTTTGGTTGGAGACTTAAAGTATCCCTTAAAACAGTAGTTTATTGGGATAAATTTCCAGTGTAAGAAGCAGTTATTGATCAGAAATATGCATATAAAATGATGTAAAGAATAATAGAATGCTGTAATTTTTTTCTTCCTTTTGGGGTTGTGTTTGTATTCATGAAAACACAGACTATGTTTGAGCTTTAAACTTATTATTAGTCTTGTTTTTCTATTAGTGTGTGCTACTTTGGGAAATAGAGCAATTAGGGGAGCTTGATCTTAACAATAACCATTCTAAATTGTTTAAAGATATGTAGGCAAAGTTTATAGGAGACATCAAATTCTGAAGACCAGAGAGAACTTGTGCCAACATCAATTTTGGAATGATCATAAATGGCTTTAATGGTCCCTGAGCAGGAATCTAGATCTGCTTATGTAGAATTCAAATATAGTCAAGTTGGGGACTTCCTGGCTGGGCAGTTGTTGAGACTCTGTTCTTCCACTGTAGGGAGCATGGGTTTGATCCCTGCTCAGGGAACTAAGATCCTGAATGCTGCATGGCACGGCCAAAAAAAAAAACATAAAAAAAGAAAAAGACAAATATAATCAAGTTGAAAGCAAATTGGGGCAGGGAGAGGATGTGCCTGGGCAATTGTGGCTCATGTTTGAAGGCTCCAAGGATGTGAAAGCTACCTTAAAAAACAAAAGCCATGGGCTTCCCTGGTGGTGCAGTGGTTGAGAGTCCACCTGCCAATGCAGGGGACACGGGTTTGTGCCCCGGTACAGGAAGATCCCACATGCCATGGAGCGGCAGGGCCCGTCAGCCATGGCCGCTGAGCCTGCGCGTCCGGAGCCTGTGCTCCACAGCGGGAGAGGCCACAACAGTGAGAGGCCCACGTACCGGAAAAACAAAAAACAAACAACAAAAAACAAAACAAAAGCCAGGGCCCGCAGCAGACTTCAGTCTCATCTGAAAAGTGGGAGAGTTGAACTAAATGTGAGGCTTCAAAACCAGAAATATTCAACAGAATAATCTACACGTGGATGGGAAAAGATTAGTGTTCATCCTTGATTCAAGAGTTTAAGAACCACTATAATGGATTTACTCAACAGATGTTAGTTGACCACCTCATAGATGATGAGAATACAGTTGAGAAATAACATCCCTGTTCTCATGGAGTTTTATTGAAATGCTGAGGCAGAAGCGATGTGAAGTAGGAAGGGAGGAGAAAAATTGGTGAACAAGATAATCTCAGATAGTGTTAAAGAAGGAAACCAGGCAGTGTAATTGAAGCAGATAATGTGATAGAGTGAAGAAGTGATTATGCTCACCTTATATTAATTAATTAAATGAGTCACTGCATATAGGTTGTCTAGCCTAGTGCCTAGAAATGTTAGTTCCCCCACTCTTCTGGAAAGTGATGAATTTTAAACAATCTCTCCTGTTCTTTCCATCCCAGTCTGCCCTCCCACCATATGTTTGTGGTAAGGATAATATAAAAATTTCTCTCCATTCGAGGTGGAGAGAAGGAACTAAGGTGATTGCACTGTATAGATACAAGTATACTTTCACCAAATGTGTATATATTAAAAAAAAGACAGTCATGGTTCCTGTGCTCACAGTTTTTAGAATAAAGTTGGAAGGCATTATTGCTTCCCTTGGATTGACTTGATTCTGCTGCTGGTGTTAAAGGCACAAGGCAGCAGGTGGGTAGAGCTTGTTTGTCTGAGAAGCAGATAGATGCCATTGAATCCCATCACTAACAAACAAAATCAAAGACTCGATGCTCCATGATAGTCTCTCTTTCAAAGGGTGGCATCTCCCCTCCATATATCCTAAGGGAAAAAGGAAGCACTGGGGAAGTTTGGAAAAATTGTTTGCTGGACTGAAAGAAGAGAATAGTGTGTGAGGCATTGGTGAATGTGTTGCTCTAGGGTTCAGAGAACCTGAGTCACAGTCTTGACTCTGTCACTCACAAGCCAAGTCTTCTAGGATAAGGTAAGTTACAAATCTTTGGAGCCTTGTTTTCTACATCTGTAGAATGAGTACATTCAACTGGTTGATTTCTAAGGTCTTTCTAGCTCTGACAAGTGCATTCTAAATACTGCCTTTGTTAGGCACTGTAGTTGAAATCCTTACCACAGCTATCCACCATGCCTATTTATCTGTGACAGGTGCTTAATCAGTTGGCTGTCTCTCTTAATGGTACTAATTGTTTAGTCACTGTTACTAAAAGCTTTCTGTTTAGTTTCATTTTGTGTTTTATCTTGGTTACTTTTATCTTTGTTAACTTGAAGAGGAAGGAATTTACTAGGGTATATAGGGAACTCCAAAGGCAAAAGCTGTGAGTCCCTTTGTCCTCTGTATTGCTAGGGCTGCCATGACAAACTGTATAGACTGGGTGGCTTAAAAAATAGAAATGTAGTTTCTCACAGTTCTGAATGCTGGAAGTCAAAAATCAAGATGCCAGTACGGCTGGTTTGCTCTGAGGCTTCTCTACTTTGTTTGTATATGACCACCCTCCTGCCTCTTCACATGTTAGCACCTCTTTGCATGTGCATTCCTGGTGTCTCTCTGTCTGTCTTAAGCTCTTCTTTATATAAAGACACCAGTCAGATTGGATTAGGGCCCACCCTAACAACATCATTTTAACTTAATTACCTCTTTAAAGGCCCTGTCTCCAAATATTATTAGTCACATTATGAGGTATTGAGGATTTGGGCTTTAACATATGAATTTTAGGGAAACACAACCAAGTCCATAACACCCTCCTTGAATTGTCTCAGCAGTGAGAAGCATTTTACTTGGTAACTGTGTTTGTAGCCTATGGCTACTGTAATAAATTACCATAAACATAGTAACAACACACAAAAATTTATTCTCTCATTTAAAGAGGCCAGAAGTCCAAAATCAAGGTGTCACCAGGGCCACACATGCTCTGGAGGTTCTAGGGGAGAATCATTCCTTGTCTTCTAGCTTCTGGTAGCTCCAGGCATTCCTTGGCTTGTGGCTGCATCACACAAAACTGTGCCTCTGTCACCAGATGGCCTTCCCCTCTCTGTGTGTGTCTGATCCTCTTCTGTCTCCTATAAGGGTACAGGTCACTGGATTTTAGACAAATGTCTATGCACAAATTATGCCAAATGTGTTTTCAGACCAAAGTCTGAATACATGGTAACAAGCATGTATGAATGTTACCGTTTTTCTGGAGATATTCCTGGATTTGTGGTTGATGACTGACACAAAGTCATATATTGGGAGTTAAGATTCATAGATTTCAGATCAGTACTTAATACCTACCATAAAGTAGTGTACTGTCAGATTTATTAAATATTGTTGGTTATACTATCACTTTGTTGTTTCTCTAGTGAAACACAAACTTATTTTTCTCTGAGCACAGGTGTTTCTATGCAGGGCCTTCTTTAGAACTTCAGTAAAGTTGTACAATGAGAAACTATTGAATGGGTATGACCGTGGAAACTATTAAAAGGGTATGACCTCCTTTTTTCTTAATTAAATCCTGAATATGAGGTTTCTTTTAGCTTTGGATTTTGCTTCATTCTTATAAAAATGGAGTGATTTAACATCTGATTATTTAGATCAAATAACATATATCAAAGATGGATTACTTGAGATTTACTGTAATAATAGGTTTAAAATTTAGATCAATGTCTTGTACAAGTAGAACCTTAATAAACATGTTGAGTGAGAGTGCTTCTCCAAATAATAGCAGTAGCCATGTCATGATGGGACCTCCAGGTTTCCAGGGGCTACCTCAGAAAGATGGTGCAGTATTAGGACGTGAGCTCACCTCTCCTTACAGAAACATCAAAATCACAACTAACTGCTGAACAGCCATCAACAAAAAAATGCTGGAACCTAACACAAAGAATATCCTACATCCAAAGAAAAAGGAGAAACCACAATGAAACAGTTGGAGGGGCATAACTGTGATAAAATCAAATCCCATACCTATTGGGTAGGTGACCCACAAACTGGAAAATAATTATACCACAAAAGTTCTCCCACATGAGTGAAAGTTCTGAGCCCCATATCAGGCTCCCCAACCTGGGGGTCTAGCAATGGGAGGAGGAGCCCCCAGAGAATCTGGCTTTGAAGTCCAGTGGGGTTTGATTGGAGGAATTCCACAGGACTGGGGGAAACAGAAACTCCACTCTTGGAAGGTGCATACAAGGTCTCATGTGTACCAGGACATGGTGAAAAAAGCAGTGACCTCATAAGAGCCTGGTTCAGACTTAGCTCATAGAATTGGAGGGTCTCCTGTGGAGGCAGGGGGTGGTTGTGACTCACTGAAGGGACAAATACATTGGCAGTGGTAGTTTTGGGGAGTACTCACTGGCATGAGCACCCCTGGAGGCTGCCATTTTTCCACCAAGAGGGGGCCCCACCCAATAGCCTGTAGGCTCCAGTGCTGGGACACCTCAGGCCAAACAACCAACAGGGCAGCAACACAGCCCCACTCATCAGCAGACAGGGTGCTTAAAGTCTTCCTGAGCCCACAGCTTCCTGCTAAACACATCCTTTGACACAGCCCTGCTCACCAGAGGGACAAGACCCAGTTCCACAAACCAGTGGGCAGAAACATGTCCCTCCCATCAGGAAGTCTACACAAGTCTGTTAGACAGCCTCACCCACCAAGGGGCAGACAGCCGAAGCAAGAAGACCTATAGTCCTGCAGCCTGTGGAATGGAAACCACAGTCACAGAAAGTTAGACAAAATAAGCTAGCAGAGGAATATGTTCCAGATGAAGGAACAAGATAAAACCCCAGAAGAACAACTAAGTGAAGTGGAGATAGGCAATCAACCCAAAAAAGAATTCAGAGTAATGATAGTAAAGATATCCAAGATCTCAGAAGAAGAATGGAGGCACAGATTGAGAAGATATAAGAAATGTTTAACAAAGAGCTAGAAAAAATAAAGAGCAAACAAACAGAGATGAACAATACAATAACTGAAATGAAAAATACACTAGAAGGAATCAAAAGCAGAATAACTAAGGCAGAAGAATGGATAAGTGATCTGGAAGACAGAATGGTGGAAATCACTGTTGTGGAAGAGAATAAAGGAAAAAGAATGAAAAGAAACAAGGACAGTCTAAGAGACCTCTGGGAAAAGAGTAAAGTCACTGACATTTGCATGGCAGGGGTCCCAGAAAGAGAAGAGAGAGAGAAAAGACCTGAGAAAATAATTGAAGAGATAATAGATGAAAACTCCCCAAACATGGGAAAGGAAACAGTCACCCAAGTCCAAGAAGCACAGAAAGTCCTAGACAGGAAAAACCCATGGAGGAACATGTCAAGACACAGAGTAATCAAACTGACAAAACTTAGAAACAAAGAAAAAATGTTAGAAGCATCAAGGGGAAAAGCAACATAACAAACAAGCGAGTTCCCATAAGGTCATCAGCTGATTTCTCAGCAGAAATTCTGCAGTCCAGAAGGGAGTGGCATTATATATTTAAAATGATGAAAGGGACGAACCTACAACCAAGAATACTTTACCCAGCAAGACTCTCATTCAGATTCGATGGAGAATCAAAAGTATTACAGAAAAGAAGAAGCTAAGAGAATTCATCACCACCAGACCAGCTTTGCAACAAATGCTAAAGGAACTTCTCTATGTGGAAAAGAAAAGGCCACAACTATTAAAAGAAAAATACAAATGGAAAAGCACACCAGTAAAGGCAAACATACAGTAAAGGTAGGAAATCATCCACACACAAATATATCAAAACCAGCAATTGTGCAACAAGGAGAGCACAAATGCAGGATATTGGAAGTGCATTTGAAAATAAAAGACAAGCAACTTAAAAGAATCTTGTTTATTTATAGACTACTGTATCAAAACCTCATGATAACTGCAAACCAAAAATCTACAAGAGAAACACACACAAAAAAGTAAAAGGAATCCAAACACAGCACTAAACTTGTTAACAAATCACAAGAGAACAAAAGAGGAAGGGAAGAAAAAGACCTACAAGAACAAATCCAAAACGATTAAGAAAATGGCAGTAAGAATATACAAAATTGAGGCTTCCCTGGTGGCGCAGTGGTTGAGAGTCTGCCTGCCGTTGCAGGGGACACAGGCTGGTGCCCCGGTCCGGGAAGATCACACATGCCGCGGAGTGGCTGGGCCCGTGAGCCATGGCCGCTGAGCCTGCACGTCTGAAGCCTGTGCTCCACAATGGGAGAGGCCACAACAGTGAGAGGCCCGTTTACCGCAAAAAAAAAAAAAAAAAAAAAAAAAAAGAATATACAAAATCGGTAATTCCCTTAAATGTAAATGGATTAAATGTTCCAACCAAGACATAGACTGGCTGAATGGATACAAAAACAAGACCCATATATATGCTGTGTACAAGAGACCCACTTCAGATCTAGGGACACATAGAGACTGAAAGTGGGGGATGGAAAAAGTTATTCCATGATAATGGAAATCAAAAGAAAGCTTGAGTGGCAATATTATTATCAGACAAAATAGACTTTAAAATAAAGACTGTTACAAGAGACAAAGAAGGGCACTACAAAGTGATCAAGGGATCAATCCAAGAAGAAGATATGACAATTGTAAATATATGTGCACCCGACATAGGAGAACCTCAATATATAAGGCAAATAAAACAGGCATAAAAGGAGAAATCAACAGAAACACAATAATAGTGGGGAACTTTAACACCCCACTCTCATCAATGGACAGATCATCCAGACAGAAAATCAATAAGGAAACACAGGCCTTAAATGACACATTAGACCAGATGGACTTTATTGATATGTGTAAAACATTCCACCCAAAAGCAGCAGAATACACATTCTTCTCAAGTGCACATGGAACATTCTTCAGGATTGATCACATGCTGGGCCAGAAAGTGAGCCATGGTAAATTTAAGAAAATTGAAATCATATCAAGCATCTTTTGTAACCACAATCCTATGAGTTAGAAACCAACTACAAGGCAACAACTGTAAAAAAAACACAAACATGTGGAGGATAAACAATATGCTACTGAACAACCAATGGATCACTGAAGAAATCAAAGAAGAAATTAAAAAAAAAAAAACCTAGAGACAAATAACAATGAAAACACAATGATCCCAAACCTAAGGGATGCAGCAAAAGCAATTCTTTTTAAAATTAATTTATTTATTAATTTTAATTTTAATTTTTTTATTGGAGTAAAATTGCTTAACAATACTGTGTTAGTTATTGCTATACAATGAAGTGAAACAGCTATATGTATACCTATAACCCCTCTCTCTTGGACTTCCCTCACACCTCCCCATCCCACCCACCTAAGTCATCACAGAGCACCCAACTGAGCTCCCTATGCTATACAGCTGGTTCCCACTAGCTATCTATTTTACACAAAGTAGTGTATTTATGTTAAACCTAATATCCCAGTTCATCCCACCCTCCCCTTAACCCCCATGTCCACATGTCCATTCTCTATGTCTACATCTCTATTCCTGCCCTACAAATAAGTTTATCTGTACCATTTTTCTAGATTCCACGTATATGCATTAATATACAATATTTGTTTTTCTCTTTCTGGCTTACTTCACTCTGTATGACAGACTCTAGGTCCATCCATATCTCTACAAATGATCCACTTTCCTTCCTTTTCATGGCTGAGTAATATTCCATTGTATATATGTGCCACATCATCTTCATCCATTCATCTATTGTTGGACATTTAGGTTGTTTCCATGTCCTGGCTATTGTAAATAATGCTGCAATGAACATTGTGGTACATGTATATTTTTGTATTATGGTTTTCTCAGGGTATATGCCCAGTAGTGGGGTTGCTGTGTCATATGGTAGTTCTATTTTTAGTTTTTTAAGGAACATCCACAATGTTCTTCATAGTGGCTGTATCAATTTACATTCCCACCAACAGTGCAAAAGGGTTCACTTTTCTCCATATCCTCTCCAGCATTTGTTGTTTGTAGATTTTTTGATGATGGATGTTCTGAGCAGTGTTAGGTGATACTTCATTGTATCATTCATCACTAATTATTAGAGATTTGCATGTCTAATAATTAGTGATGTTGAGCATCTTTTCATTTGCCTCTTGGCCATATGTATGTCTTCTTTGGTGAAATGTCTATTTAGGTCTTCTGCCCATTTTTTGATTGGGTTGTTTGTTTTTTTGGTATTGAGCTCCATGAGCTGTTTCTATATTTTTGAGATTAATCCTTTGTCTGTTGCTTCATTTGCAAATATTTTCTCCCATTCTGAGGGTTGTCTTTTCATCTTGTTTATGGTTTCCTTTGCTGTGCAAAAGCTTTTAAGGTTCATTAGGTCCCATTTGTTTATTTTCATTTTCATTACTATAGGACGTGGGTCAAAAAAAGGATCTTGCTGTGGTTTATGTCAAAGTGTTTTTCCTATGTTTTCCTCTAAGATTTTTAAGTATCCAGTCTTACATTTAGGTCTTTAATCCATTTGGAGTTTATTTTTGTGTATGGTGTTAGGGAGTGTTCTAATATCATTCTTTTACATGTAGCTGTCCAGTTTTCCCAGGACCACTTATTGAAGAGGCTGTCTTTTCTCCATTGTATGTTCTTACCTCCTTTGTCATAAATCAGGTGACCATTAGTGTGTGGGTTTATCTCTGGCTTTCTATCCTGTTCCATTGATCTATATTTCTGTTTTTTTGCCAGAACTAATTGTCTTGATTACTATAGCTTTGTAGTGTAGTTTGAAGTTGGGGAGCCTGATTCCTCCAGCTCTGTTTTTTTCTTTTCTCAAGAGTGCTTTGGATATTTGGGGTCTTTTGTGTTACCATAAATATTGTTAAATTTTTTGCTCTAATTCTGTGAAGAATGCCATTGGTAGTTTGATAGGGATTGCACTGAATCTGTAGATTGCTTTGGGTAGTATAGTCATTTTTACAATATTGATTCTTCCAAACCAAGAACATGGTATATTTCTCCACCTGTTAGTGTCATTTTGATTTCTTTCATCAGTGTTTTATAGTTTTCTGCATATAGGTCTTTTCTCTCCTTATGTAGGTTTATTCCTAAGTATTTTATTCTTTTTGTTGTGATGGTAAATATGATTGTTCCTTAATTTATCTTTCTGATTTTTCATTATTAGTGTATAGGAATGTGAGAGATTTCTGTGCATTAATTTTGTATCCTGCAACCTTACCAAATTCATTGATTAGCTCTAGTAGTTTTCTTGTGGCATCTTTAAGATTATCTATGTATAGTATCCTGTCATCTGCAAACAGTGACAGTTTTACTTCTTCTTTTCCAAATTGTATTCCTTTGTTTCTTTTTCTTCTCTGATTGCCATGGCTAGGACTTCCAAAACTATATTGAGTAATAGTGATGAGAGTGGATACCCTTGACTTGTTCCTGATCTTAGAGGAAATACTTTCAGTATTTCACCACTGAGAATGATATTTGCTGTGGGTTTGTCATGTATGGCCTTTATTATGTTTAGGTAGCTTCCCTCTATGTCCATTTTCTGGAGAGTTTTCATCATAAATGGGTGTTTAATTTTGTCGAAAGCTTTTTCTGCATGTATTGAGATGATCATATGGTTTTTATTCTTCATTTTGTTAATATAATGTATCACATTGATTGATTTGTGTATATTGAAGAATCCTTGCATTCCTGGGATAAACCCCACTCCATCATGGTCTATGATCCTTTTACTGTGTTGTTGGATTTTGTTTGCTCGTATTTTGTTCAGGATTTTTGCATCTATGTTCATCAGAGTTACTAGCCTCTAATTTTCTTTTTTTGTGATATCTTTGTCTGGTTTTGCTATCAGCGTGATGGTAGCTTCATAGAAAGAACTTTTAAGTGTTCCTCCCTCTGCAATTTTTTTGCAAGAGTTTGAGGAGGATAGGTGTTACCTCTTCTCTAAATGTTTGATAGAATTCACCTGTGAAGCCATGTGGTCCTGGAATTTTGTTTGTTGGAAGACTTTTAATCAGTTTCAATTTCAATACTTGTGATAGGTCTGTTTATATTTTCTAATTCTTCCTGTTTCAGTCTTGGAAAATTGTACCTTTCCAATAATTTGTCCATTTCTTCCAAGTTGTCCATTTTATTTGCATATATTATTTGTAGTAGTTTCTTATGATCCTTTCTATTTCTGTGGTATCTGTTGTAATTTCTCCTTTTCCATTTCTAATTTTATTGATTTGAGTCCTGTCCATTTGTTTTTCTTGATGAATGTGGCTAAAGTTTTATCAGTTTTTTTTATCTTCTCAAAAAACCCACTTTTAATTTTATTTATCCATGCTATTGTTTTCTTCATTTCTATTTCATTTATTTCTGTTCTGATATTTATGATTTCTTTCCTTCTACTGATTTTGGGTTTTCTTCTTTGTTCTCTAGTTGCTTTAGGTGTAATGTTAGACTGTTTATTTGAGATTTTTCTTGTTTCTTGAGGTGAGATTGAATTGATATAAACTTCCATCTTAGAACTGCTTTTGTTGCATTGCATAGGTTTTGGGTTGTCTTGTTTTTGTTGTCATTTGTTTCCATGTATTTTTAAAAATTCTTCTTTGATTTCTTCAGTGATCTCTTGGTTATTTAGTAGTGCACTCTTCAGCCTCCATGTTTTTGTGTTTTCTACATTTTTTTTTTTTCTGGTAATTGATTGCAAGTCTCACAGCAGGTGGTCAGAAAAGATGCTTGATACAATTTCAATTTTCTTAAATTTTCTGAGGCTTGATTTGTGACCCAAGGTGTGATCTATCCTGGAGAATGTTCCATGTGGTCTTGAGAAGTGTATTCTGCCACCTTCAGGTGGAATGTCCTATAAATATTAGTTAAATCTATCTGTTCTATTGTGTCATTTAAAGCTTGTGTTTCCTCATTTGTTTCTGTGTGGATGATCTGTCCATTGGTGTAAGTGGGGTGTTAAAGTCCCCGACTATTATTGTGTTACTGTCAATTTCCCTTCTTATGGTTGTTAGAATTTGCCTTATGTACTGAGGTGCTCCTATGTTTGGTGCATAAATATTTATATTTGTTATAACTTCTTCTTGGATTGACCCCTTGATCATTGTGTAGTGTCCTTCCTTTTCTCTTGTAACAGTATTTTGGTGTCTATTTTTTCTGATATGAATATTGATACTCCAGCTTTCTTTTGATTTCCATTTGCATGGAATATCTTTGTCCATCCCCTCACTTTCAGTCTGTATGTGTCCCTAGGTCTGAAGTGGGTCTCTTGTAAGCAGCATCAATATGGATTTTGTTTTTGTATCCATTCAGCCAGTCTGTGTCTTTCTGTTGGAGCATTTAATCCATTTACATTCAAGGTTATTATCAATATGTATGTTCTTTTTTGGTGTTTTTTTCTTCTCTAGTGTTTCCTGCCTAGAGAAATTCCTTTAGCATTTGTTATAAAGCTGGTTTGGTGGTGCTGAATTCTCTTACCTTCTGCTTGTCTGTAAAGCTTTTGATTTCTCCATCAAATCACAATGAGATCCTTGCTGGACAGAGTAATCTTGTCTGTAGTTTTTTCTCTTTCATCACTTTAAGTATACCCTGCCACTCCCTTATGGCCTGCAGAGTTTCTGCTGAAAAATCAGCTGATAACCTTATGGGGATTCCTTTGTATGTTATTTTTTGCTTTTCCCTTGCTGCTTTTAATATTTTCCTTTGAATTTAAGTTTTGTTAGTTTGATTAATATGTGTTTTGGTGTGTTTCTCCTAGGGTTTTTCCTGTATGGGACTCACTGCACTTCCTGGCCTTATTTCCTTTCCCATGTTAGGGAAGTTTTCCACTATAATCCCTTCAAAAATTTTCTCATACCCTTTCTTTTTCTCTTCTTCTTCTGGGACCCCTATAATTCAAATATTGTTTAGTTGACTGTTGTCCCAGAAGTCTCTGAGATTGTCTTCAATTATTTTTATTCTTTTTTCTTTAATCGTTCCTCAGCAGTTATTTACACCATTCTGTCTTCCAGCTCACTTATTTGTTCTTCTCCCTCAGTTATTCTGTTATTGATTCCTTCTAGTGTAGTTTTCATTTCATTTATTGTGTTGTTTGCCTCTGTTTGTTTGTTCTTTAGTTCTTCTAAATCTTTATTAAACATTTCTTTTATTTTCTTAATCCATACCTCCATTCTATTTCTGAGGTTCTGGATCATGTTTACTATCATTACCCTGAATTCTTTTTCAAGAATTTTGCCCATTTCCTCTTCATTTATTTGGTCTTGTAGGTTTTTACCTTGCTCCTTCATCTGTATCATATTTTTTTTGTCATCTCATTTTTTTATTGATTGGTTGAATTGTGTTCCTGTCTTACTGGTTGTTTGGCCTAAGGCATCCAGACTGTTGGGTAGAGCTGGGTCTCAGTGCCAAGATGAGGATCTCCAGGAGACCTCACTGTGATGAATATTCCCTGTGGTCTGAGGTTCTCTGTTAGTCCAATGGTTCAGACTCAGAGCTCTCACTGCAGGAGCTCTGGCCTAACCCCCAGCTCACATCCCAAGATCCCTCAAGCCATGCAGCGTTGAGAAAAAACAAAAAAAAAGGAGCAGAAAATAGCAAAAAGTAAAAATTAAGATTAGAAAAATAACAGATATGTTAGAAAGATAAAAAATAAAAATACAGATGAAACAACAACTGGAAGGTAAAACAGAACCACAATAGTGAAAAAGAGGAGAAAAAAAAAAAAAACCAGAAAAGGCTTTCACTGTGTGTGGCCGGGACTTAGGAAGGGGCTGGGTTTAGGTGGTGGGGGGAGCCTATGCTTCGGATGCACGGCTAAGGGGGCTAGGGGTTTGGGCTTCTGCTCAGTGTAGCATGAGGCATCCAGCAGTGTTTCTGGCGTTGGAGGGTGGAGGACCAGGTCCAGGACCCCAGCAGGCTCACTGGGCCTGAATGGGTGGGGGAAATACCTGCAGTGCTTCCCCTGATTCCCTGGCCCCAGAGGGTCGCCCCATCCACCTCTCCTCCTTTTCCCCCCTCCCTCCCTCCTACATCCCTAGGACCCCTGAAGCTGGATTAGGTGGTGGGTGGAGCCTATGCTTCGGATGCACGGCTAAGGGGGCTAGGGGTTTGGGCTTCTGCTCAGTGTAGCATGAGGCATCCAGCAGTGTTTCTGGCGTTGGAGGGTGGAGGACCAGGTCCAGGACCCCAGCAGGCTCACTGGGCCTGAATGGGTGGGGGAAATACCTGCAGTGCTTCCCCTGATTCCCTGGCCCCAGAGGGTCGCCCCATCCACCTCTCCTCCTTTTCCCCCCTCCCTCCCTCCTACATCCCTAGGACCCCTGAAGCTGGAGGTGGCCTCAAAGGGCAGAGGACCAGGCCTGGAAACCCAGCAGGCTTTCCAGAGCCCAAGCGAGTGTAGGAAGTGCCCTCCATGCCTTCCTTGATCCTCAGATCCCAGACGGCTTCTCCCCGTCTGCCTCTCCTCTTCTCCCCTGCCTCCCTCCTACTTCCCTAGGATGAACGTGGCCTGGAGGGGGCCTCAGAGGGCAAGTGATCCGGCCTGGGAGCCTGGAAAACTTCTCAGGTCTGAGTGGGCAGGTAAAAGGCCTGCTGAA
>NW_006785255.1:1008814-1071472 GCF_000442215.2 Lipotes vexillifer
GCTGAACCTCCTCTGATCCTCCTGTTGTAGAAGGTCACCCACCCACCATCTGCCTCTCCTACTCTTCCCCCCTCTTCCCTCCCTCACAGGCTCCTAGGACCCATGAGTCTGGACGGGGTCCCAGAGGACGCAGGACCAGATCCAGGAGCCAAGCAGCATTCCTGGGGCTCAAGAGGGTGGGGGAAATACCCTCCACACCTCCCCTGATCCTCCAATCCCAGAGGGCCCCTCCTTGTTTGCTTCTCCTGCTCTTCCCCTTTCTCCCTCCCTCCAACACCCCTAGGACTCACGAGGCCAGAGGGGCCCCCAGAGAATGGAGAACCCAGCCTGGAGCCCTGCAGGCTTCCTGGGGTCTAGTTGGGCAGGGGAAATGCTAGGCATGCTCCCCTGTGATCCTCCGAGACCCTTGAGCATCCCTCCAGGTGTGGGAACCCCTCCTCTCCTAGCCACCCCTCAGGGGCACCAGTCCTGTCCAGCCTCCACTTCTCCTTCCCCCTCACTCCCCCCACATCCTATTTGGTCACTCGGGGGTTCCTTCCATCTCTTTGGGCATCGAGGTCCCCCAACAGTGTCTGGCAGGTGCCCTGGCTGTGGGGAGACACAAACTCTGTGTCCTGCCCCACCACCATCTTCACAAAAGCAGCTCTAAGAGGGAAGTTTACAGCAATACAATCTTACCTCAAGAAACAAGAAAAATCTGAAATAAACAACCTAACCTTACACCTAAAGCAACTAGAGAAAGAGGAACAAACAAAACCCAGAGTTAGTAGAAGGAAAGAAATCATAAAGATCAGAGCAGAAATTAATGAAATAGAGATGAACAAGACAATAGAAAAGATCAATGAAACTATAAGCAGATTATTTGAAAAGATAAACAAAAATGATAAACCTTAACCACACTCAAGTAAAAAGGGAGAGGGATCAAATCAATAAAATTATAAATGAAAAAGAAGTTGTAATGGACACCACAGAAATCCAAAGATCATTACAGACTACTACAAGCAACCATATTCCAATAAAGTGGAAAATGTAGAAGAAATGGACAAATTCTTAGAAAGATACAACCTTCCAAGACTGAACCAGGAAGAAATAGAAAATATGAACAGACCAATCACAAGTACTGATATTGAAACTGTGATTTAAAAACTCCAAAAAAACAAAAGCCCAGGACCAGATGGCTTCACAGAAAAATTTTATCAAACATTTAGAGAAGCGTTAACACCTATCATTCTGAAACTATTACAAAAAATTGCAGTGTTTGGAACACTTCCAAACTCATTCTATGATACCAACATAACCCTGACATCAAAACCAGGCAAAGATACCACAAGAAAAGAAAATTACATGTCAATAGCACTGATGAACATAGACAGAAAAATCCTCAACAAAAAACTAGCAATCTGAATCCAACAATACATTAAAAGGATCATACACCAAGATCGAGTGTGATTTATCCCAGGGATGCAAGGATTCTTCAATACACACAAATCAATCAATGTGTTACACCACATCAACACAGTGAAGAATAAAAACTATATGATCATCTCAGTAGATGCAGAAAAAGCTTTTGACAAAATTCAACAGCCATTTATGATAAAAGCTTTCCAGAAAGTGGGCATAGAGGAAACATACCTCAAAATAATAAAGACCGTATATGACCAACCCACAGCTAACATCATACTCAATGGTGAAAAGCTAAAAGCATTTCATCTAAGATCAGGAACAAGACAAGGATGTTCACTCTTGCCACTTTTATTCAACATAGTTTTGGAAGTCCTAGCCATGGCAATCAGCGAAGAAAAAGAAATAAAAGGAATCTAATTTGGAAAAGAAGAAGTAAAATGGTCACTGTTTGCAGATGACATGATACTATACATAGAAAATCCTAAAAATGCTACCAGAAATCTCCTAGAGCTCATCAATGAGGAAAGTAAATTTGCAGGATACAAAATTAATACACATAAATTTGTTGCATTTCTATACACTGGCAATGAAAGATCATAAAGAGAAATTAAAGAAATGATCCGATTTACCATCATATCAAAAAGAATAAGATACCTAGAAATAAACCTACTTAAGGAGGCAAGAGACCTGTACTCAAAAACTTTAAGATACTGATGAAGGAAATCGAAGATGACACAAACAGATGGAGAGATATACCATGTTCTTTGATTAGAAAAATCAATATTGTCAAAATGACTATACTACTCAAGGCTATCTACAGGTTCAATGCAATTCCTATAAAATTACCAATGGCATTTTTCTTAGTACTAGAACAAAAAACTTTACTATTTGTATGGAAACATAAAGACCATGAATAACCAAAGCAATCTTGAGAAAGAAAACTGGAGCTGTTGGAGTCAAGCTCCCTGACTTCAGACTCTACTACAAAGCTACATCATCAAAATAGTATGGTAGTGGCACAAAAACAGAAATATAGATCAATGGAACAGGATAGAAAGCCCAGAGATATACCCATGCACCTATGGTCAATTAATCTACAACAAATGAGGCAAAGCCCTACAATGGAGGAAAGACAGTCTCTTCAATAAGTGGTGTTTGGAAAACTGGACAGCTGCAAAAAAAAAAAAAATGCAATTAGAATATTCTTTAACAGCATGCATAAAAATATCCCAAATGGATTAAAGACCTAAATGTAAGACCATATATTACAAAACTCTTAGAGGAAAACAAAGACAGAACACTCTTTGATATAAATTGCTGCAATATCTTTTTGGATCCGTCTCCTAGAGTAATGGAAATAAAACAAAAATAAACAAATGGGATCTAGTTAAACTCAAAAACTTTTGCACAGCAAAAGAAACCATAAAAAAATGAAAAGACAACCTACAAAATGGGAGAAAATATTTGCAAACAATGAGACCGACAGGGGATTAATCTCCAAAATATACAAAGAGCTCATGCAGCTCAATATCAAAACAACAAAGAGCCCAATCAAAAAATGAGCAGATCTAAGGAGACGTTTCTCCAAAGAACATATACAGATGGCTAAAAAGCACATGAAAAGTTGCTCAACATCACTAATTATTAGAGAAATGCAAATCAAAACTAAAATGTGGTAACACCTCTCACCAGTCAGAATGGTCACCATAAAAAAATCTAGAAACAAAAAATGCTGGAGAGGGTGTGGGAAAAAGAGTACCCTCCTACACTGTTGGTGGGAATATAAATTGATACAGCCACTATGGAGAACAGTATGGACCTTCATTAAAAAACTACAAATAGAACTACCATACGACCCAGCAATCCCACTACTGGGCATATACCCTGAGAAAACCATAATTCAAAAAGAGTCATGTACCAAAATGTTCATTGCAGCTCTATTTACAATAGCTAGGAGATGGAAGCAACCTAAGTGTCCATCATCGGATGAATGGATAAAGAAGATGTGGCACATATATACAATGGAATATTACTCAGCCATAAAAAGAAACAAAATTGAGCTATTTATAGTGAGGTAGATGGATCTAGAGTCTGCTATACAGAATGAAGTAAGTCAGAAAGAGAAAAACAAATACCGTATGCTAACACATATATATGGAATCTAAGGGAAAATAAAAAAGGTCATGAAGAACCTAGGGGTAAGACAGGAATAAAGACACAGACCTACTAGAGAATGGACTTGAGGATATGGGAAGGGGGAAGGCTAAGCTGTGACAAAGTGAGAGAGTGGCATGGACATATATACACTACCAAACATAAAATAGATAGCTAGTGGGAAGCAGCTGCATGGCAGAGGGAGATCAGCTCAGTGCTTTGTGACCACCTAGAGGGGTAGGATAGTGAGGGTGGGAGGGAGGGAGATGCAAGAGGGAAGAGATATGGGAGCATATGTATATGTATAACTGATTCACTTTGTTATAAAGCAGAAACTAACATACCATTGTAAAGCAATTATACTCCAATAAAGATGTTTAAAAAAAATAAAAATAAAAATAGAGTTGCCATATAAGCCAGCAGTCCCACTCCTGGGCATATATCCAGAGAAAACCATAGTTCGCAAAGATACATGTGCCCCAGTATTCATTGCAGTGTTTACAATAGCCAAGACATGCAAGCCACTTAAAAGTCCATATATAGATGAAAAGATAAAGAAGATACGGTACACGTATACAATAGAATATCACTCAGCCATTAAAAAGAATGAAATATTGCCATTTGCCTCAACATGGATATACCTGGAGATTATCATACTAAGAGAAGTAAGTCTCACAGAGAAAGACAAGTATCATATGATACCACTTATATGTGGAAACTTAAAAAAATGATACAAATGAACTTATTTACAAAACAGAAACATACAGATTAGAGAATGAACTTATGGTTATCAGTGGGGAAGGTAGAGAGGGAGGCATAGATTGGGAGTTTGGGATTGACTAATACACACTACTATATTTAAAACTGATAACCAACAGGGACCTACTGTATAGCATAGGGAATGCTGCTTAATATTCTGTAATAACCTAAATAGGAAATGAATTTTAAAAAGAATAGATATGTGCATATGTATAACTGAATCAGTTTGCTGTACATCTGAAACTAACAACATTGATAATCAACTATACTCTAATATAAAATAAAAATTTTTAAAATATAAGCAGATTGAACATGAAAAAAATATGTTGAGTGAATGAATAAATGATAACTACAAATCCCCTTAATATGATATAGCTAAGTATTGATAGTGAGAAAAGAGGAGTGTGAGTTCTTCTGTCATTCTGCTTATTCAGGGTAACATCTACTCCTATTTACAGATTTATTGTTACTATTACTATGTTAGACCAAATCTTTTATTCGTTCATCAGTGTTTATTGAGTGCCTGCTGTCTGCCAGACAATATTCTAGGAGTTGAGAATCCATCAGTGAAAAAAAAAATGTATTAAGAATGTCCAAATCAGATAAAAACACATTATATAAGTAGTGGTGTGTATGAATGTGTTTGTGTGTGTAAATGTACATTAAGTGCTTCAGAAAAGTCTCCTCTCTAAAGAAAATTATAAAAAATAATATATGTATATGTTGGATAGGCTATTTTCATTCTTTGAAATATCTCAAAATGCATTTGTTTATATATATTGATATATTTCATTTTATTTCAAGTTATATTAAATGGCCAGTTTAAAGAATTACTAATATTATAGTCTCAAACTGAGTTAAACTCCTATTTTATAAAACAGATTGGTCAGTTCTAATGAAATAGTTTACTTATTTATCTATACACATATAAACTATCATTGCTTCTCTGAGGTCTGGGAAATGAATGATGATCTTCAATAGGAATTTTTATCTACTGAAGTGTAGTGTGTGATAACATACCCAAATGACTTCATTTATAATAGAAATGAGAAATGTCAATGTGTGTTTAGGAGGCCTAGACCTATATTAAATGAGCATGCGTAAAGGTGTGCATGTGTATGTGTTTGCACATGCCTGTCCCTGTCCCTATTTCTATCTCCAAATGCCACCCATCTCCTAGAAGCCATCTTTAGCTGTGATTTCTCTATGTGGTCCACATGATAGTCATTAGTATAACTCCTCATCAGCCTATTTTTCTATTGCTGTTCTTCGTGCTGGTTGTAACAAGCCTCTGCCCACCCCCATCTTCTTCTGGAGCATTTTGTGAGATGTAATTTGCTCTACAAATTGTAGTTTAATTCAGACAGACAATAAAAACCCTGGGGGAGAGTTTCTCATTCCTTTCTTTCTGGGGTGGCCATTTTTATTACTGCAAACACATGTTCTCGAAATGCACATTACAGCAAATTTGGTATGGCTTGCAAGTTTTTCACATTTCTCTGATTTCTTATACAGGCACTGTCAAGGCATACTTTTAATACCATGGATAAAACAGAAGGAATAAGCCTCTAAATGTTTTAAAACGTTTGGATGCTTGTTTTATTCTTGGCAAATCATCTGAATGATAGTCTCAATTTTATATTTGGATCATAATAAATCATCAGAAAGCTGTGTATTTGGACCAAATTTTCTTGACATCCCTCTGACTCCATCCACTATAGAATATATTTCTTTGAGTAGCATTTTGGATTTTTGTCCTGGGCTTTGAGTAAGGGGTAGGGGTAACTATGAGAAATGGAACCTGCTTCTTCACTTGCTGTAGGAGTTCTGTGAACAGTTATTATCCACAGATTAAGCAGAGAGGAAAAATATTGTCTGCATCTCAGATAACCATGATATTGTCGTACCTGATTTTCTTTCCAAGTAGTGTGGAATACTAGAATGCTGTGAAAAGGGTAACAAGTAAAGCTATCTGACCCCCAATTATTCCTTAATGTATTTGATTACACAACCAATTTTTTCTAACTGTGTGGACAAAGGAGATTCTGGATTCTACATTACCCCAATCCCATTCACCCAGCAAGGCTCCATGTTAACTGAGTATATTTTCTTTGTTTGAAAGAGTTACAGTGTTAATGATAATATTCAATATATAGAATCCATGTTAGATAGCCTGATGTACCTCATTTACACCAGGTGTGTTCCTGATCCTTGGATCAGATGGGTTCAATGAGGAAACCTACTGAGCAAAATTTCAGGAGACGCTGAGGAACATAGTCTATATAAATTCTTTTGATATGTTGTCTATATAGTATTTTAATCCAATATTTTTAGTTGTGGTCAAATTATCTTTGAGATACTAAAAAGAGAGGGCAAAGAACACCAACAAGTTGGGCTACTTTGTCTGTATGCTAAAGTAGAAACTAGTTTTTATCACTTGAAACTAGACTTAATAAATCAGCTGTGGATGAGTAGAAATGAGTTTATAAAAATCAGATTTAACATATTTGAAGAAAAGGAGGAGTTGAGACATTTTGAAGATAAGCATTTAAGGCCTATGTGAAACCTTAAAATTATACAAGTCATACATCTTTGTAAGAGAAAATTTGGAAGATACAGATTAACACAAATATCTCCTTACACAGAGCTATTAACTTCCAGATATATCCATTGATATTTAAAGTATGTGTGTATTTTGATTCTGAGGTTTGAAGAAGAGTGGTGGGGTTCAAGGGAGCCTATAGTCCCCTCACTTGCTCTTAATGATGGATCTGCATGTAGCTAATGAGTTTTAGCATCTCTGCCCATAAGTGTCTGGGGAGGAGCTGGAAGTGTAGTAGTGTCCTTATGTAGGAAGGAACAAACACTGAGTTTGGTGGAAGAATCAAGGGCAAAGCAATTTTCTACATGCGAAATAGCTTGCTCTATATCAGCACTGACTACCCTTCTATGCCCCACCTTTCACTTCTCACCCCTTCAGCTATTTTTTGCAAAACATCACTGAGTTCATTTGGGGGCCAGATTTTAGTTTTGATATATTGTGGGTGATCCTGAATTTTGTTTGTATTTTTCCTCATTACTGTAGATCTATGCATATGTCTTTGAAAACATCAAGTCTGTGCGACTGGAAGCACTGCTCTTATCCTTGCTGAGCATCGTGGTGCTTGTTCTGGTTAAAGAGCTGAATGAACAGTTTAAAAGGAAAATTAAAATTGTTCTTCCTATTGACTTAGTCTTGGTAAGTATGAATCAACATTTAGCATTCTGCCCTGCAATGCTTGCAGTTGCTGTGGGTAACTTGCAGTGGCTCACATTATTGTCTAAAGTAAGCCACAGCTAATCCTGTCTCTCATTAAAGCAGGGCTAATTTGCGTGGCTATACATTAATGTAAAGAAAGGAAATATGTTGTCAATAATTTTATAAAGGAGGCACAAGTGTTTTCAATTTTCACAGATGCTTGTTTTTTTTTAGGTAAATAAGAAAACATGTAGCTTAAGATTTTAAATAAGGAGACATTTCTAAGGGTGAGACCCCAAAGATCTCTGGCATGATTCTCCTAAAGCAACAAGAAGTGATACCACATCCTATTGATATGTTATTTGTATGGTATGATGCATAGAAATATTATCAACTGACAAATGTCCATTAATGATTGATAAATTTACTGACACTGCTTTTATTGACCCAATTTTGCTTTATTAAAGGTTACTCATGATTTTCACTAGCCAGGGCTGATTCTCTAAGATTTTGTTGTTGTTGTTGTAGTTGGCAAAGCAACAAATCGTACTTTGCTCCTAAGGCTTATGGCATTAAAAAATACATTTTGAAATTTTAAGTGCCTCTAATGGGAACTCTTAACTAAACAAAGCATTGCATTGAAAATGAAATGTTAAGCCAACCACAGTCTACTAACTTACTTATTATTAATTGGCTTTAGTTTTTTTAACAGTCTTTGGGTTATATACATGTATATGACAAGTGGTGTCTAAATAATTTCACCTATTGAAATATCCCTTCATACTGTTGAAATGGTATAGGTTTATGTAGATGTATAAGGCTAGCACATTGACAACTGTCTCTGAGGGATATGACATTTTTTTGGATAACTAAGATGGATGGCTTCTCTCCATAATTAGGCCTTGTATAATTTGTAGAGATACATATAACTTATGTAATCTATATAATGTGTGTGTGCTTGTATATGTGTGGGTATTTCAAATAAGCCAGACAAGTGGAGGGTACTATGATTATTAGTAGTTTTTATGGAGACAACTGTGAAACATATTTTATTCCAAAGTCCTATAGGTATTAAGGAATGCTTATTATATCCTGGGAAGCTTGATTATATGTTTCATGAAACCAGAAATTGAAAATAACCTTGGGGAAGAAGACTCTTGAACTCTTTTTATTCAATACTGAATAAAACACTGAATAAGACAGTTGTTCATTCAATATAAAAATTGTAAGAATTATCCTTACAAAAAATAAAAGGTGTTGCCCCTAATATGTGTAAGATCTAAGGCAAAAATAATAATGCAGGTCCAAATACTTAAGAGTTATAGATCAAAATGCTAAATAAAATAAATAAATAAAATAGGTTCTCTTTTCCTACCTTGACTACCTTAGTGATTACCTTGAAAGTCAGGTTAAAATACAGAATTCTCCTAATCCTTTGGGTTCTGCCAGAATGTGGCAGCAAGGGGAAAGCCAGTCCCTTGGCCTGCCTCTTCTCTTCCTACTTCAGCTCTATCCCGTATACAGTGGGATTCATAAGTATAAATGTGGATACCCTTGCCCCACAACTGTCCCTTGGCCTTTCCTTGGGCTACACTGGAAGGATAGACCTGGGGAAGGTATTCTGGAAGTAGACTTGGAGCCATTTAGGCAGGAAACTATAGATTCCTGATGATTCAGGGTGTGGTCCAGAAAGAGGAGTCCAGGTTTGAGTTGGGTACCTCCCTTTGACCCCACAAAACTCCCATCTTATGGGGAGAGCTACAGTAGGAGGATGACCAGATTAGAACCTTCTAAAGCACTGTCTGAAAGACCAAGTTAGTGACTTAGATTACTTAATTTTAATATTGGCTATGTGTATTAAACACCATGTTTTCTTCCATTTTCAATAAGGATCCAGCATCTTGTGGCTATGGTGTATTTTCTTTTACAGCTCACAATAATTTCTGACTTGATATAAATAGTTCATGAAAATTATTAGCAATTAAAATTTATTAATTGGCTTAGAAATTTTTGAATGCATTAATACTTCTGATTCCAACCTAATAGCCTGAACTTTTAACTACGACTATATTCTGTAGAAAATACAATTATAGCACAATATCTATAAAGTTTAAAGTATAACCTGTAGAGTTTTGCTGCCTTTAAAAAATATCCTCAAGGCTCTTTTGCTTTTTAAGTCTGTTCAATGTTTTAAAAACTTCTATAAATTCAGTTAAATATCATCACAGAAAACAGAAATACACAGGAAAAATCCCTACAAAATAATATTATCGGGCATTGTTAGATATTCCTTATTTTGCTAGTGTGACTTTGTTATAT
This sequence comes from Lipotes vexillifer, assembly GCF_000442215.2. NCBI lineage: Eukaryota > Metazoa > Chordata > Mammalia > Artiodactyla > Lipotidae > Lipotes > Lipotes vexillifer. Next base: position 1,018,689 of record NW_006785255.1, read on the forward strand.
CTTTTTTCTGACCATGTATATGGTAAATTTGTACTTTAAATAGGTAATTAGTGTGTCTCTTTTAAACAAAAAACTGTAGTATATAAATAGTTATACCAAACTGATATGATAGCCATGTGAAATTTACAGCACCTATTAAATTATCAGAAGAATGAAAAAAGAATGTGAAAATGGTTGGAAAACATTAAGTTGTCATGGCTGGTAAAAACAAATGCTGAACAGAATTCTGAACAAACATTTTAAAGGTGATCATGGATATTTGCAAACACTTGGTTTCACTTATTATATATCATTATATCATATAACAGAGGGTCAGGCACCTGAGACTCCAGGGAGGTAATTTCAAAAGTATCAAGTTTGACACATTATTAACTAGGATATTTTACTTCAAGAAATAGCAAAACTCAAAATTAAAAATTATTCAAGGAGACTGTAAATCATCATTGATTACTAACCTACATTAGGAATATTGATGCAACATCTTAAACTCTTAGATGGTTGCTGCAATGGAGGGAAAACATTCTGTGTTATAAAGCATCCCTTCATATTACAAGAGACAAGTATTTAGGTTGGATTGTGGTATCTGTACATACACAAGCATGCATGCATGCACACACACACTCCTATATTCTGTGTTCTGCTCCCCTTCAGAATCAGACACAATTGGGAAAGATATAAGAAAAGTTGTATTATTGTAATGCCATTTAATTTTTGAGACTGCAGATTAAGTGCTGTCAAATCCGAGAGGGATTTTTTGATTTTTAAAATTCTTCTTAGTGTTTAAAAATCTGTGCCACTGCTATATTACTTGAGAAAATCATGGGGCACATGAACAATATTTACTTTTAAAAATAGTTTTAAGATGTTTGAGAAGCCAGGAATAATTTTCTTTTTCTTTTTCCAAATGGAACCACACAGATTATTGCTGCATCATTTACTTGTTATTGTACCAATATGGAAAACACATATGGATTAGAAGTAGTTGGTCATATTCCAAAAGGGTAATGTAATCTTTTTTTTCCTTTCTTTCTTTTTTCTTTTTTTCTTTCCTTCTTTCTTTCCTTTCTTCTTTTTTCCTTCTTTCTTTCATTTGTTTTTTGATGGAGGAAGCAACTGGAGGTAGGTGGATATGAATTTCATTTCTTTCAAATGCTCTCTATGGGACAAAATTCCAATTAATTTCTATTTTACAATGATAAAAACAAACAGTTCACAATAAAGAAAAATAACTTCTTAGACTGCTTATCAATTACTTAGGAAGTTGATAACTATTTTATACAGCATCGCTTCTGGTAAAAGATTTGGAAATTACATGAATATTATTTCAAAAAGAAAGCAAGACATTGAATTTCCAAATTAGAGTCATGCTCTAGGATATAGTCTTCCCTATTCCACTCACATATTCCTATAACTATTTTTATTTCACTTAAAACATAGTAAAAATGCACAAGCATCATCTGAAATAGTAAACCTATAGACATGAGTGGTGTACAATCGTGAAAGAGAGGATGGAAGTGGAGATGAGAGCATGTTCTCCACCTGTCTTAAAGCCTTTCTCAAGACAATAAGAGGAAGATTAACAAGAAGTGTTAACCCTGAAAAGACAAAATATTGTTCCAAATATAGCCTGAAAGAAAATAAAATCATCTTAGGGGAAAAAGGGGATGTCTCTTTTAATGGGCTGTACTATACACCAATATTTATAAATTTGGGACAAAGTTAGAGTTGCTGAGTCCTCTATATTTTTATTTTCCAGTCCCAAAGTTTGGCTTCTAACTACATTAAAATGGAGGGACAGTAGAAAAATTTTCAGAGATTAAAAAGATAATTTAAAAAATCCTGTCTTTAGCCTTTATGCTAAAGATATAGGCTAATAGTGATTATTGGAATCAACCTGTGTTTTCTAAAGGGTTCTCTACTTTTCACCTTCAAATTTAGTTTATTGTTTTTTTCTCTAGCTTAGTTTATCATTATTAATAATTAGGCAAGCTCAATTTTTTATGAAACAAAAGTTCTTATAGTTTGAAATGGTAGCACTTTTATGTATCATATATCTTAGGGCTTGTAATGGTACAAATCAATTTGACTTGGGGATAAACTTGAGGGAGTAGGTAAAAAAAAATCATGCCTCTCCTCCATCCAGTCTAATTCTTCTTTATTTTGAGTAACCTTTCCAGACCCATCTTCTTAAAGAATCATAGGAAAAACATGGCATTGATAAGAAATGGAGCTGAGGTTGAATTCATTTTGTGAATTCTCAAAATGTTTTCTCCTGTATACTTTGCATTAGTGGTACTTGGTCTGGAGATTGTGGGGAGAATCAAATAAAACGGCTAATATGAAAGTGCTGAACATTCAATTTATATGCTCAGTATTAAATCAGCATGAATTATTTTACCTTTTTCTTCTACTTTTGCCCCAGAGGGTTTTTTTTAAAGAGGGGAAGTAAGTGTCACAAAGCATCATCAGGGATAAATAAACAATGACACTGGGCTCAAGTGGTTTTCAAAAAGACAATAAGACAATGACTGTGTATTAGTTGGAAGAAATATTTTAAACAGTTATTTAAAACTGAGAAACAGCTAACTGTGGTCCAGTATTTTGCAACAGAGTGTAGCTGGACACTTTATAGATAACATGTGATACATAGAGTCAAAAAACAAAATTCAACTGAGTACAATTAGAGGTCTTATTGACTCTGTTCAACAATTCCTTAATTGAGAAGCAACCCGTCTAGCAAATCAAAAGGAGACCTGAAGAGCTGTACAAAATGAAAGGCTTTTATAGTCAGAAGGGGAAGGGCAGGAAAAGGAAGTTTCTAGCAAAGAGTGGATTGTTTCAGGCAAGGTCACTTTCCTATGTGGGACAGAAGGGCAAATTACCTCGCTAGTGTTGACCAGGTAATTCTAGATTGACTGGCTAAGGTTACATTCCTGGGAAAGGCTGAAACTGCAGTTAAATTAGGTATTAATTCTTGGTTTGCTTAAATGGGGCTTAGCACAAGTGACTCCATTGTGGGCCTGTTGTCTCTTTTTTAACAATAGTTAAGTGTACTGTGAAAGAATCATGTTAAAAAACATAATTAAGATTATAAACTCAATGGAAAATTTAAGGATTAGCTCAAGAATCGTAGCTCACAGTAAACTAATGTTTGCATACAGCACTGCAGTATTCAAGGCAGGAAATACAGTTTCTAATGCCAGCCAAATAAAAGTTTAGGAAGATTCAATGAAAGATGCTCCAGATTTGCTTTTGTTCTGATACAGGAAATTTTTGTTGAGTCAAATTTTCTGTGCTATAACCTGAATTCTCTGGGAGTGAATGCCAGTTAGATGCATGGAGCTGTCCTTGTGGTGTTCTTTGTGATTTTTCTTTTCTGCTAAATAATGTTGAAAACAAAAAGCTTCTAAGGGCAAGATTGCTTGGTTTTCTCAGGGATATTTCATGTATTCTATGTAAACTTCAGAGTCATTGCCATAGTGGAATTCACTGCAAGTTGTTACAGAAATAACATGAAAGTTGATGAGTTCAATATGGTCTTTCTTTCAACAGAATTCCTCCACCTACAGCTCCCCCAATGAACATCCTCTCTGCAGTAATCACTGAAGCTTTTGGAGTGGCACTTGTAGGCTATGTGGCCTCACTGACTCTTGCTCAAGGATCTGCCAAAAAATTCAAATATTCAGTTGATGACAACCAGGTGGAGTACACCCCAACCCCTCTCCACGCCTCTCCATAGCTATTGTATCACTGTACGATGTACTCCCAGATCCTGAAAATGTTGAACTTATGAAAAATACAACTTTCCTAAGTGTATAACACAAATGGGTAGAAGAAAACAAAAGAAAATATCTAAGTCATTCATAGAAAGGTGAAAATCTGACTTTCGTTGATTGGTTATGGTACACTCTGTTTTTTAGAGAGGGGCATCTTGATGATTTGGTTTTAGGAGAGAATCTAAATATATTTATCATTGCATGCTGACTTAAAATTTTTGGATTTCAAAATACAAAGAACACTAATATTACTCTTCTTAGTAAAAAACTAAAGGTTGCAAGGGTCTATTCTTAGAATACCAAAGGATGAAGATTTTATTGAGCATGTTTCTGAATCTACCTCTGCTAGTGTCTTGTCTCAAGCCCTGTGGCCCTACATTTCTGCACAGGCCTGCAGAGATAGCTATGGAATAGTGGTTAGAATGCCAAAGTACCTATATCTAAATCTCACTCTAAAATTGTTTCTGTGCCCCAGTTTTGTCATCTGTAAAAAAGCAGATTTATTCATTCAACAGATGTGTACTGAACCCTATTATTTACCAGGTACTGGCCTAGGAACAAGGGATACAATGGTGCATAATGCAGACCATGTCTTTCCTCATCTCAAAACCTCCCAGTGGCTTCCCATAGTACTCAGATTAAAAGCCTATTACCAAGGCTTACAAGGCCATACCTGACCTTGTCACCATCCCTTTTCCTCTATGCTCACATATTTCTTTTATAGTTCTAGCCACACTTACTGCCTTGTTTTTCCTTGAGTTCACTAGTCATGTTTCTAGCTCAGGACATTTGTACTTGCTGTCCCCGTTTCCAGGAATTTTGTACCCTCAGGTAGCTGCATGCCTCCTTTATTAAAATGTTCCCTTCTCAGGGCATCCTTCCTTGGTAAGCTAAAATCCTAAATTCCAAAATTTTCCACTCCCTTCTCTGCTTTACTTTCCATATTCATCTTGTTTATTGTCAGCATTCCCTCACTAGAACTCCAGTCTGTGAGGGTAGGGATTTTTGTCTGTATTATTTACTGGCAACAGCAGAAGCAGAAAAACATTAGGAGGCTTTTGCAATAATCCAAATGACACTTGATGACTTGGACCAGGATGTAGCAGTGAAGGAGATGAGAAACGGACAAATTCTGCATTGGATGTGGACACAATCTGGGAAAAGGGGTAGTCAAGACTATCTCTAAAGCTTTTGGCCCAAGCAACTGGAGCTTGAGACAGGGAAGGATGTGGGAGAACCGGGGTGGGAATATATAGAGCATAGCCTGAGTAGGTAAGTTTGAGATACCTGTTAACCATCCAAATGAAAATGCTGAGTGGCAGGTTGGCTATGTCAGTCTGAAATTCAGAAGAGTGGTCTAGACTGGAGATATAAATTTGGGGGCTGTCAACATGTATTTGGGTAGCTAAGATTAGAGAGGGAAGTGGTCCAATATCTGTGATTGGTTAGATCAGAAGGAACCACAAAGGAGACTGAGAAGTGGTGGCCAGGGAGGTAGGAGAAAACCAGGAGGGTGAGAGGTCGTAGAAGGAGCCTTTAAGGAGGAGGAAGTGAGCAACTGTGTCAAATGTTAATTTTAGGCCTGGTAGGGTAGGAATTAACCATTGGATTTAGCACTGTGGAGGTCATCGGTGGAGAGGTGGGAACAAAACCTTGATTCTAATGACCCTAAAGAGGAGAAATTGGCAACAGATACAATAAATACCTTGTACTTCCCTATAAGGTTGCTATTGTTATAAGGATTAAACAATGAAGTGCTTAGAACAGTTTCTGGCTCATTGTAAGCACTCAATAAATGTTAGCTATTCTTAAAATAATGGTTAAATTACGACCATTGGAGAGAACATAAATAGAATACAGAATAAGTCTCATTCCATGATAAGTTTTACCTGTGGTCTCTAAAAGTTGATTGTGATTAGGAAATGATATATTCTCCTATTATCGTTCCTGTAGGAACTTTTGGCCCATGGCCTCAGCAATGTGATTCCTTCATTTTTCTTCTGCATACCAAGTGCTGCTGCCATGGGAAGGACCGCTGTCCTATATAGCACGGGAGCAAAGACACAGGTAACTTTATTTTCAGCAGGGACAAAAGAACTGACGGGCCTTTACTCTCCTTGGAGAGTGGGAAGAATGAGCTTCTCTCTAAAGTCCTGAGAATATGTTTACGTCTTCAATTTCTTAAAACTAGTATCAAGGAATTCTATCTCTTCTCTTTCTTAGGAAAGATCCTTGAGAAGCTGAATGATTCAACGAGCAGACAAAAAAATCCTGTTTTAATGGTAGCTTTATTGTTGTCAATCTTTGAACAAATGCTCCCTCTAGTGGTGTCTCTGATTGTACTTTTTGCTAATCTAACCAGTCAATTTGAAATTTAAAAATTTTCGTTCACTTCCTTTAAATAAAATGAAAACAATTGTAGGAAAAATCAGTCCTTGACAATGACATTCCTGTCTATAGAGATGTACATGTATGTAAATGAATAATATGATGTCTGTGCACATTTTGGTTTAAATAAACAATTATGTATTTTTAGGAACTCAAATCAATTTGACATTTGAGAACCTTTTATATACTAGTTATTATGCTTGGTACTGATAAGATGTCGATGGTAGTAATAAAGATGTTTCTGTGATGATGATGATGGTGGTGGTGTTGGTGGAAGCATATATCAAGTTATATGCATGTCATACATTTTACATAAATGAACTCATTTAATGTTTTAGGTACCTCTATGAAGGAGGTGTAATTATTATGCTATGTTTCCACATGAGAAAGTTGAGGAAAAGAGGGTTAAACTAACTTATCCAAGTCACAGAGCTTGTAAGTGACAGAGCTGGGATTTGAACCCAGATAGATCTACTCCAAATCTTGCATTCTTAATTACTGTTCTATACAAGAAAATTCATGTATATGTTAATTTAATAAATTAACATTAACAGCTAACCATTATAAAACAATTCACATTTATTTTAAATTGGAGTTGAATGAGAATTTATAAAACATTTTATGTGATAATTTAAACATTTATTAGGAGTTTACCTTATATTAAGTCCTTTCAGGGGTTGTAGAAGAGTAAATTTGAAAAGGATATGGTTCTTGACATTGGGGCCAAGTGGCCAGAGAAAGATGGGTAAATGAACATTAAAATATTGTGTAAAATTAACGAATAAAATTTGATGAACGTACCATGGAGCAGAGGGGAAGCAGCAACAAATTCTGAATCTATAATAATTTGACATATTATTGCCACAAGTCATCATCAAAGATGTGTAATTCTCATTCAACATTGTTTTACATGGCAATTTGATTTTTACACAGTTTGTGATTTAAAGCATAAGTTCATCATGTGTATTGGCATAAACATTTTTGCAAACTCTCACATACTTGTAACCTAAATTTGAATGTTTAATACATAGTGTGCTCAAGTATCATTCCTTACTCTGGAGACTCTTCTATCTATAAAATTCCACGATTCTATAGTGGTTTCCACCTAGTTTCTTACAAGGATGAGTGTGTTAGATTTCCTCTCATCATTTCTGCATGGTATTCAATTCATCAGACTTCAGAAGAAACAAAAGTTATCTAAAAAAATACTAGTTCAGGGAAACAAAGCTTGGCAGCACAGTATTTTCATGCTGTTCTGTTTGTTGAGATTGTCACTAGTCTGCTCAACAATTCCCATTAAATTGCACAGAGAAGGAATCTGATTTAATGTGCATACCCAAATCGAGGATGCTTTCCCATGGTAGTCATTTTGGCATTACAACTATTAAGTTTACATGGGGATAACTGACATGATTTGAAGAAGGCACTGGGCAAGCCAAGTCTTAAAAGTTTTGTTCTAAATAGGCTGTAAAACCAGTTTTCTATGTGACAATACTTCACAAAGAAATCCCTTAAATAGCTCAGTCTCTCATGGGTACTAGACTTATACCCAGTAAGTTAATCTAGAAGAATTAAAACCCTTCAACTTTTAGGCTAATAATAGCCAATCAAAGTAGCAGTGGGAACCACCTTGCATTTGTCAATTATTTCACCAACTGACTCTTTCTTGTTCAGAAACACTATTAGTATTTCTGTAGAAAGATATCTTTTAAAATACAAATATGATCTTGTTACTTCCTCCTAGAGCCCATAAAAGGTTTTACATAGGTCTTAGAATTCAGACCTTTATGATACCAAAACTGAGTGCTTCCCCCTACAGCCTCATCTCGGACTCTTCTCCACCTCAGTCTCAGCTCACCAGTCACAGCTCCTCCTTCTTCGTGGGCTCCAGTGTCTGTTCCTTTTGTCTCTGTGGCTGCCTCCTCTAAGTTAACTCCTCCCATCCTTCAGATCTCACTGACACTTTTGGGTCAACTGTGTTCTTTTCTTCAGAGACTTTAGCTCTGTGGGACATTAAGTGTTCATCAGTGTGATTATATGATTGATGTCTGCCTTCTGCTCTTGACTTCAGCTCCTAGACTGCTTTGGTTCACCATATTCTCAGTGTCCAGCCCAAGACTTAACACATAGTAGGTGTTCAATAACTATGTGTGGAAATAATTAATGAAAAACGGCAGGGCTTCCCTGGTGGCGCAGTGGTTGAGAGTCCACCTGCCAATGCAGGGGACACGGGTTCGTGCCCCAGTCTGGGAAGATCCCACATGCCGCGGAGTGGCTGGGTCCATGAGCCATGGCCGCTGAGCCTGTGAGTCCGGAGCCTATGTTCTGCAACGGGAGAGGTCACAGCAGTGAGAGGCCCGCGTACCACACACACACACACACACACACACACACACACACACACACACAAAGAATTACTGAAAAATGAAAGTATCTGATAATTATAAAACTAGTCAATTTTGCTGATACTTTTACCAAGTCCAAGCTTGCTCTGCTCACCACATGACAGGCCAATAAATTGGGAGACGAGGTGTTGAGGCAAGGAATAGCGACTTAATTCAGAAACATTGGCATCTGAGAAGATGACAGACTAATGGAAATATTCAATTTCTCAGATCTTTCTCTTGGTCTGGAATTTGACCAGTATTTGGGAGACATTTCATGACCAAATTTTGTCCCACAGCACTGGGAGGCTCATCCCAGATGAGGCAAAAATTCTTGTTGATATGGCACTCCAGGTGCTAATTTCTGGATTAGGCCCTGTTGATAATTAAAGATTCTCTGAATCCTCTGTCTTTCTAGTCTATTGTGATCCAAGAAATGTTTTCCCTTATTGCTTCTTCCCACACTTAGAATCACACTATTACAATTATTCTATAAGAGTCATAAATGTGATCTATTTCCTCAAGATGTTTAGCCATCATCAATTTTGTTGGAGGCCTGATTACACACTGTAAGAGACAGCAATCTTATAAAATAGACAGGATATAAGTAATGCAGGTAGTAACATTGACAAAGTCATAGTGCAGCAGGAAGACACAAAGCATAAACAATTTGGAAACAAAGAATAAGCAAAAACAATGCTTAGTATAACTGGTTGTAATCCAGTTACAATAAACCATCAAGTCCACAGGAGAGCCAGCTGGAGAAGCCAAATTCAGGCAGGATCAGGTAGAGGGAAAAAGATTAATGTTTCATCTTTGTTTACAAGGGTATACTTTATCAACTTGTTGTAGGTCATAACATAAGAGAAAAGGTTTTTCTGGAAAACAAAGGTTAGGGCTAGTATATTTTCCAAAGTCATATAGTTATAACATACTCATCAGTTCATTCAGTCCCATGTAATTAATTCCTGTTGATCTGGATGAAGTAATCAGTTCATCCAGATTTGTCATTTGTTACTCAGTCTAGTGGTATTATTTAAAGGCTATCAGAAACATATTTGTTAAAAAAAATTTCCTTTTTATGAGCCTTCTTGAAGATGTAGCAGTTTTGCAAATCATCACCTAAGCTGCCTATGAATGACAAAAGTCTTAAAATGGCAAGGATAAAGATGTGATTAGAATTCTTCTTGGCAAAGAAGCTTATCCAAGTTGTTGTGAAATACAGCATTTTAAGATAACAACTAAAAGTATAGTATTATACCAGAACATATGCAAATTTCAGAAACTTTGTATAATTTTTAGAAAATCTATTTTAATAACATTTATTCATACCATATAATCTGAGGAGGCTTATTGCTCATTTGACAATGCTTTCCATGTAATTTAGCATACCAACCAATTCTAGTCAGTTTTATATATATATATAAAATATTTATTTTCTTCTGAGGTGCCTTAGGGTCACAGTTCCCTAGCCCCCCAAAAAGGAAGAAAATCCCAATGAATGCTTCGCTGCAGGCAAAACCAATGCAGTAGGGAAGTATACCCTGGTGTTGTCACACACGAGTCCTGTTATCAAATCAGTCTCTCAGGGTCACATTTCCTCAGCCACAAAAAAAGGAAGATTCCGAACCAATACCCCATCAGTCCAAAAGGGAAGAACCCCAACCAATGCCCCATCAAAGATAAAGCTGTATGAATGACCAAGGCGAGTTCAAAAGGGAAAATCCCAATCAATGCTCCACCACGGGTGAAACATGTGCAATAAGGAAGGCTTTCTGGGGCCCTCTGAAGCATCACAAAGCTAGCTGAAGTCAAAAGAACTTTAATTAGAATTTGATAGGAAATTCATCCAAAATATCAAAAAGCTTTTTCTTAAAAAGCATTTGGTCAGATAGAATATTTAAGAACAAATACAGCTCAGTTAAGGGCAAGATAGTTCACACAATATGTTATCAAAAGCAGCATTCTAAGTAAACTTGTTCTCTTAGCAGAGAGGAGACAAGTCTGATCCTGCACCAGTCTACTTTTAATAACAAAATCCATTTACCCAATTAAGTTTAATATAATCTCAGTCTGACCATGCATAAAACTCCTTTTTACTCAAAACATATGTCCCACTTTCCTATTATACAGTGAAAGATTTTATTATTTTTAGTAGCTTTAATTACATATTTAAATTAGAGTCCCCAACTCTTAAAAACCTTAATTTTTAGTGAAAACCAAGTGGCAAGTAATAGTTACCCAAATCTGGAGACACTATTTTAGATAATTTTCAGAACATAATTATTCCTATAACATTTACCTGAAAGCTCTTATCTCATTTACATTTAAAGTTTCATCCTATCAAGTTATTTTCCTTGCAACAGATGTAATAAGGTCTTATTTCATTCCTAGGTACAATAAAGTATTATGCCTAATATTAATGACTCTAAAGACATGTCTATATTAATTAGATCAACAAACTTAAGCCACCTTCAATACCAGATATCAGTTTAATGTTGAATATTTTCTAGATCACATGAACCCCAAATTCCTTCTGGCCAGTTTTATATTCCTGAGTATTTATATAAGTGATTAATTTTTTTAAAAGAGCAAAACTAAACAGACAAATCACACAGAGAAACATACACACACACACACACACACACACACACACACACACTCACAAAAGAGAAAAAAACAAAAAAGGAAGAGAGCAACCAAACCAATAAACAAACTCATAAATGAAAAGAAACACTAAAAACTAAATTAAGATAAACATAAAACCAAAAATAAGTCAAACACAGAAATTAAACCCCAAGTCCACAGTTGCCCCCAAAGTCCACAGTCTCGATTTTGGGAACACTTGTTGTCTATTCAGGAATTCCATAGATGCAGGGTTTACCAAGCCAATTGTGGGGATGTAATCTGCTGCTCCTGAGGCTGCACAGAGAGATTTCCCTTTCTCTTCTTTTGTCGCACGGCTCCTGCAGTTCAGCTTTGGTTTTGGCCCTGCCTCTGCATGTAGGCTGCCCTCAGGTGTCTCTTCCCCACCCAGACAAGACAAGGTTAAAGCAGAGGCTGATTAGGGCTCTCTTGCTCACTCTGGCCGAGGAGAGGGAGGGGTATGCTAGTCACAATTGTGATGTGGGGAATGCCTGCGGTGGCAGAGGCCAGTGTAAAGTTGCAACAGCCTGAGGTGTGCTGTGTGTTCTCCCAGGGAAGTTGGCACTGGATCATGGTACCCTGGCAGTGGTGTGCTGACAGGCTCCCAGGAAGGTGTAGGTAGTGACCTTCACTTGCACACAGGACTCTTGGTGGCAGCGGCAGCAGCATTAGCAATCCGTGCCTGCCTTTGGGTCTGAGATGATAGCTGCGGCTTGCGCCCATCTCTCGAGCTCACTTAGGCGGTGCTCTGACGTCTGTGGGCACAGGAAGCCCCTCTCCTTGTGCACCCCAAAACAATGGTCTCTTGCCTCTCCAGCAGGTCCAGACTCTTCCAAGACTCGCTCCTGGCTAGCTGTGGTGTACTAGCCCCTTTCAGGCTGTCTTCACGCATCCAACACCAATCCTCTCCCTGGGGTCTGACCTGCAAAGACCAAGCCTCAGCCCCAGCCCCCACCCACTGGTTGGCACCGATCCTCTGTGTGGGAATCTCTCCACTTTGCCCTCCACACCCTGTTGTGCTCTCCTCTGACACCCTGAAGCTCCCCCTTCCCGGCCAGTGAAGGGGTTTTCTAGTGTGTGGAAACTTTTCCTGCTTCACAGCTTCCTCCCAGAGGTGCAGGTCCCATCCTGGTTCCTTTGTCTCTCTCTCTTTTTTTTTTTTTTTCTTTTTTCTTTTGCCCTACCCAGGTAAGTGAGGATATTCTTGCCTTTTTGGAAGTTTGAGGTCTTCTGCCAGTGTTCAGTAGGTGTTCTATAGGAGTTGTTCCACATGTAGATGTATTTTTAATGTATTTGTGGGGAGGAAGGTGATCTCCACATCTTAATCCTCCACCATCTTTGAAAGTCCTCCTCATGCCATTGTCTTTTGATATGAAGTGCACCTTAGTGGTTGGTGTCTTCTTCTTTCCACATAAACATGGATATACTGAGTCACACGGGTATCTGAATGAATCCTTTAATCTGCCTTCTGACAACTAGCTCTCTCCAGTCTAGTGGGGTTACAGGCATAATATTTTGTTATTTAAAAATTATTATCATGTAAAATCACCAGTATCTCCTAAATAATCAGTTTAGTGACAGTTTTGTGTACTATAACTTCTTTCATGGACAATCTTTAGTTCTCTGATTACTTATTTCCCACAGAAGGACTTTCCCCCCTTTGTATGCTGGAGAGTGCTATAGATGAGCTCCACTAAATACGGAAGGAACTTGTATCAAGCTTCTTTCATTTAGTTTAATGGTTTTGAGTTTCATCCATGCTGTTGCATGTATCAATAGTCTGTTCTTTTTTATTGTTGAGCAGTATTCTATTGTATGGATGTCCCAAAACTTATCTATTCACCAATTGGTGGACAATTCAGTTATTTACAGTTTTTGGTATTTATGAATAAAACTGCTATAAATATTTATATGTAAGTATTTTCATAGGTGTATGTTTTCCTTTCTCTTAGGTATTTCTGGGTCATATGTAACTCCATAAGAAGCTGCCAAACTGGTTTTGAAGTGGCTGTACCATATTGAATTACCACTAGTAGTGTCTGAGAACTCTAGTTGCTCTGAGTCCTTGCCAGCCCTTGCTATTGATTATTTGTTTATATATTTATTTTTAGCCACTCTAATAGGCTTTATTTCCTTTGATCTTTCTATAAAGATATTTTAGGTATCGTTTTGGTCCTGTGAAAGCCCTCTTTCCTCTTGTTAGGCTTACAGTTCAGCTAAATGTTTCTATTAAGACATGAGCATTTGCTTATGTGAAATTTGTTCTCCATTAAGTGGAGCATAGCTAGGAGTGAGCTGTTTTGAATTACCTTTTGTCAGCAAGTTGAGTTGGTTAGAACACAATACTAATGACTTTTCAGGATTAATAAAATTAAGTCTGTTTCACTGCAGAGAAAAGTCTGTTTCCTTAATCCCATATAACTGTTTCATATTAACAAAGGACTCCAACAAAGAGAGTAAAGGCTTCTGTGGAAATTTGTCATCAGCACAGAAAAACCCTAAGCTGCACATTCAGTTATTACCCAAACAACTAGGAAACAACTAGAAGGGGGTCCAGGCTGAACAACTATAGGCTAAAGGACTTTTAGCTGAAATGTCATTTTCACTATTAAACAAACAAACAAACAAAAAAGCCATGCTGTGATGTGTGATAAAAGTTGATGGTGTCCTATTTCTTTGTTTAGAATTGCTTTTTTGTCATTGCTGACTTAATTTGATGGCACCAGTTGTCAGCTGTCACATTTGGGTTCTTTCAGCTACAAAATATAGATGACAGTCTATTTAATTTAAGAATCATATGCCAGCATTTTGTTTCTTCTTATCAAGAAGAACAAAGAATTATCTTTTTCCCCCTATAACTTTGGAATAATAAAGTTCAAGCTTTCTTTTTTGTCTGTCTTGTATATTACAGGTGGCTTGTCTAATATCTTGCATTTTCATCCTGATAGTCATCTATGCAATAGGACCCTTGCTTTACTGGCTGCCTATGGTAAGTAGTGCTTTTTATTATTTACTTCTTAACTTTACTTTTAATGAAAATCATTGTATTTTAAAAATTTCTTTGAAGAACAAACTTAATGATCCTAAATCTGAAACCTTATGTGACATAAGTAATGGCTGAATGGAGGAAAGGTAGGAAAAGCCCACATTTGATGGGGAAGGTATGGGAGGGTACTATGGCTGTTTTCTAATTCTTAGGCTTTTGTATAAAAATGACATCGTGGGATTAGATTTATTCTGTATTAATTTGGAAGGTGGAACTAGGCAATCTCTGTTATAAGAAGTACATGCCATTCTTTTTTTCTTTTTCTTTTTGGCTGTGCCATGTGGCATGCTGGACCTTAGTTTACTGACCAGGGATTGAACCTGAACCCCCTGCAGTGGAAGCACAGAGTCTTAACCACTGGACCACCAGGGAAATCTGTTATAAGAAGTAGATTTTGGAAGAATTTTATAAAATTTGTACTCTTAGAAAATACATGCTGGGCAAGAGAGTAGGCAACAAAATGCATCTTGCCACCCTTGATGCATGGTTATACAAAGTGACTCAGAATATTAGTACACGTGTTTACCTTGCTTTGCAGAAGCCTGGGGCACTAAAGTGATGTGAGTAAGATCCTGGTCTTCAGAGATCCAGAGACAGTGTCAGTCTTTTCTTGTTCTAATTCTTCATTCATGTAATAAGAATAAATCACTTTCATGAGAGGATCTCCCAATAACCAAGTTCACTTTTCAAGAGTTATAAATATTTTCAGGTGAAACCAGAAAATTGATACTCAAGACAATTATAAAGAAATATATTATATAAATATTTAATTTTTGCAACAAACAGATTTCAAACAAATGGCAGTGAATAATTATTATAAAGTTAAGAGGACATTCAGCCTTATAACATTCACCCTTATAATTCACTACTTTTCTTTTTCTTTCTTCCTTTTTTTAGAATGCCATAACACATACCCTGTGATTTTCTAGAATTGCTATTATATTCCTAAAGTACAATAATAGGTCAGTCCTAAACAAAATGAATATTACTTCAGTCTTCTAAATGGTTATTGCTTTTCTTTAGTAAGTACTTCAAAGACAAAGACATAAAAATACCATGATTCTTTTAAATTTAGATTAAAATCTTTATCTTGCATCTTCATCAACTTATTTCTTATTTGTAGTGTGTTCTTGCAAGTATTATTGTCGTGGGACTGAAGGGAATGCTAATACAGTTTCGGGATTTAAAAAAATATTGGAATGTGGATAAAATTGATTGGGTAAGTAGAAATTTGATCTAAAATTACTATCTTTGGCTTAAATACATGTTACAAAATAAGCTTTAATAGTTCCATTTGCAAAAAATAGTTTTAGCCATTTGAGACTTACATTTTACAAGCTATCTTTTTTCAAACTCAATAAAAATATTAAAATGTAAAATGTCTTTATAAGAAACAGAAATGGAATTCTGTCAAATTTTGATTGATGTGTTTAAGAACTTTTAAAGAAATGCTAGCTAACTTGAGTGGTTTGGGGATTCTCAGTTTCCATTATGAATTGATTCTGGAAGTGAAGTTCATCAAAGAATAGCTAGTAGAAATGTGACTATTTATAACATATATGAAAAGCCAGCATTAATTGCTAAGGAATGTATGCTGCATTAATATAGGGTAAACATATTAATAGTGACCATATTCATTCTAAATACAAAGAGTCTCATGAATTGTGTTTTAAATGGGTTACATTGAGAGGAGCATTATGTTAATAGGATATTGCTAGGAACAGATTAAATTATATTGAACAATGATAAAATATGAATTTTACTAACATAAATGTTTAATATACTTGTTCTAGAGAAATGTATCTATGCAAGAGCATCCAAAATTCTCTCCCTCTCCTATATGGGTGAATTATTTCATGAGTAGCCTCTGTTTAGCTCTATTATGGCATTCACCATATTGAAAGGCAATTATTTATGTATTCTCCCTCCTTCAGAGCCTTTGATCTGAGACACTTTGGGGGATTACTTATGCTGGCACGTACTTTAATAATACTCCTCTTAAAAAGAGTCATGTACCACAATGTTCATTGCAGCACTATTTACAGTAGCCAGGACATGGAAGCAACCTAAATCTCTATCGACAGATGAATGGATAAAGAAGATGTGACACATATATACAATGGAATATTACTCATCCATAAAAAGAAATGAAATTGAGTTATTTGTAGTGAGGTGGATGGACCTAGAGTCTGTCATACAGAGTGAAGTAAGTCAGAAAGAGAAAAATAAATACTGTATGATAACACACATATATGGAATCTAAAAAAAAAAAAGAAAAAAAGAAAAAAAGGTTTTGATGAACCTAGGGACAGGACAGGAATAAAGATGCAGACATAGAGAATAGACTTGAGGACATGGGGAGGGGGAAAGGTAAGCTGGAACGAAGTGCGAGAGGAACATTGACATATATACACTACCAAATATAAAATAAATAGTTAGTGGGAAGGAGCTGCATAACACAGAGGGATCATCTCTGTGGTTTGTGACCACCTAGAGGGGTGGGATAGGGAGGGTGGGAGGGAGACGCAAGAGGGAGGGGATATGGGGAGATATATGTATACATATAGCTGATTCACTTTGTTATACAGCAGAAACTAACACAACATTGTAAAGCGATTATACTCCAATAAAGATGTTAAAAAAAGATAATATTCCTCTTAAGTCTCAATATTACTGAGCTTCTACCAAGGTACAATAGTGGGTGCCATGTGGAATTCAGAGATGAATAAAGAAGTACTTACCTTCTTTAGACACTAATATTTGTGCAGGATGCAGGCACAGAAACAGTAACTATTATATGACACAAGATACAACGTGACCTGGAAGCAAAAGAAAAAACTTAGAAAAATAGAGGCTGGAACATTTAATTTGGACTGGATTAATACAGAAGACTTACAGCAGAGCTGATATATGAAGTGAGACTTGAAGGAACAGTATTTTGTAGGCAGTCCAAGAGACCAAATTAACTAAGCTGTTGGAGGATAATGACTTTTTTAAGTTGATATATGTGAGGTGGCACATGGAAACAGAAAAATGAGAAGATATAAACTTATTTAACAAGCTACTGAAAACCCCATGATAAAGGTATTTCTAAGGAACTCATTAATCATGTAATGGGGAGCACATTACCATAATGGAAGGGGAGAGGTGTTAGGGAAGGCTTTTTCCAGAAAATGATGGATAGAACATATAGCATGAAGGTGAGAGTAGTAACAGATGGGGTTGGAAAAGTTAAGAAAGGGTTGGACTGAGAGAGCCTGCTTACATCCTGCAAAGATTAGACTTCATCATGAAGGCAGTGAGGCATCACTGAAAGGAGAAATAGGAATAAGATTTATGTATTAGAAAGGTCATGTGAGTAATTTGAGTAAGATGGATCTATCTGTTGAAGTATGCAACAATTGGAAGCACTCCTTTAATAATTCAGGCAAATAAATGAGGAAGGCCTGGACCACAACTAACACTTGAGATTCAAGAGGAAGGAATAGAGTTGAAAAATACTGAAGCAGTTTCATTAGTTATCCCTCATCACCAATTCATCACATGAAGTGCATCAGTCTGGAGTGGCTCCTAAGTTTTCATTAGGAACATCACTGGAGGAAAATGATGTCATTCATTGAATTATAGAATATGGAAGCTTATTTAAATGCATTTGGTGGTTACCTTTAGTCTTTAAAAAAATACAGTTTCGCATTCCTGAGTTATTTATTTCAGTTCCTCTAGTTGTATTTTGTATGTTATCACAAAGCAGTTTTCCAAGAAGGGCTCATGTGTTTTATATTCCCAGAACTACTTCATGGCGAAAACATGTTTTCTTTTTATACTAGAAGGAAGTTTTTGGCTGAGTCTAAAATGCTTTTCCCCCAGGCTTTTTAAGCTTGAATTATCTTCAGACATTGAGGGATAAGGCAGAGAAATCACAGGTCAGCATAATTTTTTACTATTTAATGTGAGCTTATTTTTCTAAAGGGATGCTCAGTGAGTTTCTTTCTTGCTCATAAAGTTTGGTAATATTGTCAGAATATTTCTTGTGGTTGAACAGTTAGTATCAAATTTCTAAGAGTGACATATCCTTGTGATCTTGGAATCAAGAATTACATACAAAATTTTTCTTCTAATATGTCTTTGGATATTTTTTCAAATATATATGTTCTGTTCTCTTAATGAATTATATATTTTTAATTTACTTTGTTTCTTAAAATCTGTACATTTTCCCGTGATTATTTTGGGGTGTGCATGTGTGTGTTTGTGTGTGTGCATATGGTTTCTTTGGACTATTCACTGTATCTCTGATTATGTATTTCTTATTGTGATTATCCTATTTAGTAAATTTTAAATATGGCTTTTATCTCCGTAACATTTTTGTTTCCATCCAATTTCTTTCCCAGTTTTTCTTCTTTGACTCTTCATATCTATTTTTGAGGGTTTTTCCCTGAGATTTTATTGCCTAAACCTATCCTCTGTCTCTATTTTGTTACTTTATTTCTTTTTCCCATTTTTATAAATAGGTTCTTTGATTATTCCTTTTTGATTATGATGCATCTTTAGTGGACGTAGCTATTTGCTAAAAAATAATATGGGGAGGGCAGAAGGTAGGAAGTGAAGTGGAGCATCTCACGACTCTGATTTAACTATGTTATCTGAAGATTT
This sequence comes from Lipotes vexillifer, assembly GCF_000442215.2. Classification (NCBI taxonomy): domain Eukaryota; kingdom Metazoa; phylum Chordata; class Mammalia; order Artiodactyla; family Lipotidae; genus Lipotes; species Lipotes vexillifer. The sequence goes on from NW_006785255.1 coordinate 1,037,579, forward strand.
GTCCCTAGTTGAAATAAAGCCTCACAAATCACAGGCTGTCTGATTATCTGATACTAGCTGTCTCCTCTACCTTCTTCACCTTGTTTCATCTCTGTCAGTCTCCTTTGGTTAGGAAGCTAGGTTGTAAGTGATACAAATGGCATTTTATCTTACTGCTCTTCTTTATATAGTATCAAATAGATACCATACGGGTACCTTTCCTCTTCTCTGGTGGTCCACTATTGCCCCTAGAACTTAAAGCTCTTATCAGAAGATTATTGTATAGAATTTTAAAAATTGTGACATTCATGGAGAAATCTATAATTGATTAAACTTTGAGGATAAATTTGTTGGCTTCCAATGTCCTTGATTATTTTATAGTTAGGAGTTGTGACCATGTTCTTGTTTCATCAAAGCTGGATTTTCCTCCATATATATTCATTTTTATATTGCTTTGGGTGGAGTTTAATAGAAGGGAGTAAAGTAAAATTGATTTTAATACACTACCTAAATCTGATATCCAAATCTATACTTAGAATCTGGCAGCAGTATGGCAAATGGTTTACAATGCTGATAACAAAAGCACATAGTTAAGTAGGAGGCTGTTAGAACAGTTTAAGGGAACAATAGCAAAGTATGAACTAGGACATTATCAGAGAAGAGGGTATAATTTGAGATATTTTTAAATTAATAACTGATAGGACTTGGAAATGATCGGGCAAGTAGATGAAAAAGGAGAAATAGTAAAATATTATTCCAAGGTTTCTGATTGTAGTGTCTTGAAGAATATTAGTGTTATAACTGAAAGAGAACAGTAGAAGAAGACTTGGGGGGTGAAGTTAATGAGTTTGCATTTGGACCCATTGAGTTTCAAGGTATTTGGTAGACTGTTTGAAACTGCTTTAATGGCTCATAATTTGTAATCTCCTACATAGAGGTAATAGTTGGAAACCTGGAGTAAGTAGGGAGTATGGTTTGGGAAGAAAATAATGTTGAGAAAGGTGACACGGATATAGCAGGTACATGATAATTAAATGTGATGTTGTGTTTAGCTTGACAATGGCCTCCTGTGGTTGAAGTGGACAGGTATCTCTAGTTGTTAAGGAATTCAACAGTGAGAGGCCATGGGTTCTTGGAATATGATCTGGGCAAAGCATTTGTAGTGATAATATTGCACAGACTTTTGTGGATATATGCTAGATCACCCAGTAGACAGAATATGTCCAGATAACTCAATAGTTAGAATATACCTAAGTATGAAGCAAAGTTACCAAAGATGTATGTATGTGTAAAGCAATTTGAAGGTTTAAAGTTTAAGAAAACATGTAAGTAGTCATCACAGATGAATGGAGAAAGAAAATGTGACACATATATACAATGGACTATTAGCCATAAAAAGAAATGAAATTCAGTGCTTTGTAGTGAGGTGGATGGACCTAGAGTTTGTCGTACAGAGTGAAGTAAGTCAGAAAGAGAAAAACAAATACCGCATGCTAACACATATATATGGAATCTAAAAAAAAAAGGTTCTGAAGAACCAGGGGCAGGATAGGAATAAAGACGCAGATGTAGAGAATGGGCTTTAGGACACAGGGTGGGGGAAGGGTAAGCTGGGACGAAGTGAGAGAGTGGCATGGACTTATATATACAACCAAATGTAAAATAGCTAGTGGGAAGAAGCCACATAGCACGGGAGATCAGCTCGGTGCCATGGACATATATACACTACCAAATGTAAAATAGGTAGCTAGTGGGAAGCAGCCGCATAGCACAGGGAGATCAGCTCGGTGCTTTGCGACCACCTAGAGGGGTGGGATAGGGAGGGTAGGAGGGAGAGGCAAGAGGGAGGATATATATGTATGTGTATAGCTGATTCACTTTGTTATAAAGCAGAAGCTAACACAACATTGTAAAGCAATTATACTCCAATAAAGATGTTAAAATAAAAGAAAAATTAGAAAATTTTATTTCTTTAAATTTCTTACAGTTTAATAATAATTCTACTTTGAGTTGTAGATCAAAACCCTCTTTGAGATAATGAGGAAATAGGGATCCAAAATGGAAGCCTTACTGATGGACTTAGAACTGAGTTTGAGTAACTGAACAGTAGAGATAGAATTAAGACCTACAAAAATTTAATAATATGGATCAATCACAAAAACAGCGTAACAGATGGAGCAGAGAAGTGAAGTGACTGAGTAGCTGCTGAACTGTGTTTTACAGATACATTTTCTATAAAAGGAAGAGTTCATGTGTTCCCTACTTGAGGCCAACTTAGGGGCTGTGAGTGCCAAATAGGGAGGAGATCAAGTAAGAATGCATAATGCAAAATAATAGGGTTTCAGAAAAAAGAAAATTTTCAAGAACCCAATTCCTTATAGCTATGACATCTAGGATTTGGATTTTAATAGGAATTGTTACAGAATAGTGTTGGGACTTATTCTAACCAGTGGAACTATTTACTTGTCTATGTTATTAATTTCTATTTGATATTTTTTTCAAAGTTATAAATGTAGCCCTGGAAAATAACTAAGCATTATAAGCCCAACTTACAATAGATGATATTGTGGGAGAGTAAATTCGCTTTAAAAATAGAACCAGATGGTACCAACATTTTTGGTCGCTCTGATGAATCGTGGCATCCAGGCTCTGTGTTTTTTTAAATGGCAGGGACAAGGACCCTCAGTTTCCCATGCTATATTGAATCATGGAGGTTGGCCAGGAGGAACAGGACTTATAAAGCTTTTGGTGAGGTCTTATTCTGCCACACCCAGACAGGTTCAGTAAGCATTAGGGGATGAGTGACAAACAGCAATCATGACAAGTTGAAGTAACGATCAAAAATTTGCAGCCTTATTTTGTACACAATCAAGTCTGGTGTAATAAGTTGGGAAGGAAAAAACACACTGTGTACAAATAGAAGATTCAAATGACTCTCCATTCACCTGAATAGAGGAAAAACATCTCAGTGTCTAACCTATTAGATGACAGTATGGTGTAATAATAAGTGCTAACAGCATTACATTTGTAGGTGATGTATCTTAACATGAGAACACTTAAAATATAGTTTCTCATTTATTCCCAAATGTTTGTTTCTTCTATATCAAAAAGGAATTTTACAGATAAAAATCTGTCCATTTGCTTCCAAGGGCTTAGCTTTTGAAAATAGCTCAACATTAAGAACCACTCAAGCTCAGTGTAGATAAATAATACAGATAAAGGAGAAGTAAAAATTTCAAGTTAAAAAATACCTTTCAGAAACATTTGTTTCAAACTTGTCTGGAAAAAAGAAAACTATACCCCTCCAAGAATCTGTGCTGTTTTCAGACTATAGAGAAATTTATCTTTCATCAGCATATGGAATTGAATTATGCTGTTAAAAATGTTTTAAAATGGTAATACAGCTATTGGGACAGAAAGAAATCAACTTAGAATTACTTGCATAAAGTAATGCAGGTAATTTGGGAGAAAAGAGAGAGTTTGAAAATTTTGTTGGTCTACTCTTTGCCAAATGCAGAATTTTGTGTTTAGAAAATATAACTTTCTGGATTTCACAAATTATTTTCCTTTTAAAGCTATTTTTGTCAGATATAAACTTAGAATTGCCAATATAATACAATATCCTGTTGCAAATCGTAATTTCAGGTGGTAGACAAAACTGAAATATTGTTGGAATCCCAATTAAAGGAGAAATAGAATTTTCTTGCAATCTTTTGAAATATTCCCAAGAACTAAGTTGGCCTTGAGTTTTTAGCTTTCACAATTCCACAAGAAGTGACCCCTTGCAAATAAAAGTATAACTATTTTTATAGTGGTTGGTCTAAAAGTGGCTTTGGTTGTGCTGTTAGAGTCAGCCATTTTAACAATAGGCTTTGAGAGTCCTACGTGTCAATAGTAATAAGCTATCTTAGTTCTCTTTATAGCAATCCCAGAAAACAGAATATTACTGGGAATGACCATAAATCTACAAACACTTGTTTGTAATATTATTACACCAAACGAGAAAACAGTAGGTAATTATGGAATGCTTTTGAAGCAAGCATATCAGCCAACTATTTACAGATATTAAATAGAACGCTTTTTGGGGATTGAAATAAGGGTTGGCAGCATCTATATAAAAAGAATGAGCCTTTTCCCTTTGCCTTTCCCTTAACCTCTGTCACTGGGAGTCTGCTGGGGCCTGGGTTTGTTTCTGTGTTCCTGGGCTTCTGTTTACCACTCCTTGAGTAATATATTCTTGCTGAGAGATTTCATCACAGGAATGGTAGAGAACAAGATTGTGAGGAATTTAGCAATAACGAGAAAGATGAGAATACAAAGGACCCATATCTTGTTTCCTGTTTGTCTTTCAGGGCATATGGGTCAGTACATATATATTTACAATATGCTTTGCTGCCAATGTGGGGCTGCTGTTTGGTGTTGTGTGTACCATAGCTATTGTGATTGGTCGTTTCCCAAGGTAAGATCTTATTTAAATGCTGTTTATTCTGACACAGCAGCAAATATACTGTTGCCAGTTACTTTTATTTCTGTGGAATAGATAGTATTACACTCTCATGTTTTATTTATATAGAAGTTTTTATCTACATGTGATATATAACAACACTGGTCTTAATGAGGAGAAATATTTTGTCAGAAGTATAAAATAGAATATATAAAATCTATAAAACAAATTAACCCCACAGCTATACAGTGCATCACAGAGCTATTTTTTTAAGTGAATGGGTATAGTATTTAATGAGACACAAACCATATAACAATGTAATCATTTGAAAAGTTAAATAACCTCAAAAAATTTAATTTTTCAGAAGCTTTATTAATCTAGCTACTTTTTTCTAGATAATTTATTAATGCACACATTCTTTTTGTTTTTTACTGCACATCTGTAAACCACTCCATATTTTGATCAATTCTTTTTCTGTTTCCCTATGTTCATCATCCGATAATGCTTCTACTCACTTCTCATCCTTCCCTTGAAATTCTTTGTGAAATAATATATTCTTAAAAATTTAAGTTTTACCTCTATAGATTCTATCTTTATGAAGTCTCTATATATAGATTCATTGTTATGTGATCCGATCTTGCCATTGATTCCCTTTACTTCCTTTACCCTAAAACGAGATTTTCTTAAATACCATATACTTTCTAGCCTTCTCCCTTATTGCTCTTCTTTATCAATCCACCTCTTTAGCTTGAAGATATGGTAGCTGGGAGCCCAGGTGAGATAAATTACATTTTAAAATCTCTATTTAGATGTCTGTTTCTGAGGATCCCAGAGAGATACACATTTACCAGTGTCTTATGAACAAATGGAATATAGCATCTAAACCATTCTAAATATGTTCTAATCGTTAAAATAAAATGGCTTATCCTTTTTATTTCTTCATGGTTAATGTAGTAATTTGGAAATGACATTGTATTTTATATCTGCCTTAATTCTAGAGCAAAGACTCTGAGTATAAAAAATATGAAAGAAATGGAATTTAAAGTGAAGACAGAAATGGATGATGTAAGTTTAGTTTCCTTTTCCTTCGTGCAATTAATAATTTTTGTGGGTCAGATAGTTTCAAGGTATCATAAGCAGATAAATTACTACTTTAAAAATGATAATTCTATTGTTGATTAGTTTGAACTTTCAGTGGCATGTGTAACCACCATATATATATATAGCAATCAACATGCAACAAATCAATAGAACAACAACAGAAAGCTTGTATCAGCATGCAGATAAGAGGATAGCATGGTTCATAGATGTAAAGTTCACAGAATAATCATGGTCCAGACTAGTTCAGTTATTTGGAAACCTCTTTTCCATTATTAAGTTGACATAAAGCAGTGAAACTAAACTAATAGTCTATTCCAAATAAAATGATGGAGGAAGATAGGGAATAGGGAAGGGAAAAAAGAAAATTGGGGTCATGGGATTTGTTAACACAATCAGTGACCCTCTGTTTTATTAACAGAGGGTAATTGATACCACTAGGATTTGTTTCTTGCACAGTGGACACCTTTTTAAGGAAACAACATATAAATTGTCTCACTCAATCCATGTTTAGGCAGGCCAATTATGTTCTTGTTCTGAAGGATGACCTAAACAAGTTAAGTGAAGAAAGAAAATGTCAACTTGAATTTTTGTCAATTAAAAATTTGGCCTTACTTTGAACCTGCTTTGTAATGTTTCACTAACCTTTTTTTTTTCTTTATTTTTCATTTTTACTTGTTTTAGTACCTCATGATTGCCCTCAGAACAGAGAGAACTGGTCTCCTATCAGTAGGATAATATCAGGGTATTTCTGAGTAGACTGGAAGTAGAAAGTAGCAGCAGGAGTCCTTCTGTGACACCTAGAGAAATGGCTTGTGTTTTTTAACAAGTATAGAAAGATTTGCTTCATAGAAAGCTATTGGAGTTCAAAGACTTTGAAGGTGCCCTAGGCTCAAGTTTTCCACCAATGCTACCTTCCTTTCCTATCCCTTTCTTTTCTTCCTTTAAATTTTCCACGGGAATTTAATGCACATGCAAAGTCCCAGACTGACTCAGGCCTCTAAAGTCCTCAGTGTATCCACCCCACACATACAGCCATATACCATAGCCTTGACATTCTTAGCTTTGAAACAGAATTCAAGTTTGGTATTTTTCAGTTTAAAGATCACTAGTTAATAAATTCTACCTAATTCATACCTTCTTCTCAAGCTAAATATGTGAGGAAGTGAAAGAGGGGATTTGCAGGAAGATGAAAGTGCTGAAAATTTCTCCATGTCTTTAAAACTTGATTTGTTCCAGTCTAGCCACCTACCTGAATAATAACTGTGTCACATGGAAATCTTAATTTTATTAGAATATTACACCTCACTAGTTATTTAATGTTTTGTATCAAAACTAAGAGGGAAAACAGTAAGATAGAGAAAGATTTGAATATGAATTCTTAGGTGGAATTTTTAGCTAACTTCAAGAGTAGTGGTGATCTGTCACTCCTCCCTTGTTTATGCACACTCCCACCCCTTCTTCACATGAAACACTCATTCTCAATTTGGAAGACCCCTCCCCACTCAGTGAATTCAACTCTCATGAGAATTTCTTTTCTTGCCCCATTTGAGTCTCTGTTCCTTAATAAATACCTATCTTTAAAAAGTATATTATCTTAAAGCATATTGGCACAAACATGTGGTGTGATTAGTGAGTCCATTTAAGATGTGGGTCTTTGTCATAACTAAACCTGACAGGCCAAATAGTTGTTTTATTTTTGGCTTATAAGAGATTTCCTCTTGATTAAAAGTTAATTTGGTAGGGCTTCCCTGGTGGCGCAGTGGTTGAGAGTCTGCCTGCCGATGCAGGGGACACGGGTTCGTGCCTCGTTCCGGGAAGATCCCACATGCCGCTGAGCGACTAGACCCATGAGCCATGGCCGCTGAGCCTGCGCGTCCGGAGCCTGTGCTCCACAATGGGAGAGGTCACAACAGTGAGAGGCCCGTGTACCGCAAAAAAAAAAAAAAAGTTAATTTGGTAACTTAAGCATTTTTGTTTTCTTGAATTGTTTATTTTCAGCAAATCTTCTAACTTTCTAGAGTTTAAACAGTTGTGTAGCTATAGAAACTTTTTAACATTATCTAGCTTAAAAATTTACCTATGTTAGCTCTCGTGGTTCCAGTGGGGAGAGAAGGAGGAAACAGGGAGGCCCTGCCACCGCTGCCACCACCATGTCCGTGCTGGTGGTGTGGGAAAAGAGGCGTGAGTCCCAAGGCGCTAGCCATAGTTGTTGCCGCTGCGGAAGGGTCGGTGGTGGGAACGTAATGGAAGATATAAACTGAACATCGACAGCATCATCCAATGGCTGCTGGAAGTGAGAGGGTCCAAGCCTGGTAAGAATGTCCAGCTGCAGGAGAACGAAATCAGAGGACTTTGCTTAAAGTTCCGAGAGATCTTCCAAAGTCAGCCTATCCTACTGGAACTTGAAGCACCACTCAAAATATGTGGTGATATCCATGGGCAATGGTATTATTTGTTTTGACTTTTTGAGTATGGTGTTTTCCAGCCAGAAAGCAGTTATCTGTTTTTTGGGGACTATGTGGACAGGGGATAGCAGTCATTGGAGACTATCTGCCTCTTATTGCCTTACAAAACCAAATATACCGAGAATTTTTTTCTTCTCAGAGGAGATCACGAATGTGCCAGCATCAATAGAATTTATGGATTTTATGATGAATGTAAAAGAAGATACAACATTAAACTATGGAAAACTTTCACAGACTGCTTTAACTGTTTACAGATAGCAGCCATCATGGATGAGAAAATATTCTGCTGTCATGGAGGTTTATCACCAGGATCTTCAGTCTATGGAGCAGATTCAGTGAATTATTCGAACAATTGATGTACCAGATCAAGGTCTTCTTTGTGATCTTTTGTGGTCTGACCCTGATAAAGATGTCTTAGGCTGGGTTGAAAATGACAGAGGCGTGTCCTTCACATTTGGTGCAGAAGTGGTTGCAAAATTTCTCCATAAGTATGATTTGGATCTTATATGTAGAGCCTATCAGGTGGTTGGAAGATGGATATAAATTTTTTGCAAAGAGACAATTGGTCACTCTGTTTTCTGCACCCAATTGTTGTGGAGGGTTTGACAATGCAGGTGCCATGATGAGTGTGGATGAAACACTAATGTGTTCTTTTCAGATTTTAAATCCTGCAGAGAAAAAGAAACCAAATACCATGAGACCCATAACACCTCCAAGGGGTATGATCACAAAGCAAGCAAAGAAATAAATGCCATTTTGACACTGCCTACTTGAGACTTGTAACATATACTATATATCCTTCATTTTTAAAACTGAAATGTATATTGGTCAGCTTGCTCAAATAGTGTTTATGGGCCTCCTCCCTTCCATTTTTGACTTAATGAATGGTATTTTCTGGTTATAACAGCTAATGAAAGACTCTCCACTTCCAAGGAAAAAATGTTTTGTTTTGTTTTGTTCTCTGTTCCTTTTGCAAACAACTTTAGTGATAGTGCTAAAGCTATACAGCCCTGGACAGTTTATCCTGTGTAAGGGGTGAGTGTATAGTTGGTCTTTTTTTTAAAATTCAGTACAGCCCATGAATAATGTAAATGCTCATTTTCTTTAGGATATAGAGACCTAGTGTGTTCAATCTGTACGTTATTGTCATAAAATGCATACTGTTGAATACAAAACACTGTGAACTTTTTTGTTTGTTTGTTTCAAAGGAATTGCTTGTTTTTCTCTCATTGTCTTGTCATGTACAAACTAGTTTTTATAGCTGTCAAAATTAGGAGTAACTTTCAACCTTACCAGCATCACTGGTATATATAGTTAAAGCACACTTTCCCCTGTGGTATACTTAAAATGACAATTAAAGCCATTATTTTAAAGTTTGTGACTCTTTCCTAAAGCCAAAGTTTCTGTTGAAATATATATTGACACTCCCCTAAGTACAAGGTGGCATGGTTGTGTACCCCTGCCGCCTTCATGGGGACTCAAAAACAGGGTTTTGAGTTTGAATAGCAATTAGTAACATAGTGCTGTTTAAGCTATTGATTAAAGTTAATAACATTTTGTATGATTTCCATATAGTCTTTTCACTAAGTGATCTTTTTACAGTTATATCAGGCTTGAACCTGTCCATTCAGAAAGCTTCAAATTATAGAAATAATACTGTTATTGAGTGACCAATTATGCTTTCTTTGGCCTACATTCTTTATTCTGTGGTGAAATTGAGGCTTATAAGTCAAAACAAAGGAACTAACCTACTATCCACCAGTTTATACAGAACTCACAGTATCTATGACTTTTTTAAAACTAAGATCTGTTTAAAAGAAATCTGTTTCAACAGCTGACCATGTACAATATCATGTGGTAAAAATGAATTCAGACTTATTAAATGATGGAATTGTTTAAAAAAAAATTACCTACTTTAAAAAGCAAGGAATCTAAGAGAGGTTAAACTAATTGTCCAAATTCATATATCTGATATTTTCTTTTATCTTTCTATCTCTGCCTGTATGTGTCTCCTCTTCTATGTGAGTACTAAAGTCTGAAGGAATATTGCTTTATTTAGTTGGTAAGAGTTATCATTTCATAGAACTCACCATCCTCTCAGTTTCTAAGACAGACCCCTGCCCCAAAGGTCATGGAGAAGACAGAATTGCCAGGAAGACCTGGGCAAATGGCCAAAGCAGACATCTTTTGTATTGAAAATTTTCCTTCCCCGTTTCCTCATGTCTTGCCTACATCCTAAATGCAATGTAATCTAGGCCTGCCCAAAGTGAAATTACCTTCCTGATAATACCTCTTGGTTTCTTTCCCTCAATTAGAACTATCAGTCACTTGTAAGGTTATATTCCTGCCTAAAGAAGATTATGTCATTATGAGGTAAATGACTGACAGTGACCCTTTAGGACATATTTTCATTTTTAAAAATACTGGTGGCTAGGTAAAGGAATTTTAAATTTCTAGACTGAGTGGAAAAGGTACTTTTAGGAGGATAAGTCTTCATGATACTCTTTGAATAGTCTAGGCTGTTGCCTCCCCAAAACCCAATTAGTAGGAATAAGGACCATTTTTCTGAAAAGATGCAGACTTATCTCATGGTTACTAATGTTTCTTAATAAAGAGGAAGTACATATTTTCCCTGAGAAGTATGATAGTATATTAAATTCTCCAAAGAAATTTTAATGAAAACATCAGCCAGGAGATTGCTTCCATAAATGAGTGGCATTTGGACTTGTAGGATTTCGATTCATTGTAGGACTTATTTCATTCAGAACTCTGAATCTATTCCTTTTTTTCTTTCTTGTAAAAGGAAACCCTGCAGCAGGTGAAAATTATCTCAATAAACAACCCACTTGTTTTTCTGAATGTAAAGAAGTTTCATACTGATCTAATGAACATAATCCAAAAAGAAAATGCCAGCAACCAGCCACTTGATGAAATCAGCAAGGTAGGGTCAACTCTTTCATGATTACAATATCATGCTACAGATAACCTTATATCATGATGCCCAAAAACGTTATCATGTAAATATAATACATTATAAAAGTGTTCAGAGAACTCTTCCTGAACAAAACCTTATATTGTATTATACTTTTTATTTGGCTCTTGTAGTTAGCTTTTAGGTAATCGCTTTTCATTCATTTGTTCAGTTGTTCACTTACTCATTAATTAAGCATATATCTAATGGACATGTGTACTAAGTGCTATAACCCTGAAGAGAATAAATAAGACAAATCACTTAAATCAAAGTATCTTTTTACCAAGAGAAAGAAGAGTTAGATCTACCTCTAAAAGAGAATATGGTAAATGACTCAGAAGTATAAGCTGTTGCCATCATTATAATGTTATTTTAAAATGCCATCATTCTTTATCTCCATAAATTATCTCAATTAACACAGATAGCAACTCAAATGTGCATCAGGATGAGTTCATGTGAATGAGCTATCTGTAATCATTTGAATCCTTAAGCTCTCTGCAATGTTAAAAGCATGGACTTTGGAGCTAAGCTGCCTGGGTGATCCACTTAGGAATGGTGGGACCCTAACCAAGTTATTTAATCTTTTCTGTTTCAGTTTCCTAATCAGTACTAGAGATGATTAAATGAGTTAATATACACAAAGAAATTAGAATCGTGCCTGGCCTACTCAATACTATAAAATCTTAGCTAGAATTATTAGTTTGATTGAGTGCAAATAATACCCTCTCAGTGAAGCATTTCTTGACTTTTAGATAACAAAGATCTCTTTTTTCTCTTGTATCCTTGAGCATATACTATCTCCCAGTCAGTCAGATGCATAGGAGACCTTGGCCCTTCCACTTCTGGTGTCTCAGGAGCTAATTCCACATTCCTGTCTCTGCAGCTTCATGCTTCTGCCTCTGGGCCTCATAGTGATCCACACAACAGAGGTCCTAAATACAAGATCAGATATGAAATTTGCTGGACACAGTTCAAAATGAAAATGTGAAGTTCCTTGTTCAACAGTTGTTAGGAATTTCAAAATGGTGACAACAGAGCATTAAGCCAAATGAGAGACCCTTCTAAGCATGGGGTCCTGTGTGACGCACAGGGCTCAAGCCCATGAAGCTGGCCCTGTCTATATATCTCCAGACCTTTACCCCTCACCGTGATCTTTAGGATGTCACTTTCATTGGAATATTAGGAACTAGCACCTGTGATTTTGGGGTGAGAAGAACTTGCTCTTACGCCAAAGGGGGAGATATATTCCTAATTGTTCAAGTTGTATATTAGGCCTATTTTTAATCACAAAGCCATTCTATACCTTACAGAGTATTAAACTGTATTATGAGAGAGGTAGGCTCTTGTGGCTGACGTTAAGCTCATAACCACCATGCGTAACAGTATTGTGGGAAAATCTGTCTAGAGTGTCAAATAACCTAATTAACCCACAAGAAGTTGTGGTCTTATTTTACCAAAATCTAAATTTACTTATTGAAATAATATACTAGTTTGTGGGCTTTATCATTTCTAGGAGAGTACCTGACATGAGGATTCTTTTAACAAATTATTTACCGATAGTCGATAGTGTTTTCCTTAGAATATTTTCCTGCAAGATTAAGGTTGCTCCAACTTGTTTTCAGAAATTGCAAATTGGCATGTGTTTACCTTGTAGTGTACCTTAGAAACAAATCTCATTAACACAGACTTCTGTGAGAAGGTTCTACATATATGATTTTACCTACTTGGGACTTCAGAAAATTGAGTCTAAAAATCAAATAGAATTTATTGAATCTAGGTTATTGGTACGTAATGGCACCCAAAAGGATTCTTTAACTCAGAACTTTATGATGGTGAGAAACAATTTGTTGAAACTGAGCTCTACTCTAATGATAATAAAGCAAATATTGTATGTATATTTGTATATTATGAATTTTAAAGGACACACCAAGGCTTCAGATGGCACTCTGGAATTCATCCTCTCAGAGGAACCTGGGGTAAACCTTTATTCAGAATGCTTAAAAGGATAGTCTTGAGCATGGATGCTCTTTTGGGCATCTCATATTGTCCTTGTCACACACTGTCTGCCTAGGATATCTACTTATTTTAAGGACTATGCACTTATTGTAAGTTCAGTTTTGGAGTAACAAGTCTGCATCAATTAATCTCTGCTGCATCTTTGCCTCCCTTTATCAGGCTGAACATAGCAGTCTATAGCTGTTCCTTGAACTGGAGTGCTCTGCCAGGGACTTGATCTTCTCTTCTGTGACAGCTGAATTTTCAACAGATAGTAGTGATGGAAGGGCATTTAAAACATTCCAGAGCAGGAAGATTTACATCCTATTCAAAACATAAACTGAAAAAGGATCCCCTGTTAGGTTATGTAACGATATACTTCTATATCATTATACTGCTATACTTCCTGTATATCACTATTAAATATCTCCCTGAATGCAGAAGCTTAGAAGGATCTCAGGCTGCTAGTGTTTGATGGATTCATGCTCATTATTATATAGGCTATAGATATTCACTATAATATTATCACCATTTTGTGGTCTCACTTTGCAAGAGAAGTTTCAATCTGTTGTTTACCTAAAATTTTCTTTTGCTCAGACAAGGTTTTTTTTTTTAAAGTATTTGGTTTTTGGAACAGTTTTAGATTTACAGAGAAAAATTGAGAAGTTAGTATAGAGAGTTCCTATATACCCCACACCACACACAGTTTCCTCTATTATTAACTTCTTGTATTAGTGTGACATATTTATTATAATCGATCAACCAATATGGGTATATTATCATTAATTATAGTCCATGCTTTATTCAGATTTACTTAGTTTTACCTAATGTCCTTTTACTGCTCCAGAATTCCAGCCAGGATATTACATTACATTTAGTTGTCCTGTCTCCTTAGATTCTCTTGGCTGTGATAGTTTCTTAGACTTTCCCTTTTTTGATGGTCTTGACAGTTTTGAGTAGTACTGGTCAGGTATTTTGTAGAATGCCCCTCTGGTGGGATTATCTCTTATTTTTCTCACGGTAGGACTGGAGATATGGGTTTTCAGGAGGAAAACTATAGAGGTGAAGTGCCATTTTCATCACATTGTTTCAAGGGTACATAATATAAACATGATTTATCACTGTTGATGTTGACCTTGATCACCTGGATAAGATAGTATTTGTCAGGTTTCTTCACTGTAAAGTTACTTTTTTTTTTCCCGTTTCCATGCTGTAGTCCTTGAAAACAAGTCACTCTGTGCAGCCTGTACTTAAGGCGTGTGGAGTCATTCTCCACCTTCTCGAGGGTGGAGTATCTGATTTAAACTTCTTCTGCAGGAGAGATTTCAGACAAGGTATTTTAAAAGGAGGGAAAGGAAGCACATTTGTTGACTGTCTCTCAAGGGCAAGTCCCTTTAAATGGGCTATCTAACTTAATTGTCATCAGCCCCATGATGTAGCTGACTTTACCTGAATGTTACAAAAAAGGAAGGTTGAGACTTAGAAATGTAAAATAACCTGGTGAAACTTATTTGATAACTGTCAGAATCAGACTTAAAACATATAAGCTGAACCACTAGGATTAAGAAGGGAAAATAGATATTATATGGTCACCCTCTAAGATGAAATCTGATTTCATGGGAAAAGCAATATAATGTAGAAGTTTGAAAGCATGAGGTGCAGAGTGGAAAGACATGAGCTCAGGTTTTAACTCAGTTCTTACTAGCTTTGTGACTTTGGTCAGATTATTTAACCATTTCAATCTTTAGAAGTCTTCCAAATTCAGAAATTTTCCAACTTTCAGATGAAAAATGAGATCAGTAAATTCGTAGGATTATTCTGAGGATTAAATGATTAATGTAAAGTTCTTGGTATATAGCAAGTACTCAAGAAATAACAGTTGTTATCATCATTAACAGTAATAACAATAACACATTTTTGAGAAGTACAGGGCATGTTATAATTTTAGAGGCATCAATTATTTTTAATTTCAAAGAAGTTTAATTGTAGGATATAGAGTCATTTTCATTCTCCAGCATTTCCATAAATCAGGAATGCTTTTTCTTGGAGCTTCAGATGAACAGCTAACTTTAAAAATATTTATTTTTATTGGAGTATGGTTGATTTACAATATTGTGTTAATTTCAGGTTACAATAAAATGATTCAGTTATACAAACATATGTATCTTTTTTTTCAGATTCTTTTCACTTACAAGTTATTACAAAATATTGAGTACAGTTCCCTGTGCTACACACTAGGTCCTTGTTGGTTATATACTTCATATATAGTAGTGTGTATATGTTAATACCCAAAACCTAATTTATCCTTCCCCCACACTTTCTCCATTGGTAACCATACACTTGTTTTCTATGTCTATGAGTCTGTTTCTGTTTTGTAAATAAGTTCATTTGTATCATTATTTTTTAGAGTCCACATATACGCGATATCATATGATATTTATCTCTGTCTGGCTTACTTCACATTACTCAGCCATAAAACAGAATAAAATAATGCCATTTGCAGCAACATGGATGGACCTAGAGTTTATCATATTAAGCGAACAGCTAACTTTTGTATAATATGAAATATATGGTTGGCGGTCTCTCTTTGAGAGTGCTGTGTTAATGAAGTTAATTTCTGATTGGATACGCTACAATGAAAAACACGTACAAATGTTCAATTCCTGATCAAATATCAAAACAAACTTAATCTTGCAGAAAATGTTCTAAAGAAGATAGTCTGACTTGATAATTTAAATTATCTACTGAGCTAACATAAACTTAGAACTAATTATTTTAGTTCGTTGTATTTATCATTCTGAAAAAGAAAGCTAGGAAAAATAATTATTGGAGACTAGTTTTCTTTATTATTTATGGAGAAAAGAATGATGTTCTTTTTCAGGGACAGAAATGAATTTTTGTAATGTTATTCTTCTTTATATCTGTTTTCATTTCAGTGTGAACAAAACACATTGCTCAATTCTCTATCCAATGGCATTTGCAATGGTGAGTTAGCTTAAAAATAAAACTAAGTGTTCTGACTTGAATATAGACCAGAGAATGAAATCTTCTTCCCCTTCTTCTCCCTCTCTGCCTCCTACTTCTGTCCTCCCTCTCTCCTCCTGATCTACATCCTCCCTCCCCTCTCCACCTTCTCTTCCTCCCTCCTCCCATTCTCTCCTCCTCCATCTCCCTCCTCTTTGCCTACTCCATCTTCCTCTCTTTTTTCTCTCTACCTCTTTCTTTCTCTTCTCTCATATTCTGTCCTCCCCCTTCCTCCTTCTTCTTCCCTCTCATCCTCCTAATCTTTTAGAAGTGAATTTAAGATGTATAAACCTACAAAGGATGAAGGTGTAAAACTTTATTATGAGGTGTTAAGAATACTTGAAACACAAATTAATGGTATTTTTTGTAAAAATGGAAGGAAATACAATGTCCACTGATCAGAATGTACAATATTGAAAAGATGTCAGTTCTCAAATTTATTTATAGATATAAATTGAATCACAATGAAAATTCCAATAGGACATTTTAATGGCAATTGACAAGCTCATTCTAAATTTTGTACAAAAGCTCAAATGGCCAAGAATAGGCACAACTGTTGAAATATATGAACAAGCGGGAGAGCATGTTTTCTTATGTATGTATAGATGTATCATAAAGTCCTAATAATCAGTGCAGTGTGGTACTGGTTCAAAGATAAGTGAACAGATCAATAGGACAGAGTAGAGAGCACAGAAGTAAGGAAAATATCTCACATATATTGGTGTTTTATTTGTGACAAATGTGGCACTGGAGAGCAGTAAGTAAAAGACAGTCTTGTTAATATACAATGATGAGACAATCATGTATCCATAATGAATGAAATTAGACCTTTATCTCATACCATACCCCAAATCAGTACCAGCTGGATCAAAGTCCTAGGAGTGGTAGACAAATTAAATTTAGAATAGAATATAGGAGAATATATATAAGAAATATTAAACATTATCATTAAAATTCACTAGATTATTATCAAGAGCTTTTGTTTACCAAAAAGCATCATATAAATCATAAAAAGATAAGCCAGAGTAAAAGGAGATAGGTGTAACAAATAAAATGGAGAAAGAATTGCACTCCCCAGGATATCAAGGAGTGAAAATGGCAGATGGCCTGTTAGGAAAATGGGCAAGAGACATGAACAGACATTTCACAAAATGAGACATTTTCAAATATACCAATAAACATATGAGAATATGCTTAAATTCACTATTGTTATTTATAATAATTATTGAGGAAATATATATTAAATTCATGATAAATAACACTATATATATAATTGATATTTTTAAAAGTCTGACAATACCAAGTATTGGTGAGGATGTACAGCAACAAAAAGTTTCTTGCAGTGCTAGTGGGAGTGTAAACTGTTACAACCACCTTGGAAAACAGTTTGACAATATCATATAAAATTGAAGATACCATACCTTATGACCAGCAATTCCGCTCCCAGTTATGCATTCTAGCAAGTTACATAAACAAGAATGTTCACACAGTATTGTTTGTAACTACACAAATCTGGAAACAGCTCATATTTCAAAAAAAAATTATCAGGTATATACAACTATGAAATATTTGTACATTTGAATTTTTATTTGATATATTTATTATACTATATACATATACAATAATGAAAACTAGATGAGTCTTATAAACTTAATTGTGCAAAAATAAAAAGATGAAAGAAAACATTAAATTCAAATTCCATTATATAAACTTAAAAAAAAAACAGGAAAAGCTGACATACTGATTTTTGTTCTTCTAAAGACAATAGAAAAGGATTCTCTTAGTACCTGGAAACATATACAAGATTGTTCATAGTAGCTTTGTTTATAATTCTCCCAAATGCAGAAACAACTAAAATATTTATTAACAGTACAGTGGATAAAGAACATATGGAATATTTATATAAATATATTATAATAAATACATATTATAATATTTATTATATTACTTTATGTAAAGTATTCTAAATAAATGTATAACACATAGAATAGAATAAAATAAATATCATATAAATATATGAATTAATTGCATGACCCACATCAACATGGATGCAGCTCAGATGTTAGATTATCTGGTCTCTTCTGACTTCTTGTAGCAAATTTACTTTCTCTTACATTGTGCTTTCAAAGGACACTTGTATAATACTGGTATTGTACTTATTTAATGATCATTTCTTAAAGGTCTCACTTTTCTGCTAATCTGGAAACTTTTTAAGGGCATTCTCACCTCTGCATCACTAGATCAGGCTCACTTTGCACAGAGCAGTAACTGATGGGCATGGTCACCTTTGCTCTGTCCTTGTGAAATTTTGGCACCCAGTGGCTCTTTTTTAGTAGCCAGGACTGGTTGACCAGAATATTTTTATGGTATTTTCCTTCTCTCCCCTCTTCTGACACTCCAAAGTATCTAGGTTCTCCCATCTCTCACTCTTGTACAGGGGCAACCTCCTGTTCTCACTTCCCTGTGCTTTAAATCCTCAGGTTTCATTTACTGCTCATGTTCTTGGTTTCCTCTCTCAATTTAACTAGTAAAACCTATAACTCTTGGTTTTATTGTCTTTACATTTTCACTTCTGCGACTCTAATTCTGTCCTTAGCCATATTCAAAACGAATTAGTATGACTTTCATATTTTTTTTTTCTGTTATAAGACAGTCTGTCTTACTCCATGGATAGAATATACCCAGTTTTCCATGCTTACATCAGACAGAATTAATTAATCAAGGCACTTCCTCCTATGAGCCAAAGTAACCTGAGAATCTTCTAAACAGGCAGTTGCAATAAGCTGCTACAAATGGTTGGTGTTGACACACAAGCTGAGATGTAGTTGCCATCCCAGCTTTATTCTATTCTGTGATGTAATGATACATTAATCTTAAATCACCTTTTTAGAAAAGCCTTCTTATGCATTAGAGATTATAAAGATTCCCTTCTGAGGATCAAGTGCCCACTCTTCATCTTGACACCTAAAACCCTTATTTTCTCAAACTGAGTTCCCTTTTACTACACATTACACAAGTTCTCTATCCCAATCAGATGAATCAGTTCATGGCCCCTACATCTAATTTTATTGTCCCTGGATCTGATCCTTTATTTATATTCTCCCTTCTAGAACAATCTACTTTTTTTGCCAATCCAAATACTATATTTTCTTCAAGGTTTAATAGAGAAGTAAAATAAATTGAAGGGACACACTCTTTGGCAATCTCAGGTAGACAAAGAAGTCAGCCAGATCCATAGAGGGGAATATACAGTCAAGTGCAGCCTGGAATTCAGTGTCTTCAGCTGTAAGATGGAAATCATAGTAACATGGAGAGATTACCACATGCCTCACTCAGTCACATATCACCTTACATGGTTATAAAGTTGTTTCATTCAACCATATTTTCCTCCCAACTAGATTTTTAAGGGAAGAAATGTTTTAAATTTATATTAAAAATTAAAAATTTTTAAATTTTTTAAATTAAATTTTTAAAATTTAAAAATTTAAAAATATTTTAAATTTCCATTGCATTATCCTTCATTGTCCAATGAGCACTAGGTCAGTGAATGAAAATTACAATGCTAATATTTGTATAGAACTTCCAAGTTCTCAAAGGACATTCTTCTGAATAACTGAAATAGATAATTGGTAACTATACTTCCATTTTCAAACAGGTAATAGGATGCTATTCATTTTACTGATGAAAATGTTGAGGACATAGATAACTAATTTGCTCAGGATTGTGCAGTTGGTTAGGGACAGAAGAGGAACTCAAGTCCCTGTTGAAGACAGACATGTGTACAGGAAAGGGTGCTTAAAGCTGGGATTTGGGAGTTCTGAGCCAGATGCCGTCTGCAGGAACACAACCAAGAAGGGTGTGTTGGTGTTAATACAGGGAAAATGAGGTAACAGACAGCGCCATCTTCCTCTGCTTTGGTTGAAAGCTTGTGAAAATGGAGATAGAGGATGGACTTAGAAGAGATTTCAGTATGTAATTAACATAACCAGCACTGTTTGGGTGTTGGGGGAAGAGAGAGGGCAATACAAATGATGATTTGAAGCTTTGAACCGCTGAAACTGGGATAAATAACAGGAAATCCGGGAGGGTGGCTAAAAGGAAAGGGAAGTTTATTTTAGGAGATGGTGAATTTAAGATACTGGGAGACCTTAAGGAGACATCCATGAGTTTTGGGGACCACTGAAGAGATCTGGAAGTAACTAAAGCAAAGGGAAATACTAGCTGGGAAAGGGAGTAGAAAAGAGGAAAGAGAATAAAAAATACCCCCTCCCAACAATCTTTACAGAAGAGGAAGATTGGATTGAATAATCAAAATATGTAAATACACATAAACTATGTAAATAAGATGGAAGTCATCATATTTCTCTGAATGAAAACAAAAATTGCACAAATGTGAACAAATCTTCCATTAACATGTTTAGTATGTTGTGTTCCAAAACACCTTAGTCACATTGTGCCATTACCAAGAGGCACTCTGTCGACGTCCCTCTTAGCATTGTGATTTTTCAGGTTCATCTCCACCACCTTCTTTTTTTTTTTTTTAACATCTTTATTGGTGTATAATTGCTTTACAATGGTGTGTTAGTTTCTGCTTTACAAGAAATTGAATCACCTATACATATACGTATATCCCCATATGTAGTCCCTCTTGCATCTACCTCTGACCTTCCATATGCTACCCCTCTAGGTGGTCACATAGCACCCAACTAATCTCCCTGTGCTATGAGGATGCTTCCCACTAGCTATCTATTTTATACTTGGTAGTACATATAAGTCCATGCCACTCTCTCACTTTATCCCAGCTTACCTTTCCCCCTCCCCATGTCCTCAAGTCCATTCTCCATGTCTACGTCTTTATTTCTCTCTTGCCCCTAGGTTCATCAGAACATTTTTTTTTTTTTTAGATTCCATATATATGTGTTAGCATGCTGTAATTATTTTTCTCTTTCTGACTTACTTCACTCTGTATGACAGTCTCTATGTCCACTGACCTCACTACAAATAACTCAATTTAGTTTCTTTTTATGGCTGAGCAATATTTCATTGTATATATGTGCCACATCTTTATGCATTTATCAGTCGGACTCTTAGGTTGCTTCCATGTCCTGGCTATTGTAAATAGTGCTGCAATGAATATTGTGGTACATGACTCTTTTCGAATTACGGTTTTCTCAGGGTATATGCACAGTACTGGGAATGCTGGGTTGCATGGTAGTTCTAATTTTAGTTTTTTAAGGAACCTCCATACTGTTTTCCATAATGGCTGTATCAATTTACATGCCCACCAACAGTGCAAGAGGGTTCCCTTTTCCCCACATCCTCTCTAGTATTTACTGTTTGCAGATTTTTTGTTGATGGCCATTCTGACTGGTGTGAGGTGATACCTCATTGTAGTTTTGATTTGCATATCTCTAATGATTAGTGATGTTGAGCACCCTTTCATGTGTTTGTTGGCAATCTGTATATCTTCTGTGGAGAAATGTCTATTTAGGTCTTCTGCCCAATTTTGGATTGGGATGTTTGTTTTTTTGATATTGAGCTGCATCAGATGCTTGTAAATTTTGGAGATTAATCCTTTGTTAGTTGCTTCATTTGCAGATATTTTCTCCCATTCTGAGGGTTGTCTTCTCATCTTGTTTATGGTTTCCTTTGCTGTGCAAAAGCATTTAAGTTTCATTAGACCCCATTTGTTTATTTTTGTTCTTATTTCCATTTCTCTAGGAGGTGGGTCAAAGAGGATCTTGCTGTGATTTATGTCATAGAGTGTTCTGCCTATGTTTTCCTCTAAGAGTTTGATGGTGTGTGGACTTACATTTAAGTCTTTAATACATTTTTAGTTTATTTTTGTGTATGGTGTTAGGGAGTCTTCTAAAATCATTCATTTACATATAGCTGTCCAGTTTTCCCAGCACTACTTATTGAAGAGGCTGTCTTTTCTCCATTGGATATTCTTACCAAATTTATCAAAGATAAGGGGACCATATGTGCGTGAGTTCATCTCTAGACTTTCTATCCTGTTCCATTGATCTATATTTCTGTTTTTGTGCCAGTACCATACTGTCTTGATTACTGTAGCTTTGCAGTATAGTCTGCAGTCTGTGAGCCTGATTCCTCCAGCTCTGTTTTTCTTTCTTAAGATTGCTTTGGCTATTTGGGGTCTCTTGTGTTTGCATACAAATTTGGAAAGCTTTTGTTCTAGCTCTGTGAAAAATGCCGTTGGTAGTTTGATAGGGATGGAATTGAATCTGTAGATAGCTTTGGGTAGTATAGTCCTTTTCACAATGTTGATTCTTCCAATCCAAAAACATGGTATATCTCTCCAGCTGTTTGTATCGTATTTAATTTTTTCATCAGTGTCTTATAGTTTTCTGCCTACAGGTCTTTTGTCTCCTTAAGTAGGTTTATTCCTAAGTGTTTTATTCTTTTTCTTGCAATGGTAAATGGAAGTGTTTCCTTAATCTCCTTTTCTGATCTTTCATTGTTAGTGTATAGGAATGCAAGAGATTTCTGTGCATTAATTTTGTATCCTGCTACTTTACCAAATTAATTGATTACCTCTAGTATTTTTCTGGTAGCATCTTTAGGATTCTCTATGTATAGTATCATGTCATCTGCAAACAGTGACCGCTTTACTTCTTCTTTTCCGATTTGGATTCCTTTTATTTCTTTTACTTCTCTGATTGCTCTGGCTAAAACTTCCAAAACTATGTTGAATAACACTGGTGAGAGTGGGCAACCTTGTTTTGTTCCTGATCTTAGTGGAAATGGTTTTAGTTTTTCACCATTAAGAACCATGTTGGGTGTGGGTTTGTCATATATGGCCTTTATTATGTTGAGGTAAGTTCCCGCTATACTTACCTTCTGGAGGATTTTTTTTATCATAAATGGGTGTTGCATTTTGTCAAAATCTTTTTCTGCATCTATTGAGATGTTCATATGTTTTTCTCCTTCAATTTGTTAATATGGTGTATCACATTGATTGATTTGCGTTTATTGAAGAATCCTTACATTCCTGGGATAAACCCCACATGATCATGGTGTATGATCTTATTAATGAACTGTTGTATTCTGTTTTCCACTATTCTTTTGAGGATTTTTTCATCTATGTTCACCACTGATATTGGCCTGTAGTACTCTTTTTTTGTGACAACTTTGGTTTTGGTAAGAGGGTGATGGTGGCCTTATAGAATAAGTTTGGGAGTGTTCCTCTCTCTGCTCTACTTTGGAAGAGTTTGAGAAGGATAAGTGATAGCTCTTCCTTAAATGTTTGATAGAATTCACCTGTGAAGCCATCTGGTCCTTTGCTTATGTTTGTCGGAAGATTTTAAATCACAGTCCCAATTTCAGTGCTTGTGTTTCGTCTGTATATATATTTTTAATTTTTTCCTGGTTAAGTCTCAGAAAGTTGTGCTTTTCTAAGAATTTCTCCATTTCTTCCAGGTTGTCCATTTTATTGGCATAGAGTTGCTTGTAGTAATCTCTCATGATGCTTTGTATTTATTCAGTGTCAGTTATTCTTTTTCATTTCTAATTCTATTGTTTTGAGTCTTCTCCCTTTTTATTTTATTTTTTTTTTGCATTACACGGGTCTCTCACTGTTGTGCCCTCTCCCGTTGCGGAGCACAGGCTCCGGACGCGCAGGCCCAGCGGCCATGGCTCACGGGCCCAGCCTCTCCGCGACATGTGGGATCCTCCTGGACCGGGGCACGAACCCGCATCCCCTGCATCAGCAGGCGGACTCTCAACCACTGCGCCACCAGGGAAGCCCTTATTTATTTTTTAATATAGTTATTGGAGTATAATTGGTTTACAATGGTGTGTTAGTTTCTGTTTTATAACAAAGTGAATCAGCTATGGATATACTTGTATCCTCATATCTCTTTCCTCTTGCACCTCCTTCCCTCCCACCATCTATCTGGTCACAAAGCACTGAGCTGATCTCCCTGTGCTATGTGACTTCTTCCCACTAGCTATCTATTTTACATTTGGTAGTGTATATATGTCCATATATACACTACCACTCTCTCAGTTTGTCCCAGCTTACCCCCACTCCCTGTGTCCTCAAGTCCATTCTCTAGTATGTCTGCATCTTTATTCCCATCTGGTCCCTAGGTTCTTCAAGACCATTTTTTCTTTTTTTTTAGATTCCATATATATATATGTATTAGCATACAGTGTTTGTTTTTCTCTTTCTGACTTACTTTACTCTGTATGACAGACTCTAGGTCCATCCACCTCACTACAAATAACTCAATTTCGTTTCTTTTTATGGCTGAGTAATATTCTATTGTATATATGTGTCACATCTTCTTTATCCATTCATCTGTCGATGGACACTTAGGTTGCTTCCATGTCCTCGCTATTGTAAGTAGAGCTGCAATGAACATTGTGGTACATGACTCTTTTTGAATTATGGCTTTTTCAGGGTATATGCCCAGTAGAGGAATTGCTGGGTCGTATGAGAGTTCTATTTTTAGTTTTTTAAGGAACCTCCATACTGTTCTCCATAGTGGCTCTATCTATTTACATTCCCACCAACAGTGTATGAGTCTTCCCTTTTCTCCACACCCTCTCCAGCATTTATTGTTTGTAGGTTTTTCGATTATGCCATTCTGCCCAGTGTGAGAGGATATTGCAACGTAGTTTTGATTTGCATTTCTCTAATGATTAATGATGTTGATGATTCTTTCATATTCTTGTTGGCAATCTGTGTATCTTCTTTGGAGAAATGTCTATTTAGGTCTTCTGCCCATTTTTGTATTGGGTTGTTTGTTTTTTTGATATTGAGCTACATGAGCTGCTTGTAAATTTTGGAGATGAATCCTTTGTCAGTTGCTTCATTTGCAAATATTTTCTCCCATTCAGAGGGTTGTATGCTCATCTTTTGCATGTTTTCCATTGCTGTGCAAAAGCTTTTAAGTTTCATTAGGTCCCATTTTTGTTAATTTTTATTTCCATTCCTCTAGGAGAGAGTCAAAAGGGATCTTGCTGTCATTTATGTCACAGAGTGTTCTGCCTATGTTTTCCTCTAAGAGTTTGATAGTGTCTGGCCTTACAGTTAGGTCTTTAATGCATATATATCCATTTTGAGTTTATTTTTGTGTATGATTTTAGGGAGTGTTCTAATTTCATTCTTTTACATGTAGCTGTCCAGTGTTCCCAGCACCACTTATTGAAGAGGCTGTCTTTTCTCCATTGGATATTCTTGCCTCCTTTATCAAAGATAAGGTGACCACACGTGCATGGGTTTATCTCTGGGTTTTCTATCCTGTTCCATTGATCTATATTTCTGTTTTTGTGCCAGTACCATACTGTCTTGATTACTGTAGCTTTGTAGCATAGTCTGAAGTCAGGGTGCTGATTCCTCCAGCTCTATTTTTCTTTCTCAAGATTGCTTTGGCTCTTCGGGGTGTTTTGTGTTTCCGTACAAATTGTGAAATTTTTCCTCCCAGTTCTGTAAAAAGTGCTAGTGGTAGTTTGATGGGGATTGCATTGAATCTGTACCTTGCTTTGGGTAGTATAGTCATTTTCACAATGTTGATGCTTCCAATCCAAGAACATGGTATATTTCTCCATCTATTTGTATCACCTTTAATTTCTTTCTTCAGTATCTTATAATTTTCTGCATATAGGTCCTTTGTCTCCTTAGGTAGGTTTATTCCTAGGTATTTTATTCTTTTTGTTTCAGTGGTAAATGGGAGTGGATTCTTAATTTTAGCTTCAGATTGTTCATCATTAGTGTATAGGAATGAAAGATTTCTGTGCATTAATTTTGTATCATGCTACTTTACCAAATTCATTGATTACCTCTAGTAGTTTTCTGGTAACATCTTTAGGATTCTCTATGTATAGTATCATGTCATCTGCAAACAGTGACAGCTTTACTTCTTCTTTTCCACTTTGGATTCCTTTTATTTCTTTTGCTTCTCTAATTGCTGTGGCTAAAACTCCCAAAACTATGTTGAATAATAGTGGTGAGAATGGACAAACTTGTCTTATTCCTGATCTTGGAGGAAGTGGTTTCAATTTTTAACCATTGAGAACAAGGTTGGCTGTGGGTTTGTCATATATGGCCTTTATTATGTTGAGGTAAGTTCCCATTACGTCTACTTTCTGAATGGTTTTTATTATAAGTGGGTGTTGAATTTTGTCAAATGCTTTTTCTGCATCTATTGAAATAATCATATGGATTTTCTCCTTCAATTTGTTAATATGGTGTATCACATTGATTGATTTGCATATATTGTAGAATCCTTGCATTCCTGGGATAAACCTCACTTGGTCATGGTGGTTGATCTTTGTAATGTGCTGTTGGATTCTGTTTGCTAGTATTTTGCTGAGGAGTTTTGCATATATGTTCATCAGTGATATTGGTCAGTAGTTTTCTGTTTTTGTGACATCTTTGTCTGCTTTTGGTGTCAGGGTGATGGTGGCCTCGTAGAATGTGTTTGGGAGTGTTCCTCCATCTGCCATATTTTGGAAGAGTTTTAGAAGGACAGGTGTTACCTCTTCTCTAAACGTTTGATAGAATTTGCCTGTGAAGCCATTTGGTCCTGGGCCTTTGTTTGTTGGAAGATTTTTAATGACAGTTTCAATTTCAGTGCTTGTGATTGGTCTGTTCATATTTTCTATTTCAATCTAGTTCATTCTAGGAAGGTTGTGCATTTCTAAGAATTTGACCTTTTTATTTTATTTTATTTTATTTTTGCGGTATGTGGGTCTCTCACTATTGTGGCCTCTCCTGCTGCAGAGCACAGGCTCCGGATGTGCAGGCTCAGTGGCCATGGCTCATGGGCCCAGCTGCTCTGCAGCATGTGGGATCTTCCCAGACTGGGGCACAAACCTGTTGAGAGGTGGACTCTCAACCACTGCACAGCAGGGAAGCCCTCAGAGAAACAACTTTTAGTTTTATTGATCTTTGCTCTCGTTTCCTTCATTTCTTTTTTATTTATTTCTGGTCTTATCTTTATGGTTTCCTTCCTTCTGGTAACTTTGCAGTTTTTTGTTCTTCTTTCTCTAATTCCTTTAGGTGTAAGGTTAGTTGGTTTATGTGAGGTGTTTCTTGTTTCTTAAGGTTGGATAGTATTGCTATGCTTTTCCCTCTTAATACTGCTTTTGCTGATTCCCTTAAGTTTTGCCTCATCTTGTTTCCATTTTCCTTTGCTTCTAGATATTTTTTGATTTCCTCTTTGATTTCTTCAGTGATCTCCTGGTTATTAAGTAGTGTATTGTTTATTCTCCATGTGTTTTTATTTTTTACAGATGTTTTCCTGTAATTGATATCTAGTCTAATAGCATTGTTGTCAGAAAAGCTACTTCATACAATTTCAATTTTATTAAACTTACCAAGGCTTGATTTGTGACCCAAGATATGATGGAGAATGTATCATGAGCGCTTGAGAAGAAAGTGTATTGTGTTGTTTTTGGATGGAATGTCCTATAAATATCAATTAAGTTCATCTTGTTTAATGTATCATTTAAAGCATGTGTTTCCTTATTTATTTTCATTTTGGATGATCAGTCCATTGGTGAAATTGGGGTGTTACATTCCCCTAGTGTGATTGTGTTACTGTAGATTTCCCCTTTTATGGCTGTTAGTATTTGCCTTATGTATTGAGGTGCTCCTATGTTGGGTTCATAAATATTTGCAATTGTTATATCTTCTTGGATTGATCCCTTGATCATTATGTAGTGTCCTTATTTTCTCTTGTAATAGTCTGTGTTTTAAAGTCCATTTTGTCTGATATGAGAATTGCTACTCCAGATTTATTTTGATTTCCATTTGCATGAAATATCTTTTTCCATCCCTTCACTTTCAGGATGCATATGTCCCTAGGTCTGAAGTGGGTCTCTTGTAGACAGCATATATACAGGTCTTCCTTTTGTATCCATTCAGCCAGTCTATGTCTTTTGGTTGGAGCATTTAATCCATTTACACTTAAAGTAGTTAAGTGTATGTTCCTATTACCTTTTTGGAGGTTGTTATTGTAGGTCTTTTCCTTCTGTTGTGTCTCATGCCCAGATAAGTTCCTTTAACATTTGTTTTAAAGCTGGTTTGGTGGTGCTGAATTCTCTTAGCTTTTGCTTTTCTTTAAAGGTTTTAATTTCTCCGTTGAATGTGAATGAGATCCTTGCTGCATAGAGTAATCTTGGTTGTAGGTTTTCCCCTTCCATCACTTTAAATATGTCCTGCCACTCCCTTCTGGCTTGTATAGTTTCTGCTGAAAGATGAGCTGTTAACCTTATGGGGATTCCCTTGTATGTTTGTTGTTTTTCCCTTGTTGCTTTTAATAGATTTTTTGTGTATTTAATTTTTGACAGTTTGATTAATATGTGTCTTGGTGCATTTCTCCTTGGATTTATCCTGTATGGGACTCTATGTGCTTCCTGGACTTGATTAACTATTTGCTTTACCATATTAGGGAAGTTTTCAACCATAATCTCTTCAAGTATTTTCTTCTTCCCTTTCTTTTTCTCTTCTTCTGGGACCCCTATAATTCAAATGTTTGTGTGTTTAATATTGTCCCAGAAGTCTCTGAGACTGTCCTCAATTCTCTTCATTCTTTTTTCTTTATTCTGCTCTGCAGTAGTGTTTCCCACTATTTATCTTCCAGGTCACTTATCTGTTCTTCTCCCTCAGTTATTCTTCTATTGATCCCTTGTAGAGAATTTTTAATTTCATTTATTGTATTGTTCATGATTGTTTGTTTGCACTTTAGTTCTTCTAGGTCCTTGTTAAATGTTTCTTTCATTTTCTCCATTCTATTTCCAATATTTTGGATCACCTTTACTATCATTATTCTGAATTATTTTTCAGGTAGACTGCCTATTTCCTTTTCATTTTTTAGGTCTGGTGGTTTTTTACCTTGCTCATTCATCTGCTGTGTGTTCCTTTGTCTTCTCATTTTGCTTAACTTACTGTGTTTGGGGTCTCCTTTTCACAGCCTGAAGGTTCGCAGTTCCTGTTGTTTTTGGTGTCTGCCCCCAGTGCTAAGGTTGGTTCAGGGGTCATGTAGGCTTCCTGTTGGAGGGGACTGTTGCCTGTGTTTTGGTGAATGAGTCTGGATCTTGTATTTCTATTGGGCAGGTCCACGTCTAGTGGTGAGTATTTGGGGTGCCTATGACCTTATTATGGTTTTAGGCAGCCTCTCTGCTAATGGGTGGGGTTGTGTCCCTGTCTTGCTATTTGTTTGGCATAGGGTGTCCAGCACTGTAGCTTGCTGGTCGTTAAGTCGAGCTGGGTCTTGGCATTGAGATGGAGATCTCTGGGAGATTTTCACCATTTGATATTACGTGGAGCTGGGAGATCTCTGGTGGACTAATGTCCTGAACTTGGCTCTTCCACCTCAGAGGCATATCCCTGATGCATGGTTGGAGCACCAAGAGTCTGTCATCCACACAGCTCAAAATAAAAGGGAGAAAAAAAGAAAGAGAGAAAGAAAAAAGTAAAATTAAATTAAATTAAAAAGTTATTAAAAGAAAAACCCCAAAATAATTATTTTAAAATTGTTTTAATTAATTTTTAAAAAAGAACGAAAGAAAGAAGAGAACAACCAAACTAAAAAACAAATCCACCAATGATAGCAAGTGGTGAGAACTATACTGGAAAAAAAAAAGAAAAAAGAAAACGGAGAGAAGGAACCCTAGGTCAAATGGTAAAAGCAAAGCTATACAGACAAAATCACACACAGAAGCATATGCATACACATTCACAAAAAGAGAAAAAGGGAAAAAAATATATATATCCTTGTTTCCAAAGTCCACCTCCTCAATTTGGGATGATTTGTTGTCTATTCAGGTATTCCACAGATGCAGGGTATATCAGGTTGACTGTGGAGATTTAATCCATTGCTCCTTAGGCTCCTGGGAGAGATTTCCTTTTCTCTTTGTTCGCACAGCTCCTGGGATTCAGCTTTGGATTTGGCGCTGCCTCTGCATGTAGGTCGCCTGAGGGCTTCTGTTCTTCGCTCAGACAGGACGGGGTTAAAGGAGCAGCTGATTAGGGGAATCTGGTTCACTTAGGCTGGGGTGAGGGAAGGGTACGGAGTGCGGGGCGAGCCTGCGGCAGCAGAGGCCAACACGACATTGCAATAGCCTGAGGCGTGCTATGTGTTCTCCCAAGGAAGTCGTCCCTGGATCATGGGACCCTGGCAGTGGCGGGCTGCACAGTCTCCCAGGAGGGGAGGTATGGATAATGACCTGTGCTTGCACACAGGTTTCTTGGTAGCTGCAGCAGCAGTCTTAGCATCTCATGCCTGTCTCTGGGGTCTATGCTGATAGCCGCCGCTGGCACCCGTCTCCGGAGCTCCTTTAAGTAGCGCTCTTAATCCCCTCTCCTGGAGCACCAGGAAACAAAGAGGCATTAAAAAGTCTCTTGCCTCTTCGACAGTTCCAGACCTTTTCCTGGACTCCCTCCTGGCTAGCCATGGATCACTAGTCCCCTGCAGGCTGTGTTCACGCAGCCAACTCCAGTCCTCTCCCTGGGATCTGACCTCTGAAGCCCGAGCCCCAGGTCCCAGCCCCCACCCGTCCCGGCGGGTGACCAGTCAAGCCTCTCAGGCTGGTGAGTGCTGGTCGGCACCGATCCTCTGTGTGGGAATCTCTCTGCTTTGCCCTCTGCACTGCTGTTGCTGTGCTCTGCTCCATGGCTCCGAAGCCTCGCCACCCAGCCCCCTCAGTCTCCGCCCGCGACGGGGTTTCCTACTGTGTGGAAACCTTTCCTCCTTCACAGCTCCCTCATCCCCTGGTTCAGGTCCCATCCCTATTCTTTTGCCTCTGTTGTTTTTTTTTTCTTTTTCTTTTGCCCTACCCAGGTACGAGGGGAGTTTCTTGCTTCTTTGGAGGTCTGAGGTCTTCTGCCAGCATTCAGTTGGTGTTCTGAAGGAGCTGTTCCACATGTAGATGTATTTCTGATGTATTTGTGGGGAGGAAGGTGATCTCCACATCTTACTCTTTTGCCATCTTGAAGGTCTCCCTCTACCACCTTCTTACCTGCTTAACTTCAAACTATCCTCCAAATCTCAGGTTACGTGTCCCATTCTTCCTTTCATTCCTGTATTATCATGTCCTTGTTCACTCAGCAAATATTTTTGTATTTAATAGACATCTTCTGAGTCCTAGGCACAATGACAGATGCTGTATATTCAAGGATGAAGAAAGCAGGCATATTAGGGAAGTTTTCAACTATAATCTCTTCAAATATTTTCTCAGTCCCTTTCTTTTTCTCTTCTTCTTCTGGGACCCCTATAATTCGAATGTTGGTGCATTTAATGTTGTCCCAGAGGTCTCTGAGACTGTCCTCAATTCTTTTCATTCTTTTTTCTTTATTCTGCTCTGCAGTAGTGTTTCCCACTATTTATCTTCCAGGTCACTTATCTGTTCTTCTCCCTCAGTTATTCTTCTATTGATCCCTTGTAGAGAATTTTTAATTTCATTTATTGTATTGTTCATGATTGTTTGTTTGCACTTTAGTTCTTCTAGGTCCTTGTTAAATGTTTCTTTCATTTTCTCCATTCTATTTCCAATATTTTGGATCACCTTTACTATCATTATTCTGAATTATTTTTCAGGTAGACTGCCTATTTCCTTTTCATTTTTTAGGTCTGGTGGTTTTTTACCTTGCTCATTCATCTGCTGTGTGTTCCTTTGTCTTCTCATTTTGCTTAACTTACTGTGTTTGGGGTCTCCTTTTCACAGCCTGAAGGTTCGCAGTTCCTGTTGTTTTTGGTGTCTGCCCCCAGTGCTAAGGTTGGTTCAGGGGTCATGTAGGCTTCCTGTTGGAGGGGACTGTTGCCTGTGTTTTGGTGAATGAGTCTGGATCTTGTATTTCTATTGGGCAGGTCCACGTCTAGTGGTGAGTATTTGGGGTGCCTATGACCTTATTATGGTTTTAGGCAGCCTCTCTGCTAATGGGTGGGGTTGTGTCCCTGTCTTGCTATTTGTTTGGCATAGGGTGTCCAGCACTGTAGCTTGCTGGTCGTTAAGTCGAGCTGGGTCTTGGCATTGAGATGGAGATCTCTGGGAGATTTTCACCATTTGATATTACGTGGAGCTGGGAGATCTCTGGTGGACTAATGTCCTGAACTTGGCTCTTCCACCTCAGAGGCATATCCCTGATGCATGGTTGGAGCACCAAGAGTCTGTCATCCACACAGCTCAAAATAAAAGGGAGAAAAAAAGAAAGAGAGAAAGAAAAAAGTAAAATTAAATTAAATTAAAAAGTTATTAAAAGAAAAACCCCAAAATAATTATTTTAAAATTGTTTTAATTAATTTTTAAAAAAGAACGAAAGAAAGAAGAGAACAACCAAACTAAAAAACAAATCCACCAATGATAGCAAGTGGTGAGAACTATACTGGAAAAAAAAAAGAAAAAAGAAAACGGAGAGAAGGAACCCTAGGTCAAATGGTAAAAGCAAAGCTATACAGACAAAATCACACACAGAAGCATATGCATACACATTCACAAAAAGAGAAAAAGGGAAAAAAATATATATATCCTTGTTTCCAAAGTCCACCTCCTCAATTTGGGATGATTTGTTGTCTATTCAGGTATTCCACAGATGCAGGGTATATCAGGTTGACTGTGGAGATTTAATCCATTGCTCCTTAGGCTCCTGGGAGAGATTTCCTTTTCTCTTTGTTCGCACAGCTCCTGGGATTCAGCTTTGGATTTGGCGCTGCCTCTGCATGTAGGTCGCCTGAGGGCTTCTGTTCTTCGCTCAGACAGGACGGGGTTAAAGGAGCAGCTGATTAGGGGAATCTGGTTCACTTAGGCTGGGGTGAGGGAAGGGTACGGAGTGCGGGGCGAGCCTGCGGCAGCAGAGGCCAACACGACATTGCAATAGCCTGAGGCGTGCTATGTGTTCTCCCAAGGAAGTCGTCCCTGGATCATGGGACCCTGGCAGTGGCGGGCTGCACAGTCTCCCAGGAGGGGAGGTATGGATAATGACCTGTGCTTGCACACAGGTTTCTTGGTAGCTGCAGCAGCAGTCTTAGCATCTCATGCCTGTCTCTGGGGTCTATGCTGATAGCCGCCGCTGGCACCCGTCTCCGGAGCTCCTTTAAGTAGCGCTCTTAATCCCCTCTCCTGGAGCACCAGGAAACAAAGAGGCATTAAAAAGTCTCTTGCCTCTTCGACAGTTCCAGACCTTTTCCTGGACTCCCTCCTGGCTAGCCATGGATCACTAGTCCCCTGCAGGCTGTGTTCACGCAGCCAACTCCAGTCCTCTCCCTGGGATCTGACCTCTGAAGCCCGAGCCCCAGGTCCCAGCCCCCACCCGTCCCGGCGGGTGACCAGTCAAGCCTCTCAGGCTGGTGAGTGCTGGTCGGCACCGATCCTCTGTGTGGGAATCTCTCTGCTTTGCCCTCTGCACTGCTGTTGCTGTGCTCTGCTCCATGGCTCCGAAGCCTCGCCACCCAGCCCCCTCAGTCTCCGCCCGCGACGGGGTTTCCTACTGTGTGGAAACCTTTCCTCCTTCACAGCTCCCTCATCCCCTGGTTCAGGTCCCATCCCTATTCTTTTGCCTCTGTTGTTTTTTTTTTCTTTTTCTTTTGCCCTACCCAGGTACGAGGGGAGTTTCTTGCTTCTTTGGAGGTCTGAGGTCTTCTGCCAGCATTCAGTTGGTGTTCTGAAGGAGCTGTTCCACATGTAGATGTATTTCTGATGTATTTGTGGGGAGGAAGGTGATCTCCACATCTTACTCTTTTGCCATCTTGAAGGTCTCCCTCTACCACCTTCTTACCTGCTTAACTTCAAACTATCCTCCAAATCTCAGGTTACGTGTCCCATTCTTCCTTTCATTCCTGTATTATCATGTCCTTGTTCACTCAGCAAATATTTTTGTATTTAATAGACATCTTCTGAGTCCTAGGCACAATGACAGATGCTGTATATTCAAGGATGAAGAAAGCAGG
>NW_006785255.1:1071482-1116996 GCF_000442215.2 Lipotes vexillifer
ATCATGGATGCTGAAACCTAAATTAGCTCCCCTCCCTCAACCACCCCCCGCCCCTTCTAGTTCCCCAAACCAGCTGTATTTTGTCTGGAGACTCTAGGGGAGAACACTTTTACTTCCTTGTCCTTTTCAATTTCTTGAGGCCATTCACATTCCTTGGCTCATGGCCCCTTTCTCCATCTTCAAACCAGCAGTGTTGGCATTTTCATATCTCTCTGACCTCTTCTTCCATCACCACATCTCCCTCTCTGACTCTGACCCTCCTGCCTCCCTCTCATAAGAACCCTTATAATTACATTGGACCTCCCTCACCACAATAATCCAGGGTAATCTGCTCATCTCAGGATCCTTAATTTAATCAAGTCTGCAAAATTCCTTTTGCTATGTAAGGCAACATATTCCACAGGTTCTAGGGATTAAGATATGGACATAATTTGAGGTCATTATTCTGTCTATAATATCAGGTGTATCCTGTACCTCCTTAGGACTTTCTGCATAACTTTCCCAGCCTTTATAACACTTCAGATTACTAGTTCAACTGACTGGTTTCCTAGCTTGGTTGTGAGTCTATTGAGGGTAAGGACCATCATCTCTCTTGTCCATCATTCTGCTTGTATTTCTTAGGACAATGCTTAGACTAAGCACCCAATACTTCTATACTGATTGACTGCTTGAATGAATGAATGAATTAGAGAGACGCTCAATAATATGTGCACATGTTTTCCAAAGATAGTGTTTTGGTTTGTCCTAAATATTTCTGATATCCTTGTTTTCTTGAGAAGTTTGAGATGTAAATCTGTTTCTCAATAGTTACTTGATATCAACAGAAAATGCCTTCTTTTAAAAAATTATGAATGACTCACAGACTGTCAAGAACATTTTGAAGTATAAAAGAAACACTCCTAAATTATGCAACTATGAATACTTTTTAATAAAAGGAGTTAATGAATATTCCACAGGAAAGAGCTGGCTTGCACAGTCTGGAGTTAATTGCTCACCCACACCTGGTTGTTAATTTCTTTCTGAAATGTTGTTTTTTGTAGATAAAGCCCATCATTTACCATATCGCACATGGGTACAGATTAGTTGTCTCCTTTGTACATGCTCCAAGCTTACCTCATTTTGCATAAGGGAGGATATTAGCTGTGCATTCACTTTACTCTTTTCTATAACAATGTGATTTTTATTGCACTGGTTGATTTACTTAGAAGCTTAGAACACAAGGATATAGCCATAAAATCATTACAATGACAAAACAGAGTGTAAAAGAAAATTTCACTTATTTTTGGAAAGATTTCAGAAATACCCATTGTATTTAAATTTCCATTTGAGTGAAATGGTAACTTTGCCATTAAGAATGTCATTTTATTTACAAAAAAAAAAAAAATCATGAATTGCTTCTCTTAATATAGCTTACTTAAATGATTAACCACATATACATGGCACAATTCTTTTATTTTCTTTTATTTTGTTTTGGATGATGTGAAAATGTGCATGCATTTTGATTAAAGGAGCAGAAAAGAGGAACATTGAATGTAAAATGAAAGACAGAGCAAGCACACTGAAACAATGGAAGGAAAATTTTTGCTTCTCCATTGATTAAACCCAAACATTTACATAGTTAACAATCTATCATCACTTAAATAATAAAAAAATTGCAAGAAAATACAGAGAATGGCAAGTATAATTTACAAGTGAAATAAATGTGCTAGGATAGAAAAGAGAAAAAAACTTTGTTCTTAAATAATTTTCTGTACCCTTTAACCACCATTTCCTAATCATTTAGATCTAGTGATCAATCTCTCCAAATAATATATACAGGGTTTTTTCACTGGAACGTTATGTTCAGATCAACAAGTAAATTTCTTATGAACTAGTAGTGACTTCCTGAAGCACTGAATTGATAAAAATTCTGAGGTCTTCTTTGACCTAAGTGGAAAAATTACCATGATTGATTAGCCATGTTTGGCTTGCTAAGGAATGGGGATGATAGAACGCATGCCATAAAGTTAGTTATGGGTAATAATTTATGTACCTCCTTCAGGAAAAGCAATGCATTGACATTTTCCAAATAAAATAGTTGTTAATATTTTTCAGATTATATTGAATATATATATTTAATTATATTAAATATTGCCAATAACAATTATGCTTTCTAGTAAATAAAGAATAAGGCTTAAAGATCTCAAAAATTCATAATTTATATAATTTGGGGGATTAGATATTAATAATAACTTTTTCTACATAAATTTTTGGACTAAGGATTTTAGATTTAGCTTATTTTGAAATATGTAATATATTATAAAAGACATATGTCATTTGTTAAGAACAATGCTGTGTAAGGAGATGTAAAACAAGACTTCATTTTGTTATCAAATTGTATCATCACTGTCTTTTTTTTAACATCTTTATTGGAGTATAATTGCTTTACATGGTGTGTTAGTTTCTGCTTTATAACAAAGTGAATCAGCTATACATATACATATATCCACATATCTTGTCCCTCTTGCAACTCCCTCCCACCCTCCCTATCCCACCCCTCTAGGTGGCCACAAAGAACTGAGCTGATCTCCCTGTGCTATGCGGCTGTTTCCTACTAGCTATCTACTTTATATTTGGTAGTATATATAAGTCCAAGCCACTCTCTCATTTCATCCAAGCTTGCAATACCCCCTCCCCATTTCCTCAAGTTCATTCTCTATGTCTGCATCTTTATTCCTATCCTGACCCTAGGTTCTTCGGAATCATTTTTTTGTTGTTGTTAGATTCCATATGTGTTAGCACACGGTTTTTATTTTTCTCTTTCTGGTTTACTTCACTCTGTATGACAGTCTCTAGGTCCATTCACCTCAATACAAATAACTCAGTTTCATTTCTTTTTATGGCTGAGTAATATTCCATTGTATATATGTGCCACATCTTCTTTATCCATTCATCTGTCGATGGACATTTAGGTTGCTTCCATGTCCTGGTATTGCAAATAGACCTGCAATGAACAGTGTGGCACATGATTCTTTTTGAATTATGGTTTTCTCAGGGTATATGCCCAGTAGTGGGATTGCTGGGTCTTATGGTAGTTCTATTTTTAGTTTTTTAAGGAACTTCCATACTGTTTTCCATAGTGGCTCTATCAATTTACATGCCCACCAGCAGTGTAAGAGGGTTCCCTTTTCTCCACACACTCTACAGCATTTATTGTTTGTAGATAGTTTGATGATGGCTATTCTGACTGCTGTGAGATGATACCTCACTGTAGTTTTGATTTGCATTTCTCTGATGATTAGTGATGTTGAGCATCCTTTCATGTGTTTGTTGGCAATCTGTACACCTTCTTTGGAGAAATGTCTATTTAGGTCTTCTGCCAATTTTTGGATTGGTTATATGTTTTTTTGATATTGAGCTGCATGAGCTGCTTGTAAATCTTGAAGATTAATCCTCTGTCAGTTGCTTCATTTGCAGAAATGTTCTCCCATTCTGAGGGTTGTCCTTTCATCTTGTTTTTGGATTCCTTTGCTGTGCAAAAGCTTTCAAGTTTCATTAGGTCCCATTTGTTTATTTTTGTTTTTATATCCATTTCTCTAGGAGGTGAGTCAAAAAGGATCTTGCTGTGATTTATGTCATAGAGTGTTCTGCCTATGTTTTCCTCTAAGAGTTTTATAGTGTCAGACTTTTGATTTAGGTCTTTAATCCATTTTGAGTTTATTTTTGTGTATGGTGTTAGGGAGTGTTTTAATTGCATTCTTTTACATGTAGCTGTCCAGCTTCCCCTGCACCACTTACTGAAGAGGCTGTCCTTTCTCCACTGTATATTCTTGCCTCCTTTATCAAAGGAAGGTGACCATATGTGCGTGGGTTTATCTCTGGACTTTATATACTGTTCCATTGATCTATATTTCCATTTTTGTGCCAGTACCATACTGTCTTGATTACTGTAGGCTTGTAGTATAGTTTAAACTCTGGGAGCCTGATTCCTCCAGCTCTGTTTTTTTTTTTTTTTTTCCCTCAAGATTGCTTTGGCTATTTGGGGTCTTTTGTGTTTCCATACAAATTGTGAAATTTTTTGTTCTAGTTCTGTGAAAAATGCCATTGGTACTTTGATAGGGATTGCACTGAATCTGTAGATTTCTTTGGGTAGTATAGTCATTTTTGCAATGTTGATTCTTCCAATCCAAGACATAGTATATCTCTCCATCTGCTTATACCATCCTTAACTTCTTTCATCAGTGTCTTATAGTTTTCTGCATACAGGTCTTTTGTCTCCTTATGTAGGTTTATTACTAGGTATTTTATTCTGTTTGTTGCAATGGTAAATAGGAGTGTTTCTTTAATTTATCTTTCAGATTTTTCATCATTAATGTATAGGAATGCAAGAGATTTCTGTACATTAACATTGTATCCTGCTACTTTACCAAATTCATTGATTAGGTCTAGAAGTTTTCTGGTATCATCTTTAAGATTGTCTATGTGTAGTATCATGTCATCTGCAAACAGTGACAGCTTTACTTCTTTTCTGCTTTGGATTTCTTTTATTTCTCTGATGGCTGTGGCTAAAACTTCCAAAACTATGTTGAATAATAATGGTGAGAATGGACAAACTTGTCTTATTCCTGATCTTGGAGGAAGTGGTTTCAATTTTTAACCATTGAGAACAAGGTTGGCTGTGGGTTTGGCATATATGGCCTTTATTATGTTGAGGTAAGTTCCATCTTTGCCTACTTTGCAGAGGTTTTTATTATAAACGGGTGTTGAATTTTGTTGAAAGTTTTTTCTCCATCTATTGAGACAATCATATGGTTTTTCTCCTCCAGTTTGTTAATATGGTGTATCACATTGATCAATTTGCTTATAGCGAAGAATCCTTGCATCTCTGGGATAAACCCCAGTTGATCATGGTTTATCGTCCTTTTAATGTGCTGTTGGATTCTGTTTGCTAGTATTTTCTTGAGGATTTTTGCATCTGTGTTCATCAGTGATATTGGCCTGTAGTTTTCTTTCTTTGTGACATCTTTTCCAGTTTTGGTATCAGGGTGATGGTGGCATCGTAGAATGAGTTTGGGGGTGTTCCTCCCTCTGCTATATTTTGAAAGACTTTGAGAAGGATAAGTGTTAGCGCTTCTCTAAATGTTTGAGAGAATTCACCTGTGAAGCCATCTGGTCCTAGGCTTTCTTTTGTTGGAAGATTTTAAATCACAGTTTCAATTTCAGTGGTCTGTTCATATTTTCTATTTCTTCCTGATTCAGGCTTGGCAGGATGTGCATTTCTAAGAATTTGTCCATTTCTTCCAGGTTGTCCATTTTATTGGCATATAGTTGCTTGTAGTAATCTCTTATGATCATTGGTATTTCTGCAGTGTCAGTTGTTACTTCTTCATTTTCATTTAAAATTCTATTGGTTGAATCTTCTCCCGTTTTTTTCTTGATGAGTCTGGCTAATGGTTTACCAATTTTATTTATCTTCTCAAAGAACCAGCTTTTAGTTTTATTGATCTTTGTTATTGTTTCCTTCATTTCTTTTTATTTTATTTCTGATCTGTTCTTTATGATTTCCTTCCTTCTGCTAACTTTGGGGTTTTTTTGTTCTTCTTCCTCTAATTGCTCTAGGTGTAATGTTAGGTTTTTTATTTGAGATGTTTCTTGTTTCTTGAGGTAGGATTGTAATGCTATAAATTTCCCTCTTAGAACTGCTTTTGCTGCATCCCATAGGTTTTGGGTCTGTGTGTTTTCATTGTCATTTGTTTCTAGGTATTTTTTGATTTCCTCTTTGTTTTCTTTAGTGACATCTTGATTATTATGTAGTGTATTGTTTAGCCTCTGTGTGTTTGTATTATTTACAGATATTTTCCTGTAATTGGTATCTAGTCTTATAGCATTGCGGTCAGAAAAGATACTTGATAGAATTTCAATTTTCTTAAATTTACCAAGGCTTGATTTGTGACCCAAGATATGATCTATCCTGGAGAATGTTCCATGAGCACTTGAGAAGAAAGTGTATTCTGTTGTTTTTACATGGAATGTCCTATAAATATCAATTAAGTCCATCTTGTTTAATGGATCATTTAAAGCTTGTGTTTCCATATTTATTTTCATTTTGGATGATCTGTCCATTGGTGAAAGTGGGGTGTTAAAGTCCCCTACTATGATTGTGTTACTGTTGATTTCCCCTTTTATGGCTGTTAGCATTTGCCTTATGTATTGAGGTGCTCCTATGTCGGGTGCAAATATATTTACAATTGTTATATCTTCTTCCTGGATTGATCCCTTGATCATTATGTAGTGTCCTGCTTTGTCTCTTGTAATAGTCTTTATTTTAAAGTCTATTTTGTCTGATATGAGTATTGCTACTCCAGCTTTCTTTTGATTTTCCATTTGCATGAAATATCTTTTTCCATCCCCTCACTTTCAGGATGTATGTGTCCCTAGTCTGAAGTGGGCCTCTTGTAGACAGCATATATATGGGTCTTGTTTTTGTATCCATTCAGCTGACCTCTGTCTTTTGGTGGGAGCATTTTATCCATTTACATTTAAGGTAATTATTGATATGTATGTTCCTATTACCTATTTCT
The DNA here is from genome assembly GCF_000442215.2 of Lipotes vexillifer. Lineage (NCBI taxonomy): Eukaryota > Metazoa > Chordata > Mammalia > Artiodactyla > Lipotidae > Lipotes > Lipotes vexillifer. The sequence goes on from NW_006785255.1 coordinate 1,078,043, forward strand.
TAATTGTTTTGGGTTTGTTATTGTAGGTCTTTTTTCTCTCTTGTGTTTCCTGCCTAGAGAAGTTCTTTCAGCAATTGTTTTAAAGCTGGTTTGGTGGTGCTGAATTCTCTTAGCTTTTGCTTGTCTGTAAAGCTTTTAATTTATCCATCAAACCTGAATGAGATCCTTGATGAGTAGAGTAATCTTGGTTGTATATTTTTCCCTTTCATTATTTTAAATATGTCCTGGCACTCCCTCTGGCTTGCAGAGTTTCTGCTGTTAGGTCTGCTGTTAACCTTATGGGGATTCCCCTGTATGTTATTTGGTTTTTTCCCTTGCTGCTTTTAATATTTTTTCTTTGTATTTAATTTTTGGTAGTTTGGTTAATATGTGTCTTGGTGTGTTTCCCCTTGCATTTATCCTGTATGGGACTCTCTGTGCCTTCCTGACTTGATTGACTATCTCCTTTCCCATGTTAGGTAAATTTTCAACTATAATCTCTTCAAATATTTTCTCAGACTCTTTTTCTATTTTTCTTCTGGAAACCCTATAATTCGAATGTTGGTGCATTTAATGTTGTCCCAGTAGTCTCTAAGACTGTCCTCAATTCTTTTCATTCTTTTCTCTTTATTCTGCTCTGCAATAGTTATTTCCATTTTTTTTATCTTCCAGGTCACTTATCCGTTCTTCTGCCTCAGTTATTCTGCTATTGATTACTTCTAGAGAATTTTAAATTTCATTTATTGTGTTGTTCATCATTTTTTGTTTTCTCTTAGTTTTATAAGTCCTTGTTAAATGTTTCTTTTGTTTTCTCCATTCTATTTACAAGATTTTGGATCAACTTTACTATCATTACTCTGAATTCTTTTTCAGGAATACTGCCTATTTCCTCTTTTTTTTTTTTTTTCTGGTGTGTTTTTATGTTGCTCCTTCATCTGCTGTGTGTTTCTGTTTTCTCATTTTGATTAACTTACTGTGTTTGGTGTCTCCTTTCTGCAGGCTGCACATTCGTAGTTCCCATTGTTTTGGGTCTTTACCTCCAGTGGCTATGGTTTGTTCAGTGGGTTGTGTAGGCTTCCTGGTGGAGGGTACTAGTGCCTGTGTTCTGGTGGATGCAGCTGGATCTTGTCTATCTGGTGGCTTTTTTGGGAGTGTCTGTGACCTTATTATGATTTTAGGCATCCTCTCTACTAATGGGTGGAGTTGTGTTTCTGTCTTGCTAGTGGTTTGGCATAGGTTGTCCAGCACTGTAGCTAACTTCTTGCTGAGTGGAGCTGGGTTTTAGGGTTGAGATGGAGATTTCTATTAGAGCTTTTGCTGGTTGATATTACATGGAGCTGGGAGGTCTCAGTGGAACAGTGTCCTGAACTCAGCTCTCCCACCTCAGAGGCACAGAGCTGACACCCCGCTGGAGCACCAAGACCCTGCCAGCCACACAGCTCCAAGTCTGATGACTTGGAGCCAGAAATACTGGCTCATGTGCAGAATCATCCCACAGATCACAATAATGACACCTTCAGCTTGATCATGGTGATGTTTTCATGAGTGTTTGCATATGTCCAAACTCATCCAATTGTATACAGGTGGACATTGAAACTATTGCTGGTACAGTTCCCAGCCACTTTTTTTTTCTTTTGTTTTGCACTTAGTCTAGTTTCACTGGCTCATAGGGTACAGCGTGCAGAGACCTCAAACCCAGAACCTTCAGACCAGAGTTTCTAAGCGGTTGCACAGCATCCCAACTCAAGATGGAGGTGGAGACAGCAGGCTGTGTGTAGAGCATCACTGTCATTTTAAGATCTATTGCTAAATATGTCAGAGGTTTCAGTTATTTATTTAATCCAAGCCATTGAATTTTTAAACATTACTGATTATTTTCTTTGTTTAACAAGAGTACCCAGATTTACGTAGTGATGTGCTGGTAAGTCTTTGACAAACAACTCTTGGAGTTGAGGATATGGCATGGGGTGTTGGAAAAGCACTGATTTGTTGCACTTGCCAATTTCCATGGTATAAATATGTTTTCATTAAACACAGAGCTCGAAAAGAAATGTACACTATTGACATTCTGAAAAGATGTAAACAGAGCTGGTCTGAAATGTCTTTTAAAAAATCATATACAGTTTATTTTCTAAAACAGATATATTCAGGAGAATTGCGTACAAGCCCTTCAAATTTTGAACTCCATAGTACATTGCAAACGATTAGTCTTACTAAAGTTTTTTATATCTAACTTTGTAAGGAAATATCTACTCCATTATATATATTTTATGTATGTTTATCTTGTGAATTATTGAACTTTTGCAGGAAAGCTTATCTGATATTTAATTGTTATAGATTCTTATACTCTTAAAATTCAATAAAATATTTCCAAATTGGATAAAAATATATTTATGAATCATAAAAATTTGCAAGGAAATATATGTCACAAACAAATAATTGGCCAAATGTCTTAGCAAATCTTTTAATATTGATCTAGTAATTTTGCCTCTGTAATTCTAAATAAGGTGGAATAAATGTATATCTAAACTAATTAATGTAGTGCCAACCTATACGTGTGCATATGTGTGTGCATGTGTGTGTGTGTTTGTGAGACTAGGAGATAAAAGGAATAAATACCAATCAACATTCCACTGTTTATCTTTGCTTAGGATACATATTTTTATTTTTCCTGTATTCTTAAACCCTCTCTCCAATCTCTGATAATGAGCAGGGACACATTATATCTGAATCTATAAATAAGAGCTCTGGCATAGTAGGGCTAGGTCTTATTTTAGTTAGGCAAATATTGAATTATAATGGTTACTACCAAGTGGTCAGTGGAAGAGCTAAGTTGTGGTCACTTTTCATTTTATTTGAGTTTCTAATTTACCATTTTCAGCCAGTATTGTAGCCTGAATCTATACTTACCCTCAGCCCTCCTTCTCATGGGAGAAAAAGGGAAACAGGAGACACTACTAGAGTGCCTGGATGAGGTAGGCCCCCAATAAATATTGATTGACTGGGAGCAGGAAAAGTTTGAGATCTCAGACTATCATTAGTGTTTAATTAAAGTTGTCCATATGATTAGAATGCTTACAACTCCATCCTGTTTCTACTTTTTGGAATTAAACATACCCTTCAAGCTTACTTTTGTGTGAAGCCTTCCCTGATTGCTCCAAAGAGACTTCTTCCTCTTTTAAATTTCCATTCTCTTTCATTTTTAATCATGTGTTATTTACCAATATTATCCTTGGCACTCAAGAATAAACTCCTAGAAAAAAGGGATAGGATCTTGCACATTTGTATGGTTCACTTCATTTCAAAAAATTTCTTGAACATACTCGTGATCTATAGTTATTATTTCAATTAATAAATATGAATATACATCTAAAGATGAAACTTGGAAACAAATTCTATACCTGAATACTACTCTTAACATACATTAAAAATTACTTAGTATCATTTCTTAGTTTTTAAAAATACCCATTTTCCCTCATACTTCCCTTCAATGCTAATTGAAAAACAACCGTATTCCAATTTTTCTGTAGCCACTATAGAGGAAAACCATGGACATTTTAAATAGCAAAACTATTCCAATTAAAAATGTATATTTTCAGAGAATTTCATAATAATGAATGAATTGGAGTTTATTTGAATTCCCCCTACTAATGGTGGGGGAATCTTGGCCTACATGGTTTGCTCTCAGAACCTTATCACTCCTTAGAGGGACCTCAGATGTGGTGGCCTGTCACTGTTTAGAAATATGTCATTTCACACAAGAAAACTGTGGCCCTGAGGACATTAGTGAGAAAGAGGTCATGAACTCCTAATTAAAAAAAATATTCCCACCAGGTGCATTCAGAGTCAGATTTACTATGAACCAAATGAAGCTTAATTTTCAGGCCCCTCACACAGAACGCTTCTAAGTCTGAGGGACAAGCTCCAAGATAGAATCTTTTCCTTAGTGTGACACGAAAATTGTATAAACTTCAGACACCACAAAATAGGGCTGTACCTCTGGGCATACGCATGAAAGAAAATGTGGGATATTGTGCAAAGAGAACTTTGAGGATGTCTAGCGGCCTCGATTCTGGGCTGTGTTTGACACTAACTTGCCAGGTCTCCTTTCAGAATCATCTAAACTTGCTGAGCTTCAGTTTGTTTATCTGTGAAATGACACTGGTAATTAAGTTAGCCCATCTTCCTATCTGAGTTATGTAATAATTACCTGAGACAACATTTGAATATTCAAAAACCAAAGAGTTCAAAAATAATTAGTAATTAACTGAAAAATGTAAAAATTAAAAGTGTTTGGAATTGACCTTGTTAAACACGAGGACACCGTTAATCTTCCCAATGTTCAACAATATCAACAGTAAAAATCTCTAAGAATTCTCCCTAACTTAACTCTGTTCCTCCTACAGAAGAAGCAACACAGCCCTGCCTGAATCAGAAGTGTTCTTTAATCCTAGATTGCAGTGGATTGACCTTTTCTGACTATTCTGGAGTCTCCATGCTTGTTGAGGTATTTGCACAGCTTGTGTTTGGACTAATTCTTTCCCTTCCCTTTAGTAACAGGGTTTCACCAGCCTCTCTCTCAGCTCTGGGGTTTTGATCCTGCTTGTTTCAATACTCATCTCACCCATTCTCCCCAAAGGGCATAGACTTTATTACTCCCACTACTGTAGATTTCTTTTCAGGAGATGCCATGAAGTTTCTAGCTGTGTGTGAATCTGGAGAGCGTGGGAGGAGTAGAGCTGGGTATTCATGTGGGGTATTAGAACAGAACATAGACTTGGGATGTAATGGGTATAGCAGATGCTGGGAAGTCAACTCCTAGGTTTCTAGAAAGAAGGAGAAAAGTCCCCTCCATGAGCAAGTGGCCTGATGATGGCAGGATGTTGTCTCTCACATCACGGATGGGTACAGTCTGACCTGAAACCATTCCTGGTCTCTGAAATAATACTCAGTGCAGGGGTTTTTCTCCATTCTCTCAGACAATGGTGTCCTCTACCCCATGATATCCATGGGGTCTCCATGATCCCGGTTGCAAAAAGTAAAAGTTTTATTTCTTTAAAACTGAAGCCTCCATTTAGTTATATGGAACACCTAATTTTGCCAATTCAAGGAAAACTCAGACACTTCTGGAATTGTTTCCTCCTTTTTTTTTGAGTAAACACTAAGTCAACAAGGAATGTACTCCCTTTCTTATTTCCATTTATTCTCTCCTCAATACCCTAAATATGAGGGAGGATCTTGAGGATCAAGCAATGTCTATTTCTCAGCTGTCCTCAGTCCTCCGTTAGCTTCTGCTGTGTGGAACTTGGTTCACCTCGCCTTTGGCTGTTTGTTCCCCAGCGGTCTCTTACCCTGGCTTCATACAGTCTCCTGCTGTGTGAGGCTTTGTATTCAGCCAAAAACTTAATCATAACCTATGGCAATTTCTGGAGCTCCTTCCCTGCATATTTCCCTTCTTTCCATTACTCTCTCCCATAAATTTCACCCACTCAATCCTTCCTAAATGCCAGTTCTGTCTTCTCAGCTCAGTAAAGTGGCTGCATTTTGCTTGGGTCCCCCCACCATCATGTCGTGGTCCACAAACTGCTTTGCAGCAGAAAGCTGAGATGATCTGAGAGCTCACCTCATTTGTTTTTTTTTTCTTTTAGAGAACTCAGTCCTTTTCTGCCTGTTCCCATTGCCGGAAAACAATTTATATATTTTCTCCATTTGTCTACTTATTTACGGAGGATAGGATAGGCTTTATATTAATTACTCTTCATGGCCAGAAGTCAAAATTGGACATTGACTTTTAAAGAGTTAAAACCAGTAGTCCTAGAAGGTCTCACATTGTAGATTTTGATTGCTTTCTCATGGTGTTGCATAACTATCTCTATTCATTCATACTTTAAATTTAAAATGTCCAAACTTTCAAACTCAAGATAGCACAAAGGTCAGCTTCAGTCTGGCTTTCCTGTGAAGATGGGGTGGGACTATGTGAAGAGAAGCAGCTTACTATGTGACAGAGCGTAGTCTCAGATCTATCACACCCGCTGGGAGGTGTTAGGAAAATTGTCTAACCTGTCTGGATCTCAGTTTATTCATTTTGTAAAAATGGGGGGGGCGATTTTGTTTCAGATTTAGTATATATTAAAAAAAAGAAATAAATTATGCAAAAGAATTGAATTTTAAATATCCTAGGCATAGGGCTCAACCTCAATACTTTTCTTACATCTAAATCCTGACTGTAAACAGAGAGTCTCTCATCATTGGAGTGCTTCTAGTGTTCAGCACTTTTATTTACTGTGTTGCCAAGGTCTAGAAGAGCACTGTTAAACCTATGTGTATAAGGATCACCTGGGGAGCTTATTTAAGATGCAGTCTTTTGATGGAGTGATCATTTTGAAATGTACAGAAATTTTGAAACATTATGTTACGTAACAGGAGCTAACACAATGTTGTTGGTCAATTATACTCCCAAAGCAAACAAACAAACAAACTCATAGAAAAAGAGATCAGATTTGTGGTTACCAGAAGCAAGGGGTGAGGGGAGGGGGAATTGGATGAAAGCAGTTAAAAGGTACAAACTTCTGGTTATAAGATAAAAAGTACTAGGGATGTAGGTACAACATGATAAATAGAATGAGCACTGCTGTATATTATATATGAAAGTTGTTGAGAGAGTATATCTTTTTTCTATTTCTTTAATTTTGTATCTATATTAGATGATGGATGTTCACCGAACTTATTGTGGTCATCATTTCATGATGTATGTATGTCAAATCCTTATGCTGTATACCTTAAACTTATACAGTGATGTATGTCAATTATAACTCAATAAAACCAGAAGGAAAAAGATGCAGTTTTCTGAGTCCTGGTTCTGGCCCAGGAATATTCATTTTAAACAATGTAGTTTGTCCAAGGATTATGTTTTGAGCAACACTAGACTAGGATTGTCCTTTTACTGGGAAAAGTCAGTATGTATATTTTTTGTTTAATTGTATTTAAAATTTGTTTTTGAATATACTCCAGTATTTATTAGCTGTCCTCTCTAGATATTGCAAATCAGGACTTAGAGTTAGTAAAGAGGAGGAAATGGTTACTTATTGTCAGTGAGTTTAAGATCTAAGGTTGAAAATTCAGAGGAATTCAAATAATCTAGGTTTTGGGCATGGTGAGAAAGAAACTTTTAAGAATTCATCTTAATGGTTTTAAAATACTACACAGCATAATGAAGGAATAAGTCAACTGATGAATTTTATTTTTAAATGGGCAGAAAGACATTTGCCCTTCTGTTATATACAAAACCAGCAGTTTTATATCAATTTGTTTTGTGTGTGTGTGTGTGTGTGTGTGTGTGTGTGTGTGTGTGTGTGTGTGTGTTACGCGGGCCTTTCACTGCTGTGGCCTCTCCCGTTGCGGAGCACAGGCTCCGGACGCGCAGGCTCAGCGGCCATGGGTCAAGGGCCCAGCCGCTCCGCGGCACATGGGATCCTCCCGGACCGGGGCACTAACCCCAGGCTCCGGACGCGCAGGCTCAGCGGCCATGGCTCACGGGCCCAGCCGCTCCGCGGCATGTGGGATCTTTCCGGACCGGGGCACGAACCCGTGTCACCTGCATCGGCAGGCGGGCTCTCAATCACTGCGCCACCAGGGAACCCCTTCAATTTGCTATTTTTAGTTTCCTTATTACTATTTAGTTTATTTCATCATGGTTACAGTAAATTATGATGTATGTTACAACCATAAACTTTAAATATAGACAAATTCTAGGTCCAAATATTAGCTACATAACTAGTTCTAGGATCTGCGTTTAAGTATTTGTTTGTTTTTCTGTAAACTGGAAGTAGAAATACTTCAAGTTGTTGTGAAGCTTAGAAATGACATATTGTATATAAAGCATATAAAAAGGTTTCTAGAAGTTAGTAAGTACTCAATAATGCTAGCTTCTATTTGTTCTCATTTTGCAAAAGTCATTTCTTAAAATAATATCACTGCAACTAATACTATTTCTTAGTTCCTGCCACCCTGAAATAGGGTCCAGACTAAAGAGCCACAGAGTCTCTTCAGCCATGCATGTCTTCCTACTTCCCAAAAACACTCCCTGGATTATTTTCTCAGTCACTTTGGTATAAGGAAGATTCTCCTAAGAGGTATAGGTTGAAGAAAATGGAGTGAGTGCTATTTGTTCTTCTACTTAGGACACTTCTACTTAGTGAACTAGAGAATGTGTTTATCAGCATCAATAAACAACCCATAGCAATGTGTTTGTGCTTCCCTGAGCTTAAGAAAAAGTAAAACACTGACAGATCACTTTGAATTGTCATTTTAACTTACGAAAACAGGAACCATTTATTCAATGGCAAGTCTCAGACCATGTATTATTTATTTGTTTATTTGCTTGTTTATTTATGCCCAGAGTGATGTCTCCTATTATTCCACAATTCTTCTACCATAGAGATAACTGCTTATTGCTGGAAGAATATAAGGGAAATTTTTGGGTGTATCATGCATACCCTTAAAAAGTTTTGTAAACGCAGCATTCTACATTTTGTATGTATGACACTTTACTATTACATAACCAAATCCATCCTATTTTTACTAAAACTTCTGGATTTACTGAGTTTTGTTGGCTGACTTTGGTCTGGGTGAATTTAAGATCATGGCCTTCAGTAAGGTTGTTACTACTTGACATTTTCTAGGACTTAAAGAAGGCACGACCCTGCAGTATGCCAAGAAAATTAGTCAGGATCTCTCATCTTGGTGGACCATAAAAATGGAAGTTGGGCAATCAAACTTGGTTTTGATTATAGTGAGGTTCTCAATTTACTGTCCATGGATGGGGTTTAGAGAATCCATGAATATGTGCAAATTGTTGTAGAATATTAAAGTAAGCAGTAGGTAAGCAGTTTCATCATATTCACAGATGGGTCCTTGACTTCCAATAAAAGATGGTTGAAAACAATTTTATATCATTCTTATAGGGAAGGAAAGGTGATGTTTTTATTTTTATTAAATAAAATGGAAAATGTAAGCAGCAAAACTTAGTTACATAAAAGGTAAATGCCAGGACATGGAAGCAACCTAAATGTCCATCGACAGACGAATGGATAAAGAAGATGTGACACATATACACAATGGAATATTACTCAGCCATAAAAAGAAATGAAATTGAGTTATTTGTAGTGAGGTGGCTGGACCTAGAGTCTGGCATACAAAGTGAAGTAAGTCAGAAATAGAAAAACAAATACTGTATGCTAATGCATATATATGGAATCTAAAAGAAAAAAAGAAAAATGGCACTGATGAATGTAGTGGCAGGGCAGGAATAAAGACATAAACATAGAGAATTGACTTGAGGACACAGAGGGGGAGGGGGAAGCTGGGGCAAAGTGAGAGTAGCATCGACATATATATACTACCAAATGTAAAATAGATAGCCAGTGGGAAGCAGCAGCATAGCACAAGGAGATCAGCTCGGTGCTTTGTGACCACCTAGAGGGGTGAGATAGAGAGGGTCGGAGGGACATGCAAGAGGGAGGGGATATGGGGATATATGTATACATATAGCTGATTCACTTTGTTATACAATAGAAACTAACAGTATTGTGAAGCAATTATACTCCAATAAAGATCTATTTAAAAAAAAAGACAGAAAGAAAGAAAAAAAAAAGGTAAATGCCTTGCTGGTGTTTATCTTCCTTTGCTAAGACTGGCTCTTTTAGAAGTGGGTCAGAATATGCCTGAATGTGTTACAATGCCACCCCCTGGTGGTGTGGTATCATAAACATTGGCATTTTGTTTTTACTAGAAATTCTGCCTTCTGAAGCTCATCTTATTCCTTCCTGCCAGTTATCCTGAATTAATTGTGGGTGTACTATTTTAATTCTTCCAGGTTTACATGGACTGCAAGAACAAGAGTGTGGATGTATCATTAGTCCACTGCACAGGTAAGGGAGTATCCTTGGCTAACATTGGACATGATCCTTCTGCTGCTCCATGTAACCTTATATCACTTGTGTTTTCTTATAGCTTCTTTGATAAAAGCAATGAAATACTGGGGAAACCTAGATTCAGAGAAACCAATTTTTTTTGAATCAGTATCTGCTGCAATAAGTAACATCCACTTAAATAAGGTGAGTTGAGCAAGTTTGAGTGCCAGAATTATAAGAAAATTGGAATGTAGAATACATGGGCTTTGCATTTTTTATATTAGCCTATTATCCCACTGACATCTAAAAACCTATTAAAATGTGCCCCTCCTCAGAGTCCTCTGCTACAAGTAAAGGAGTTTTTTCATTCCTTTTTTGGACAAGTTATGAATTGTTTAATAATTTGGATCTTCCAACAATATCACTGCTTAGAGGATTTGGTGATCACCTATTAAGTGCAAACTGCTTGCTTATAAAAATAAATGCATCTTCCAGGATCCACTATCCTGGGAATTGGAATCCATCTCTGTCAAATGCAAAAACTCTAAATATAGCCTTATAGCTTTTTGCTGCTCTCATACCCTTTACTCTAAGCTCATACTGCCACCTTTGGAAATACTATTTGCAGAGCCCAACACTCACATGGTTTGAAGTGTCAAAGTTATCTTCCAATACTGGGCTGTATGGTTAGTTTTAGAACTGTTCCTAGAACTTTGATTTCCCATAATTTTTCTTTGATTTTGAATTGTTTGGCCTTTCCTTATCCCTAGAACAGCATCTGTTATCTCTCTGAGTCATCCCTATTATGTGCAATTAGAAGAGTATGTATTTACATAATAATAATAATAATAACATTATTGTTATTATTATCATTTCTACTACTACTATTACTGCTGCTGCTGCTGCTACTACTACTGTTATATACCTAACATTCACTGTGTGCTCATTATGTTCCAGGAATGTGCTAAGAGCTTTACCTATGTTACTTCACTAAATTTGCCACAACCTCATGAAGTAGATACTATTATTGAACCTATTTTTAGAAATAAGGAAACTGAGGTCCAGGGAAGTTATACCATTTGTAAGTAGTAGAGCCAGTTTCAAAGTCAGCAGTCTGACCTAGGACCTGGAGATTTAAACTTCTATACTCTGATGCCTCAGAGAATATCCATTTTCTTAGCTTGGCTGGACAGCTTGCTTCAGTTACTACTGTTCTTTGACTATGATATCAACTTAAGGGTTAAGTAAGTAGCAATTGCTAATTTCTTCCCCTTCTATTTCAGAATTTGAGCAAACTCAGTGACCACAGTGAAATCTGAGACTCTTTTGCTGCAGTACAGCTCTTTTCTTTAGCAACTGCCCCGAAGAGGCCATACTCAAGTATTTTCACAACATTTTTCTGTTGTGTAGATCCTACAAATGACCTCTACTAAAATAAGTGTGATGTGACTTACTAACCACATGACCGCTGCTCAACGTTTGCCAACAATTTTATCTAATCTTTGTTAGTAAGCAAATTCACTTTGTAGGTTATTGTATAGTTATTTTATAAAAATCAGTATGCATTTAGTTTTAGTGTACTGAAAGGTAAACATGAATTTATTTCCTTTTTTCATACCAAAGTATTTTGTGTTAATTCAGTTTGTTGTAGTTCATTTGTAAAAGTGAGAAATACTTTGTCATATGATAAGAGATTTAGAACATTTGCAAGCCATTTGTAAAAATGCAGGATTATCTGTAACTAATACATAAAAACAACTTAGCAAGTGTGCCATTTTCCCTAACCAAAGAAGCCATTAAATATCAATAAGCTTAAATGTTACTTCATGCAATATGATTATGAAATTCACAGAAAGTAAGTCAAACAAAAACAAATGACAAACTAGAAACCATTCTCCATACCTTTCCATGCATGGATGTCTTCAGGAATGTTTTTAACATAAGTAGTATCCCAGTGAAACCATGTTCTTGACATTCGTCTGTTTTGCTGTAAATATTGGAAATGCTTAGGATCTTCAGAACTTATAGCCCTAATTTCCACATTCCCACCCCATAAAAGTTTCCATTTTCAGCTTTAGTTTTTTTGGAACCAGAGAATGTGGAAGTTGAACACTTTATGTTTTTTTCACAAATATGATTTTTAGAAGAGAAAATATCACCAGTAGAATAGCTTTGTACTTTTCCAATATAGGATTAACTGTAGTAGTTTGGGATTTTCCTATTTCAGAGAGATATTCAATATAATATAATACATTTACCTATCTATATCCCTATAGATAGATAGATGTCCTTAGAATGCTTTTTCTTTTCTTTTGTTAGAAGGGAGCTTAGGTAAGTGATTATCTTTTAACCCACTAAACCAACAGGGTATTGACAAATAAATACCACAGGCCAGGCTGACTTGTATAAGTTATTATTTTCATGTTTCTACATATATTTTCAATCACATACAATTATATAGTTTCATATTTTTATCTAACAATTTGATTTACCTATGAAGAAATCACTTTCAAAGATAGATGTAGATGCACGCTTTAGTCTTAAGACATTTTAACTGTTCTAGAAATTACCAGTTAACAAAAAGCCAAGTACCTTAAAGTGAGTTTGAGAAGTAGTTTGAAAACAAAATTAAAAGACTGATAATTTAGGTGTTTTTGAGAACATCTGTAAGAGTAAATTCTAATATCTGCTGTGTGATGTAATGGTTCCTAGCAAATGTGTAGTAAACATTCACATGGCCCTTATTTTTACGATTGAGTCCAAGGCAGACAATGTAATAAAATGAAAGGGAATAATAAACATTTCAAATTCTCGTAACTTATTTAGCCATGTCAATTCTGATTGACATGAACTACAAACGGTAGTTTTTGTCCCACAGGAAGCTTCAATCCTTTCATCACTAATTTGGATTGAAATGAGTGAAGCCAACTTTTCTTCCCATTAAATACTGTTCCAAGAAAATGTGGAAGTAATAATTAGAAGTAAAATTTCCTTAAAGAAAGGAATTTCACTCTCCTTTTCTGATTAAATTATTCCAATGGTGGATGGTGGCAACATTCACCATCGCTAATCCATTGGTCATTGGCACATAAACATGAGTCAAGGGAAGTTAAGAAAGAAATATATTTTGCTATGTATAAATTGATGTATTTCTGTGCAAATTTAGTCTATTATTATTATTATTTTTTTTTTTTTTGCGTTACGCGGGCCTCTCACTGCTGTGGCCTCTCCCGTCGCGGAGCACAGGCCTCGGACGCGCAGGCTCAGCGGCCGTGGCTCACTGGCCCAGCCGCTCCGCGGCATGTGGGATCCTCCCGGACCGGGGCACGAACCTGTCTCCCCTGCACTGGCAGGCGGATTCGCAACCACTGCGCCACCAGGAAAGCCCTAGTCTATTATTAAATGCATGCACTGTAGGCATTTTCTAATTTGTTAGAGATTATGGACTGTAGATGGCGTTAAAATCATTACAGGTAATCAATGGATGGTTTCTTCTATTTTATTAACAAAGCTGACACCTAGTTATATGAGAAGATGTATTTGAATGTGTTTCAGTGTTTATAGTAGACATCTAATGGATAAAACTTAAAAGCTAATAACTTTGGTGTCAAATGTTATTATGTTCAAAGTAAAGGAAGACCAAAACATGTACCATAAATAACCCTTTGTTCTAAGGCTTATCCTGCATACTAAGATCCCAGTGACTAGACCTGTAGGAATCCCTGAAATTGAGTTTTGAAAGCTCAATAACTGAATATGAGTTTCAGACACACAAGATTCTAAAACATAAACGTTTATTTCAAAGCAGACATTAATAACAGAAGAACTATAATATGGCACTGATGCTAGACTGTTTCTAGTCATGATTAATTAGTTTTATGAGATTACCTTATTTTTGTATATGATAAATTACTTTCATATTACTTATTATGGTAAAATAAAATTGGGAAAAATTAAAACTTACCTATAAGACCAGTTACGGACCTAATAGAGTGACATATATAAATTAACCATAAAGTGTGTAACCAGGAAAAAGACTGTTAACATTATATTTATGCAAATTAAATGCCCTTAAATTTTACCATTTGTCTTTCATTTTAAAGGTTATTTTCCCCTGATTATATGATTCAAGTGTTATAAAGTCTAACTTGAATTACTTTGCAGTAATTTATGTGACAGATCTCTACTGTATAAATGTGTAATGTAATGAGGAAAGAAATCTCTCTTTTTTAATGAAAACATTAATGTGTTAATACCCTGTATGGATAATGTTTTACATTTAGTGGTTACCAAAATATATTAGTATGTTTTTGAACATACATATGCTTAGAAATGCATGTTCTGCATACTGTGGAATGATCGTCTAATTCAATGTAAAATATGCTTTTTGGCAGTGATTTTGTTGCCAGATTTTCAATAGGGAGTTAAGTGAGGCTTGCACAATCTTAAGATTTTTAGTTAAAAATCATATCATCTAATATGTCACACATTTTTATATTTTTCAATGCATTTAATTATCTTTTAAATAATCCTTTGCACTGACTCAGCATATAACAACCAATTTACATGGAAATAAACTGAAATATGGTAACTATTATGCTTAAATGGATTTGTGTCCATTACTTCAAATTATTTACCTTCCTGTAAAGCAAATAATACATTTTGCTTTCTTAGACTGACCACAGTCTAATGTGTTGACAATTCCTGGATTAAATATTCTTTGTAATTTGTTCTTACAAAATTTAAACCTAAAATTGTAAGGTATGGTATGTCAATTTATGGAAGGCTAATAAAGTTACTATCTGCTGCAACCCTACATTTACACAATCCTTTTACACCAGATTTAAATCCTTTGTGTTCTAATTTTAATTAATATATAATTTAATTTTTAAATTTGTTTGGGTTCTTCATTTATATACTGTTGTTTATCTTTCCTGAGTTTCTAGGCTGAGTTCAATATTCTCCAGAATTTTAAGGGTTACTGCTCAAAGAACAAGAAGATAAGTCAGTCTTCTAGGTGTTGGAGGCATGGCAGTGAATAAAGCAGAAAAAACATCCCTTCCCTCATGGAACTTACATTCTAACAAGGGAAGACAAAATAAATGGGATAAACTTTAAATACCTTTTATTATAAGTTAAATGATAATATGTGCTAAGAATAAGAATAAATTAAGGAAAGAAGATGGAAAGTATGGCAGAAAAGTGGGTGTTGTGTCCTGAGATAGGGTGGCAGGAATGGTGATAACAGGAATGTCTTAGCAGACTACTATGATAAAATATCACAAACTGGTATTTATTTCTCAAAGTTTGGTAAGTTGGGAAGTCAAAGATCAAGGTGGCAACTGATTCAATTTTCTGGTGAGAGCTTCTTGTCTGGCTTGTAGTTAGTAGTAGACAGCTACTTTCTTGGTGTGTCCTTCACATGGTGGAAAGAGAGTACTCTCTGGTCTCTTCTAAAGGATCCTATAAACCTATAAGCTTAGGACTTCACCCTTATGGCCTTATTTAACCTTCATTACTTACCTATATGCTCAATCTCCACATACAATCACATTGGGGGTTAGGGCTTCAATATATGAATTTTAGGGAGACACAAGTCCATAGCAGGGAGTTATAAATTTCTTATATATTAAAAAATTCCTTTTTTATGTCTGAAAATTAGGCTTACTAGAATTTTATTTATATTTAATATAATGTGATGTTTTTGCATCAAAAACATGAAAAATAATTGTGAACTGTCTGGTTAAAGCATTTCAATGCTAGAAAGTGTAGGTTAGCATAGATATTACTAGCCATACCTGGCTACTGAGATGAGATTCTGTCCATGAAACGTGAAGTGGTCAGAATGGGTTTGCAGTATACCAATAGTTGTTCAGAAGCTGAGACATTGTATTCTGGTGATGGTTTCTAATGATTAGCCATCCTGTTTTGAAGATAGAATTGAATTAGTTAGCTTTCCCTTAACTATCATATTGTTAAAGAAAATAACAAGAGACATGCTTAATTCTACCAGTTGTCACAGGGACAGGTGCAGAACAGAGTCCTGTTGCTAACTGCAGTGAGACCTTTCCACTTTTTTGTTTGTTTCTTTGTGTTTTTTGTTTGTTTGTTTTTTTATTAAAAGGAAAGAATACTAGGTTACTACAAATTAGCTAAGTGCTCTGAAATTATGGCTTTCAGAGTGCTCATTATGTAAAAATCCTCACTCATTTTCTATTGATCCAGCAACAGGAAGGTTATCTTGGTCAAACATATTTCCTTTCTGTCCTAAATAATAAAGACCAGTCTCTCTACTAAGTATTGAAAGTATTTAGTATTTTTGCCTATTTGGAGCCTCTTGTTTTTATGGCCACGTTTAGAAATTGGCTAATGAATAAGTCCAGTAAGAATTTATACTATGCCAAAGGACTGTGTCAAATTCACCATACCTTTTGATCAATATGAGTTTGTCAGAGTCAGAAAGTATCTGAAACATACTATCCCTATTCATATACTCTTGGGTGAATTTCCTAAGACAGGAAGTTTGTATTTAATATCTTTCATCATGGAAAATTTCAGTCTCCTCCTTGTTTCACAAATTTATACTGTTTCTGAAAGATACTAATATAGTCATATAAGAAAATGGTCTCATCCTCCAAGCTGCTCCTCACGCATATCTATTAGAAACACTTCATAAAGAGAGAGAGAGATTTCCCTTCCAGACTAAGGCTCCATGGGTGATTATTTTCTTTCAGCATTTTCGTTGAAATTTCCTGTGTAATGCTACCAGAATTTTAGCATTCAGTGAATTGTAATTAAAATCTTTTATTCTGCACGTATGGAGCTAGGATAAAGAGATGGTGTCAGTAATATTACTCAGCTACTTTTAGTTTGGGAATGGGGTTGATGTAAACCATCATAACTACAGAGAAAATAATATTCAATTATGAATCACTGCCAGATGTGTGAATGTATGTCTTCAGGTTTCATTTTTCTGGAATATTCTTCAGTATATTCCTTATCCACTTTTTAAAGTGATTCTCTTTCTATGGGTAATTGATTTAATTACATTAAATGTTCAGAAGATCCAAAAATTAATAAAAATATGTATTTGGACTCCATGTCAATCTTTTTAAAATTTCTTTCTTTTTAAAGAAATCAGAAATTGTTCTAAAGTGAATGTTATATAGCAATGTTCTGCAACCCAAGTCCAAGAGGAGCTGTGAGGGGGACCTCTCTGCACATCTTCCCATGCCTTACTTGTCCAGGACAAACCATCTAGGTTAACACCAATGTGAGGGAGAGAGAGGATAAAGCAAAACAGGACATAATAAATGTTAGAAAAATTAGTTGCAGTCTGAGTGAAAATGGAGGAGAATCTAATATGTATAGTCTTGAGATCCTGTATCCCAATTCTTGTGGTATATACAGACTGGGAAAATGTCACATGTCTGCAGATTAGTGTCCCTGAAAAGTCCTAGTCTCTACCACGAGGTGGGCCTTGTGTGCTGTATGTTCACTTCTCTGTGCTTAGTGATTCTGCCATTCCTACTTTCCAGTGTTCTAAACCATCATCACATCCTTAATTCCCCTTCTAAATCCCATTCCTCAGGGCCTTCCACAGATAACCTTGCTTCCACCACTGTAGGAAGCCATTATGCATTTTCTCCCTCAATGTCCTACTGATCCTAGCCACCTAAAAGATACACACATCCATATCCATAAGTACTTACATTGTTTGAGTATATTTGGTTGAGTTGCACTTTCTTCTAATCAAGATCAAATCTGCCACATGCAATTTTCTCCTCCCTACCTTTCTTTGTTAGTTTAGCTTCATTTTCTAAAATCCAAAACTTCCATCTTGCCTTTCCCGGCAAGATCTATCAATTAACTCTTCTTTCTAGTGTCTTATCTTAATCTCTTTTGCTTGACTGGATGTAGCCATAGTTTATTAAAAAAAAACAACAAAAAAAAACTTTGTTATCTTATTCCCTTCCTCAAAAAAAAAAAATTCCTCACCTGGCCATGCTTTCTTTTCTGGCTCTTCTCTCTGCTTATCTTCAGTCTTGCCTGAATAATCTTTATTCCAATTTTCTAAAACAGTAGTCAACATTTACTGTCTCAACTTGCCCATCTCTGGCCTTCACAGTCTGACTTTTGCCCTTATCACTTTAAAGGATTCTGAAAAAACATGATCATTTACTTCTAAATTCCCAAACTAAGTAGCTACTTTTTAATACAATTCTTATTTATCTTCTTTGCTTTTCATACTCTCAACTATGCTCTCTTCCTTAAAATCATGCTCTCTCTTGGCATCTGAAAACCTTTCATGTGTTCAAAAAGTATTTGAACATCTATTACATTCCATATACCATGCTGGTTGATATGGATGCAAGAATGAGTAATTTCTTTCCTTTAAGGATATTAGTTACTTCCGGGCAAGACATAAATAGGTAAAAAGAGAATTATAATCCTGCATGCTAAGTATACACAGTTTAAGATGCTGTTCAAATATCATCCAGGCTACCTTTCATGATCACCTCTTTTGTGGTCACTCTTTAGAGACAAGATGGCTACCCTTTCTCAAAATTTGGCTTGAGAATGATGGTGCCACACAGGCACAAAGATGGTTTGAAAATGTTTGTTACTTACATAATCAGCTTTCTGGGGATAGTGGGCGGGCCTCCTACCCTCGTAAAAAATGATTTGAGAGACCAAGGGAAGGAGACTAGCTTGAGATTTTTATGGTGGTTAGCAGGTATGGTGAGGGAAAGTGTTCCTGAACCTCCCATAACAAAGAAGGAAGCACTCCAGCCTTCCTATAAGTTTGCCCAGATGTGGGGCAGAGGGGAAAAGAAAGGTGTTTGGTTTAAAAGCTGTCAGTAGTAGTCAAATAATGGAGTTAGAGTCTTTATTACAATTCACCCAATTTACATTAGATGCCTACCCATTCCCTCCTCTAAGGTTACACTGACAGTATTTTATGATAAATTTTCATTTGTATCCTTTTAAAGGCATCAGCTATATAGTAATCATTGTTGTATTCCTGGTTCATTAAATGTTATGTTTAATATGTGTTTGTTGAAGAGATGAACGAAATGATGTCAATCCAAATTAACACTATGTAAAGATATTAAAAACCTAGGAATCAACTACGGAAAAGAGGTTGGCATCTATCTTCAATGGACTCAGAAGGCCAGTGTGTTTAGGATAGAATAAACAAGGTCAGTAACTTGAAGTAAATCTGGAGAGGTAAATAGAACTTTCTTCATGAAAACATTGCTGTCTCTACTGAACAGTATAAGCCTGCCAGTTTCCAGTCACAATTACACTGCAGTGTC
The DNA here is from genome assembly GCF_000442215.2 of Lipotes vexillifer. NCBI lineage: Eukaryota > Metazoa > Chordata > Mammalia > Artiodactyla > Lipotidae > Lipotes > Lipotes vexillifer. The sequence continues at coordinate 1,097,253 of NW_006785255.1, forward strand.
CTAACCTTGACTCCCAGAGAACTAATCTCTAGTTTCAGGTGGAGTAAGTAGCTATCTCTATGATGACATCTGAGGGGGAATCAGGAGTTTCAATTCTCCAAATACCTTGCCAATTTGTTACAATTCTCAAATTTTTACTGATAAAACTCTTTGCCAGTAAAGCATTAATTCCATATGTCATCAGTAAAAATACTATAAAATGAAAAGAGAAAATTAAGATATTAACTTGCTATTACAGTTGACTATATTTTATTGCCTACCAAAAACCCTGACTTGGGTAAATAGAACTTACATATTGGATCAATAGAAATATGATCTTTTTTTGGTAGTCAGTTGTACTGTGTTAATTATCCATTTCTTCTTAACAAACTACTCCAAAACATAGTGAATTATCATTTCTCATGATTCTATTTGTTGGCTGGATTCTGCTGGTCTCCCCTGGGTTCACTCTTGTTGCTGCATTCAGCTGGTGAGTTAGCTGAGGGCAGGGCTCACCTGGGATCGCATGGATGGCTGGGCTTCTTCACAAACCTAGAGAAGTCATAGGATTCCAAGAGAATGAAGGCAGCTGTTGCAAGGCTCTTAAGGCCTATGTTCAGGAACTCAAAAAATGTCACTTCCACCACATTTCTTCCACCACAAGGCCAGTTCAATTTTAAGGGAATGGAGAAATAGACTCTATCTCTGCATGGGAGGAGTGGCAGAGCCACTTTGCAAAAGGATGTGCCTAATGTTTTAACCATCAAACAATATATCAGAGTCTACCTCTGGTCACACAAATTATTCACATTCCTTCAACATGCAAAATATGCTCACTCACATCCAAGGACTCCAAATTCTCACCCCAATTATAGCATCAGGTTTTGAGTCCAGTATCTCATAACCAGTGTCTGGTTCAGGGTGGGTGAAGCCCCTCAGGTCCGGTTCCTCAGGTGCAGCTTCTTTCGATTCTAAGAGCTGGGGACTAGAAACACAAATGATCTTCCAGTCACACACCACAGTATACAATGGTAAGAGAGGGGCAGAATAATAATAATAGACACTCCTGTTCAAAAAAAGTAAGAATGGAGCAATGGGAATATTCAACACCCACATCTTGCTTTCTAATTCTATTAAGCAATAGAAGGAACCAGAGCTCCTTGGAGAGATGGCTGGTTCTAGTCCATTAAAAAAAAACTGAAAAACTTAATTAGAGGGTCAAAGACCCCCAGTTCATCTTCAAAATACCTGACCAGTACACCTGAAAACTGTCAAGGTCATCAAATACAAAGACTAAGATACTATCACAGAGGAAACTGAAGAGTCGAGATGACTGAATGCACTGTGGTATCTTGCAGAATATTCTGAAACAGAACATTAGGACATTGGGGAAATAGTGAAAATTTTCACTGTTTAATAATGAAATGCTGTGGAGTTTCATTATTAGTAGTGTAATTACTATATTACTATATTGTAATTACAATATTCGTTCCTTAGTTGTGACAAATGCTTCATGGTTGTGTATAATGTTAATAGTTTGGGAAAGTAGATGAGGAGTATATGGGAATTCTCTATTATCTTTGCAGCTTTTCAGTAAATATAAAAGTAATCTAAAATTTTTTAAAACTTTAAGAAAAAAAAAGAGACTAAGAGTGGGAAGCACATAGCAGTCATGATTTTCTTGTAATTTTGAAAAACAATTGGTACATGTCACCAGCTTTCCCTCCTCTGGAAGCAAGGCAGGTTTCTTAATTAGGGTCAAGTTCTGCAGCCTGGGAGTGATTCTCAAATCCATTGTTCTCGGATCTTGACTTCAGCTTCAGACTTTTTGGTTCTGCTGTCTGAGAAGTCTTCTCTTTTTGATAGAAATAGCTGCTTTTGCAGTTGATTAGTTATCTTAGCCTGCTCTATTTTTCATAGAAAGTTAAAGTTCCAGAGGCCTTTCTTTTCCTGTTCCTTTTGGTCCAAGGAGGCAGGGTTTGCATCAATATCATTCTCTTCAAATTGTCATGAATCTTATTGGTGTTGATGCCATGCCCCAAAAGTGATATACATAATTCTTTTTGGAACAGATCTCTATCTACTTTGAGCATATAAAACTGCTGTGGGACAACACACTTGATTTTTAGAAAACCTGTGACTGATTAGGGGTCAAGTAGCCACCACCCTTAGTCTTTCTGAGATCTTAGCAAAGGGTTTTATAACTTCATATTTAAATAGATATTTACTTTATATTTATATATATTTATAGATCATCTCTTACATGAGAATCTTCTATAGGATGGAAATGCGAATTGGTTTTATATTTTAACCAAGCAATTCTTAGCTTTTCTATATTTCCTTTACATTCTGCTTTCAAACTGAAAATTTCTCTCTTAACTCATCTCTCCTTTCCCTCACCTTGCAAGAAACACCTACAAACAAAAACCAAAACCAAATGGCACTTTCAATGCTACCTGACACTCTCCTTAGCCAGATCCATAAATTCATTTTCTATATTCAAATTCCTGCAGGCAATATTCTCTTGTTCTGCCACTATGTAACTCAGTTGCATTCTTACTAGTCTCCAACAGCACTTCCTCACTGCTCTTCCAGCCCCCACTAATAAGCCTCCTTCCAGCCTCTATTTTCTCCTCTCCCCGACCTGACAACTCCCACTTCCCAATCTGTGACCTAAACAACTAGTTGCATCACCCTGTTGGAGGACAGAGGGAACAAAAAGTTCCCACTGAACTGAGCATCATAGCCATATGAACAATGGGTCAGTTGGGTAACTTACAGAGTGAGATCAAGATCAGGCAGACAATGATCCAGAAGCATTCACAGCTGCACTCCGCACTACCTGGGGGCCATTGGGATAATTTCATAGTTAACCTAGGGTATGGAGGTGGGTGCTTGGAAACAGAATGTGCATTCCTAAGTCAAAGTTTATGAATTGATAACTAGTCTTGTGGGCACTGGGGATATGTCAGTGAAGTTTTTTATCATTGTTTGGGGACTAATAGACCATAGAGGCTACTTGATCCTAATGATTAACAAACAGTATATATTAACTACAATGCCCTTGATGACAGAGAGTGATTTACTCACAATACAGTCCTGAGTAGAGTCAGTGAAACGACAGGAGAAACTGTAAGGGCCCAAGATGGCATCAGTTATGCTAACAGCCATACATGCCCCATCTCATGAATTTCATAGCAAAATTCTTTGGTCAAGATATCCACATAGCATCCTATTTCTTTCCATGATTAGGAGTGGAAAAGCACATCAAGGAGAAACAAATTAAAAAAAAAAAAACAAAAAACTAATTCAAGCCACTGTTGATAAAACAATATAACATGTCCAGAGATTATTCTCTTCTTCACCTTGACCAATGCCAAGAGGAGGCAAAATCAATATTGAAAATGACAAAGTAATTGAGGATATAAAGAGCTGGTTATATTTCTAGGTTATAAGGTACACCTGATTGATTCATTTTATAAGAGTGTTGGAGGGCGAAGATATTGAATAATACCCTCCCAAATGAGAAGAAAATTTGATACCAAAAAATGAGGCAGGCAACTCCATAAAATGCAATTATGAAGATTATTGTGGGTAACTTACATATAGGGAGGATTGGGCTGACGATGGTCCAGAGGCATTTGCAGCTGCACTCTGTGCTGAAAAGGGTACAGGTGGATCTAAAGGGGTCAAAGCTAAAAGTAGAATCTGACTATTAGGGAGAGGCACATCTGCACCCCCCACCAGGGGTCTCATGGCCACTATCTGCATCAGCAAAAGGCATTCTTCAGTTTTCATATCAGATAAAGGCAGAGTAAATGTTGATAGGGAACTTATCTGGCTTGGGTACATTCCTTATGAGTAGGCTAAAGCTCAGTCATGCGGAAGGGGGTGGAGCTAGGACTGGGACCTAAGATGGAGCTGACAAATTGGAGTCAGTGTGGTTGAGCCACACAGGAGAGTGTCTAAAATGTTAAAGGGTGAAATATAAATGATCATTTATTGATTACCTCCTGTGTCAGCACTGTTTTAAATACTTTAAAGTATTATAATAATTTAATACTTAAAGCAACTCTACGATGTAGAAAGTTTTCCCCAAAGTTCATCTTTTTAAACTCTGGTTAAGATGACCAAGAATCTGAATTTTCTTCTTTGAAAATTCCATGAATATCCACATTTTCTTCTCTGTTTTAATCTTCATGTGTATCTATTTATTCTAAGGGCAAAATTAGCTGGATTTATACACAATTTTACTTTAGTTTATGCTTTTTCCCCTTCTGTATAATTGGTTTATACCTGGAGTTACTCTCTGAAAGTTATGGAGCTATAGAGCTTGAAATCATTAGTTTTCAAAGCATAATGACAAATTAAGAGATAAAAATCTTAGACTAGGAGATAAGATATATTTAAGAATCTCTTCTGCTCATTTTTCATATATATATAAAATAAAGATGGGATTGGGAGAAAAATATGAGATAATATTACAATGCTGTTGTGTATTAATGGTTTTGTGAAAACTTTTTATGGAATTTTTTTCCTAACATAGAAATATGCTCAGTTCCAAAAGTATGGGAAATGTTATGTCACCAAACAAATATTTAGAAACCAGTATGCAGTAGTCTCTATCTCTTTAAATTTCCCAAATATCCCAAAGGTCAATGACTATGAGAAAGATAGTAGCATAAGGACATGACCTAAAGTCACAAATAAATGATGTATGGGAAACAATATCAAGTAGTCATACTATATGCGGTTTTGCTTTTGGCAGAGGAAACTGTCCCAGTCAGCTTGATCTGCCATAACAAAATACCACAGTCTTAGCGGCTTAAACAGTAGGAATTTGTTTCTCAGAGTTCTGGAGCCTGAAAGTTCCAGATCAAGGTGACAGAAGGGTCGGTATCTGGTGAGAGCTCTCTCCTTGTTTTTTTTTTTTTTTTTTTTTAATAGATCTTTATTGGAGTATAATTGCTTCACAATACTGTGTTAGTTTCTGGGTTTTTGGTGTCTGCTTTCTCACTGTTTTTTTTTTTTTTTTTTTTTTTTTTTAATAGATCTTTATTGGAGTATAATTGCTTCACAATACTGTGTTAGTTTCTGGGTTTTTGGTGTCTGCTTTCTCACTGTGTCCTCACATGGCCTTTCTTTGGTGCCTGCTAAAGAGAGAGAAAGAAGAAGCAAGCTCTGTAATGTCTCTTTTTATAAAGGCACAAATCCCATCATGAGGGCTCCACTCTCAAGACCTCATCTAAACTCATCTAGACCTCATCTAAATCTCCTAAAGGCCCCACCTTCAAATACCATCACATCGGAAGTTAAAGCTTCAACATATGAATGGGGGGTGGGGGAAACAATTCAGTCCATAGAAACTTCATTGCTTTCTCTTTAAAAAAAAAAAAACAAACATATATCATAGTAGCTTAAAGTTAGAAGCCTCAGTAAAATAGAATGATGATTCCTTTCAGGTTCTAACCAAAGCCCCATCTAACAAAGCCCCCTTATCTTTCATGTGGCTTTAACCCATACTGAGGTATTAAAACAGGGTGAGATTTTTATTCCTTGGGCTTGTATACAGTGAGAGCTATATATATTGTGGAAGCTATATGTCTTGCCTTTTCTTGATCTACTTTACTCCAAGTTGCTGATGAGCTACTAAACTGAATGTAGCTGATGAACACTTGAGAGCAGTAGTGCTAAAGCAACACTGAAGAGGATTGTGTATTGGCCAAAATTGTGAAAGATTGTTTTTTAAAGAAACACAAAACAATCTTAAATATCTATACCAAATTGATGTTATGAATCTGTGAGATTGTCAAATGGGCATATAATGGATAAGGTCATGGTCTGAAGTCCTACAGAATTGGCTTTGGATTTTACCATAGGCATTTATTAGTTGTGTGGGCAAGGGCACATTGTCCTCAGTAAGCTCACAGGAAGATCATTCATTAAATGAGATAATTAATGCAAGGCATTTAGCACATTCTTTCATCTAATGAATGTTTATTGAGTACAAACCATGCACCACATTCCTTGTTAAGTGCTGTGTATTGACTGGTGACTGAAAAGGAGCTGGAACCTGACCTTAGGATGCTTTACTGCAGTAAGACAAAAATAGGGCAAATAAATACTTACAAATTGAGACAGTGTCCTGAGGAACTAAGCAAGTCACCACCATGATAGAGAATAACACAGCTGGAAGGAAGAGGGGAGAGGAGGGATTGGGAAGGATGAGGGGAGAGGAGGGATTGAGTGAGACAGCTGGGAACCTAACGCTTATTAGAGGAGATGATTTTTAAGTGAGAAGTCATGGAGAAGAGGGAGATACCCCCCAAAAAGCAAGTTTAGGGTAGGTGAAGCTGACACAAGAGGACTCCAAAGAGGAAAACTCAGCTGCAAGAAAAATCTCAAGTGTTAAAACATTGAAAGGACAACAGTATGGCTTGGGGGTGATGGTGTGGTTGTTGACAACAGAGCCTGGCATTAAGGAAGCATTTACAAATGCTTTTAGCTTTTATTTTTGACATTTTTATGAGAAAGAAACAATGAAAACCATCTAGTATAGTGCTTGAAATATATTGGGTGCTCAATCAACAGAATTGATTGCTGTTTTTATTATTTTTAGCAGTACTAGTAGATTTGCTATTTTCTGAAGAACAGATCTCACTTTGAGTGTCCCCTTTTGATAATGCTCTTATCTATCTGTCTTTCTGTCAGTCTCTGTGTCTCTCCCTGTTGTTTTTATACATACCTTCAGAGCATTTATATTAAGCTATTGTATCCTCTAGATATTCCACACATAGTTGGTAGTCTCTGTGGAATATGTGTTTCTCTAATACATTTACATTATTTATTCCAACCAAAGGTTTTTTGCTTTATTTGCTAAAACGTATTTTAGAGAGAAATGACTAAACAAAAATTTAAAAATCAAGTTAGTTTGATAAGATACCCTATATTTGGTATTGAGAGCAGTGATCATTACTGTGATTATCTGGAAAAAAATTAGAAGCCTTGCTCTAGTAAGTGGGATTTGGGAACCCCCAAAATTATTTGCCCCTCTTCAGCCACAGGGAGGCCTGCTATTCTCTGCAAGCTATCATGAATGAGTGATTTGAGATTCTGGATACTTCAGAGCTTCTTCCAAATGAACAAAAGACAGTCATGCTTGGAGTCTTGGTGGCATTTAATCAGCCCTTTAATGTGATTCTAATGGTGTGTGTGTGTGTGTGTGTGTGTGTGTGTGTGTGTGTGTGTGAAAATTAACAGTAAATTCATTATGAAAACCCATTTACCACAGGGTTGACACCAGCAAAAGCCTGAGGCAGCTCAGGAAATTCTGGGACATGCCATCTGTTTCGGTGAACATAACTCAGATCTTCCACATCCGTGCTCACTCACTGGGGCTTAATAGCTTCTTGCACAGCTCCTTTTCTCCTCAGGACATACACATTCAGACACAGAAAACCATAAAGGCCAAATGTCTTCTTTAATCCTCTGAGGCTTAGCTAGCTAAAAGGAAACTGTCAAGAGCCATAGCAGCTGGCTGTGTGAAAATAAAATAATAATACTAAAAAGAAGAAGAAGAAGAAGAAGAAGGAGAAAGAAAAGAAGTTAATTTGCTGATTTAATTCATTTAAGATTCTCTTTTTCTCCGTATTGTTGCTTTTGTGTCTGATTTTTATGCATATTTAAAATAGAAGGTATAATTTGCTTATACCTACATTGTTATGATTTACTCTTCAGAACTTTGCTGAAGTGTAAATGACCTCACATACTATTTGGGTGTGCTTTCTGTGGCATGCACAAACTGACTTAGAAACTAACATATGCTGTTATTACTCATAATGGATCAACTTTGTCTGAAATATTTGTGCCCAAAATTACCATTCGGCATGTTTCCAAATTCAAATCCACCTTCTGCCCTGAGATGAAATTCAAGGATTTGTTTTCTGTTTTATATATTTTGGAGAGGCTGCTTTCACTGCTGCAATAAGGCGTGTTCAGTATTTACATTATAATGACTATTTATGGAGGTTTAATATGTTGCAAATTGCATCCGACGGAAACTTGGCAAGTGGTGCAGAGATGTGGGACCACATTCAACTATATTTAACATCATATAAAGCAGTTGATCTTTTGAAAATCTATGGTGTTAAATGACATTTAGCATAATCTTACATACTTTTTTCATCTTTTGCTTTGTAGAAGTTAAAAATTGTTCTGAGACTTACAGTAACTTTGCCAACAATTTACCAAGGTGAAGGGGCAATGAGAGAATCTAAAATCAACCTACTTGTTTTTTAACTGCTAATGCTTTGTAGATTGTTATTGGACTTTTGTATTTTTGTATAATCATTTACCACATCCTCCTGTGGCTGAGTAGAAGATGGAAGCAGAAACTGACCTGGAAAAAGACACGTGTAGATGAGAAAGAGTAACACAATAGCCAAAATGAAATGGTCAGTCTGTATTACAAGAGCAGTTTATATTATACTATACCAGTTAAATTCTAAAGTCTAAACTTCTAGACAGGTAGGAAGAGGAGAAAAAAGTTCTTCATCATTTCATAACTTTTAATTTGTAAAAAGGTCAAATCAGAATTAGATTATGTAAACAATAGCATCTCCAGTTAGTGTTTAACTTCAAAGGAAGATTGTTATTTCTTGAAAATAACATTGTCAGGGAAAGCAATTGGTCACGGGCCCTGAGTGTCCCTGAATATTCTTGCCAGGTGCATAAACTGCAAGGTTTATCCATCTCCTGATCCTGAGCAGTCTTCATAGTTAGCCACATGGGCCACTGAGCAGGTTCGGATGACCAGAAAATGGCCTCATTCCCTCATGGAGTGGAACTGGCTTGTTTGCTGCTTGCTCAAGGATTGCTTGTCCCTTGGCTCTAAGCATCCATCTGGGCCCATGGTGTTGCCCGTAGGACTTGGAGACCCGGGATCCGGCACCACTATACTGATGTCCCTGCTGTGTGCTCTGCTGTGAGTGATAAACTGTCTCATCTACATTCGGCGCCTATGGAATAGTAGCAAGTTTGTTCCCTCCCTTCCTATAAGGTTGAGATTCCTCCCTCACAAATATATTTTGAAAGATCCTCCCTGCCATCCAAATTTTTCTCCTAATTATTTAAAAATTGTACATTGGCAAATGAAGTATAATAAACAATAGAAGTTATTTTACATAGATAATATAGACACCACTCTTATTTTTAAAAATCATTGTATAACTTTTATTAGAAGAGGGTTAAAGATATCTCCCATTTATTGGTGTCTTTTATGTACATTTTTCTCAATATCCTTATAAGGTCAGTATTATTATTAATACATACCAGGGAACTTAGGTGTAGCTAACTCAATAACTTGGCCATGTCAGATAGCTTTTAAACTCAGTTCTGACTGACTCTTAATCCAGTGTTCACAAAGTCTAAATTCAGCTGCCTTAAGACCAACGACTGCTTTAAATAGTTTATATTAGTTTTATTTCCTAATATAAATTTCATGTGCTAAAACATTTTTTCTCAGGGATTTAGTCTGTCACCTCCAGGTGTGGCTCTTGTACCCTTTTTATTCTATTGCTCTGTTGTCCTGAAATCATAAGTTTTACATGTTATACATTTGGAATAAGCCATCATTTGAACAAACTTCACTGTCATGGGACCTAGGCTGTTTCTAATAAATAAGGTAGATGTTTCAAATAAACTTGATTGTTCATATTAGTAAATAACTAGATAGTCCCCAAAAGGTTGAAATTATTTTAAGTAAACTGATTTATGGTGCATTTAATTCACCTCAATTTTTTATGCAATAGGATCTAGTTTTGCCAGACTCCTTGATGCTATAGATAAGTGAGTAGAATCTAGGTTAAGTAAGGACCAGACGGTCAGAGGTGGATAGGGTGGAGTATATTTGGGTATATTTGATATCTCATGTTTAAGATTTTTCCAGTTGTAAAGCTACTACAGTAACATAATGGCAGTAAATAAAGCAAAACCAGCTGATTCTACTCTCAGACTGATTAAATTTATAAAACTTTACTTACTGTCAAATCTTCTAACTGCATGCAAATAATTAATACATGATTGAACATCTATTGGGGCTCTGTAGTATTTAAGCCAAAACTTCAGAAACAGACTCTAAAATGTACTGAGGAAATAGCAGTGGTGGACACTTTTGTATCCTAATAACTATACTTCCAAAACGTCGCTTTGGAGAATCACTATCTTCTGTGCTTAAAATGGGAAAGTTTTGAGTAGTTTCAATTCTCAGGCTAGTGCCTGAAGAAAGAAGTAGAAGTTCTAGTTACGTAAGATGGAGTCTGACTGCATACAGAAACAGCCCAGGCCAGCCTGGTTGATTGAATCTACAGCTCTCAGGCATTGCAAGTAAGAAGAAAGCAGGTCTAGGCTCTGTGGAATCTGGAGCTTAAACTATGGGAAGTGACCTCTCAAATCCAGAAAAAGATTATGAAATTAGGTATAAAAATGTGTTTATTTATACTGAGAAAAAAGTTAAATAACATTTTTAAATGTAACAAAACTGACAAATATCACAAATACCACCAAACCTAGAAAAATAATATTAGTTTTAGTTAATTAACTTCTGGATTCCCTTCCATAATGGTTTTTTTTTTTTTTTTTTTTTTGGCTGCATCCCGAGGCATACAGGATCTTAGTCCCCTGAAAGGGATTGAAACTGTGCCCCCTGCATTGGAAGTACAGAGTATTAAGCAATGGACCACCAGGGAAATCCCACTTCTATAATGTTTTTAAAACATTTTTTCCCTGCATACTCTTTAATCACCACTTCAAATGACAGCAATTATGTAAATTATTTTCCTTTAAAAATATTTTATTAACTGCAGTATATATTAGGAGTAATAGTGACAGATGAATAAAACATAAGCTTACAAAATACAAAAAATAACCTTTGGTATCATAATTGTATATAATACAATACTTGACAATATTTTATTAATGTGACATTCTAATCACAAGATTATTCTGGCTCATTTTTCTGCAAGTCCATTAATTAGCTTGGCACAATTTTTACTTTCAGCAACTTCATTTTCAAGCAATATAATTGAAAGCAACATCAGTTGCTCTTTTCCAATGCAAGATTTCAAATAGTTTTTGATAATTTGGGATCTCTTAAGAGTATTTTATAGGCTATGACAGCATTGAGATAAATTTCTGACAAATTATTTTGAAATATAAATTTTAGTACATCTAGAGCTGATGATTCTTGTGGAACAATTTTTCTAAAAAGATTTAACTTTTCATACTATCAGTTCTGTGTTAAGTCTGAATTTAATTTTAAATGTAAATTTATACCATGGCAATTTAATGGACATTTGCTTGGCAGTGTTGCAGTTTTCAAACCCAGAAATTCTGAACTCTTTGAAATATCCTAATAACTCCCTGATATGCTTTAATGCATATCAGTGGGCTTGCTCTTGACTGTTGTGTCTGTGGGCTTGAACTTGAGTGTGTGCGCACAGCCGCCAGGCATACCTTTTCTGTTCATTGCGTGCTTCATGGTCCCATTGGACTCCACATACGAGATGCAAGTTCAAAGAGAACATTATTAAGAATTTGAAAGTGGGCAAACATAGGCTCCTTGCGAGGGTGAGCCCCTGCCACCTCACAGTCGCAGGCCCCTGAAGCTGGCCCTGCTCACACCTCCAGGTTTACTGTCTCTGGTCCAACCTTCCTCCCTGTCTCTAATCCCAGCAGAAGCAACACTGCTTTCTGTTCAACTCTTCTTCCTTTTGGTGCCTCCTGTCACATCACCCAAAGGACCTTGCTCCATTAGGCATCTCTTTTCTCTCCAGCATTTTAAAATTATAACGTTGTTCTTTATCAAGAACTTCTAGATGACTGTGAGTGTAAATTTTTAAACATAGAAAATTTATTATTTATTTTATCATGGTTGAGTAATAATTGTATTTTTGTGTTGGTAATTTTGAAAATATTTTAGATTTGTGATTTGGTATTAATAATGTTATGTGGACATTTAGGATAGTTTTCAAAGTTGTGAAAATCTCTATCAAAATTTCTTTTATGTATTAGCTGTCTCATTTCAGGGCATTTCAAGTTTTCTTGTGCAATGACCACTTTCAAGTGGCTATTGAATTGACAATTGGCATTAACCAGTTTGTCACTGGTGTTCTTGTTATACTGTAGTATTCTGAGTATTTTATTATCTTTCTCATTGATCATATTGGTTAAATCAGCAGGCAATTTAAATAGTTTCTTAAAATGTGTTAATATGATTTACTTCTCTTCATTAATTGGATTCTCAATCAGTGCCTATTCATTATTTCTATTTGGAAATGATCCCCTCATACAAAGAATTACTGATTTTTGTATTATATGGGTTTTTGTTGTGCTGCAATTCATTTCTCATTGTAGAATCATTGTCTTAATTTCCTTGTACATATTTTTGATTCTGTTTCCTACTCCATTAATTTTTAATCTGAGTTTTAAAAAACATATTTAATAGGTAAATTTTAAAACATACAAAATATAAGGTCAAATCAGTTATCTGTAATTTCCATTTGTTTTATTGAAACTTTCTAAAACATCCTTCTAAAGTTCATTTAATACAACATATTGCCAGCTTACCTTTTCCTTAGCCAGATCCTAAAATATAGTCACAGCTATGCTAAAGTCACCCATCAAAGGTACAATATATGCAGGAGTCATAGATATGGAAAGAGACACCTGTCTTAATAAATTGAGGTTAAAATGTCTTACTTTTGAAAAATATTATTTTATAAAAGTTCCATCATGTGAATATGTTACTGAAGTCTTTCTCAGGGACTCTGAAAAGACTCATGCAGGTGCAGGACCTTGAAGCTTAAGCTTCAATAACTTCTTGGTAAATGGGCCTCTGCTGCCCACCTGAGGAGGAATCCAACCATGAGCCATCCCAAGAGCATGGGGGCTCTGAAGCTGTAGATGGCTCCCATGGTAAAAACATTCCAGAAACCTAGCCTTGTATGGGAGAGAGAATGGGGCTAGGGAAGGTAAGTAAGGCCATTTCACCAAAGACTGGTTCAGATTTTAAGACTGCCAAGAGTGACAACTTGGGCTCAGCTGAAGATTGTTGTCTCTTCTATTTACTACTGAGAAACAAACCAACAGTACAAAGTAAAAAATATGTGAGTTAAGGACATTGCTTCCCAATGCTCCCCTAGTTCCTTACCAACACAACTCAAAACAGTCTCAGAATTGGGTAACTCTTGAGGTCTGAGTGCTAGAAGCCTCTAATCTTTCCTAAGTTACACCAGGAAGGAGTTACTTTGGCCTTCACATGTCTACTGCTACATTGGGTCTACTGCAGGCCTGACCATATGGTACCACAAAAAGAGGAAGAACCAGAGTTAAGACTTCTAACACAGGCTAGGGGCCAATAGTACTGGCTTTTCCAAGACTGAGGGGTTTCCTCGGAGAAAAGAGGCACTTCTCAGTTAAAACCAGGACAGTCCCAGGAGAATCAGGCTGATGGATCATCCTAAATCAGAGAGATTGATCCTCTAAATAGAGCCCTATATCATAATATTTCCTAAGGATCAGAATATGGATTTTGGAGTACTATAGTGAGTTTGAATCCAGTTTCTAGTCACAGAACTTGGGCAAATGGCTTAACCTTTCTGGGCCTCATTCATAAATCAGAGATGACAATGTCCATATCATAGAATTTTTGTGATCAATGAATTACCTACTAAATGCAAAGTTCCTAGTATAGAGTCTGATACTTTGAAAACTAGTGGTTTCCCATGTCACTCATATGGTCATCATCATCCAAGGAGTTAGACCTGGTGGGTGAAGTCAGCAGCAGTCAGATGATGGAGATATTTTCAGCCAGGTAAACTTCTGGCTGTTTAGAGTCCTGTCCAAATAAAAGCTACCAAATTAAGGGTCTTTGACAATGTCTTGGGGTATTAGGGAAGAGGTTTCTGTCTCTTCTTCTGTCTCTTCTTTCTCTTCTCTGAAGAGAAAGGAATTGGTAAGAACCAGGCAGATTACACAAGTACCAGCTGAATGGGCTAGTTTCAAGGTAGTACATCAATCCCATCAGGGAATTAGTACCACAACCAGAAAGCTGAAGAGGTTGGAATTTTGGCTTTGTGTCCTTGGGTGACAAAAGCTTCTTTGTACCTATGTTGTAGAAGAATTTATTAGTGGAGATTAGTACTAATGAATGCTAAATTCCTGGGACTACGCCTGAGTCCTGGTAGGTACTGAATAAGTGGAAAAGAAGAGTGATACAGGTGACCCATCCTCAGCCTAGTAAGGCTTAGGGGTTATGTGCCACTCCTAGAGCCCATGACAAGTGTGCCAGTTACCCAGGTACCTTAGTGCCAGGAATGCAGGGACCTCTCTTGGCCGATTGCACATGGGTCCATCTATTCTGTATTGCCAATCTGGGTGCCAAAGTGTCTGAGATCATATCTGCTACCCAAAGAGAACTTTGTGATAAAGTGTTCAAATTCCAGTGATCAGCTGAGCTAAAAAGACTCAAGTGGGAGTACCAATCAGAGCATCAGGAAGCTCTAGACCTAGATATGTGAGAGGGTATAAAGCAAGGGCAGTGGTAAGTAACACAGCAGTGACTGAGCTAAGCTATGAGCCCCTCAAAGGCAGAAGTTTGACCTTCTGTGTTTGTGTCTCAAAAGTGGCAGTTCCATCCCAGGAAGGCAATAGCTGTTTGCTGGTATTGCTTCTGGTGTAAGCTGGAGTGTTAACCAAGTGTCTTTTTGAAGCTGGGGAAGGGAGAGGGTCTAACTTTTGTTGGACACATTGTTGGCTTCATGGGATAATTGGGCACAGTGAATACATAAGACTTCACAGATTTCTTTAGATAAGGGGAATGCCTTTTGGTTTAGTTGTGGGTGCTATTCTGGGATCTGGAAGGGCAATTGGGTGAGCAATATATTAATAGTGACAATAGAGTCCATTGCCACTGGAGAGCAGCAACTACCCATGTATCCTTGGGCTTACTGGTGTTGAGAATGCCAGAGAAGCATGATTTGGGCAAAACTGAGGGAATCACTTGTGTCAGAGGAAGATGAGACCTCCCAGGAATAGCACCTGGGGCCTTTGGGAAAAGATAGGTTCACTAGTACAGTGATTAACTTGAAGATGGGTCCAATAAATATTTGTTCAATGGTTGAACAAATACAATAATGAACAAATGAGTACTGTGGTTTTCAAATGCCCTGGGTGACCTTAGGCAGAGTTACCACATTCAATGAACTGCCAAATACCCAGAATATCAGAAAACTGGACAAAAGCGTAAAGTTATAGAAATTAGAAGAGAATCACATTCCAGTATTTCTTAGTTCTTGCACAATTATTTGAGTGAAATAGGTTTTCTAAAGCTATTGTACAGATTTGGAGCTAAGGAGTATTTTCACATGAAATTCTTTTGGCTGATGCTATGAAGCCTTACAGTCACCACAGTGAAGAAGAAATCACTGGTGTTTTGATGTATTTAAGAAAGCAAGATGGGTTTGTGGTATATAGGGGTTGGGGTAATAGAAATTTAAAATGCAAAACCTCAACCAATGCTTTGTGATTTTTTTCAAAATTGTTACATTCTAAAACTTTAATAGTGAAGAACTTTGCTTTATATAATTTCCCAACTGCTATCTTTTATAAGCGCTTCTAAAGTAATATAATATTTTCTCTCTTAGAGAAAAACACAAACTTTCTAAATTAATTTAAGCTATCTGCTTTATTGCCCATTACCTTTGGCACATCAAGTAGCAAATCTCATACTAAAAATCAGCATGTGGAGCATTATTGCAATCCACAAAATCTTCTTGGAGGGGGAAAAAAAATAAAGAAATATCCCAAGGCATAATATGCAAAACCACTTTTCACTATTCAAAAAACCATTGTGGACTCGGCTGACAATCCTATAATGACCTTCGTTGTTGCTCAGAAAGTATATGCTCTGTGAATACAACACATTTCACATTATCTAAAACTTGGTATTAAGGATTGATTCTGTTTTTAGTCCAGCAAAGGAGTGAAAGATGACTTTTCACTTAATTCCCATGACTTAGAACATGCCCCTAGCAAAACTGTTGAACTTTCTGTGTTTACATTCATAGAACAGAAATCCTAGCCTGATTAGTAAGGATGCAAAAAACATTAGCTTGAGCTTGTGATTAATTCAGGTGCATAAACTTACTTTGCATACACTAACTAAACCAGAGAAATTTAGATAGCCTGATCTATAAATTTCATTTAATCCAAATTGACCAAGCCTTCTGAAATATACACTTGTTTCTTTTTTTTCTAAAGTTGGAAAATCCATTCATAATTCTAGTTAATACTGGTTTTGTATCGAAGATTATGGATATTAAGTTGATTATATCACCAAGAAACCACTGTTTGCTATTACTATTTTTAGAAGTTAAATAAGAAATTCTCTTGATACCTAAAGAAACTCACTTAGTGAGTGGGTTGTATTATCTACTCAAAGATATTACTGATATTACTTTGAAATGTATTGAAGAGCCAGGATGAGGACAT
Organism: Lipotes vexillifer; assembly: GCF_000442215.2. Classification (NCBI taxonomy): domain Eukaryota; kingdom Metazoa; phylum Chordata; class Mammalia; order Artiodactyla; family Lipotidae; genus Lipotes; species Lipotes vexillifer. Next base: position 1,113,780 of record NW_006785255.1, read on the forward strand.
ATTTTGGACAACTAATTGACAACCAATATTATTTGTGTAGGACAAAAATGGGGGAAAAATGAACTTTTTAAAAATAGAAGTCATTCAACACCCACATGAAAACTTAGGGGAACATCTACACCAAGGTGGACCTAAATTCTAAGTCCATGACTCTACAGAACAACCCACAGGAGATCAGAGCTCACAGAACTTTGAGAGGGTGCCATCACATCCTACAACAGCTAAAGCCATATTCTGGTTCAGTGCCTCTTTCTGAGAATAATGTATCAGGGCAACCGTATAATCAAATGCTGAACAATTTTTGTGAGAATTGTCTTCATAAAGAAAGCAAGATGTTAAAAAATGTTTCTAAGACAATAAAGAGATTAATATTATTTATGCTGTGTTTCATTACACTCCCTTGGTTTCAAATGATTCTTCTTTCAAAAAAACTCAAAATCCTCCAGATATGATCCATATTGTTGAGTTGGACTATAGAACAATCATTTAAAGATGCTGGCTTGCCATTTACTCATTCACTTATTTAACAAATATTGACTGAGCATTAACTAGGTCAGCTAAAAGGAAGGAAGATACTCTCAAGGAGCTCACAGCTTGCTGTTAAGAGAGGGCCTCCTAGGGAAATAAACTGATCAGGAAAGTATGGTCTTGCTCTTGGGTTTGTAAGTCCAGGAATTTCATTTTTCAGTGTACCCATCGGTAATTTGACTCAGGAGAATAAATGCACGAGACACACAATTAAAGACAAAGAATCTTGAAAGCATCAAAATAAAAGTGACTTGTTACATATAAGGGTCCTCTCATAAATTATTAGAGGATTTCCCAGCAGAAACATTACAAGCCAGAAGGGAGTGGGGATGATATTGTCGAAGTATTGAAAGAAAAAACCTGCTGGCCAAGAATACTATATGGGGCAAAACTGACCTTCAAAAATGAAGGAAAAATAAAGAACTTCCAAGATAAAGGCTGAGGGAGTTCATCACCACTAGGCATGCATTACAAAAGTTGCTAAAGGAAGTCCTTCAAGTTAAAATAAAAGACTTAGGTTGGAACATAAAAGGATGTGAAAATATAAATCTCCCTGGTAAAAGTAAATATATAGACAAATACAGAATCCTGTAATATTGTAGTGGTGGTACATAAATTATTTTCAGTTCACGTATAGAATTTAAATTATAACAATATAAAAATATACTCATAAAAATATGTTAATGGATAAAAAATATTTTAAAAGATGTAATTTGTGACATTGATAATGTAAAGTAGTGGGGAAAATTTAAAGGAGTAGAGTTGTTACGTCACTGTAGTTAAGCTGTCATCAGTTTAAAATAGACTGTTTTAGCTATAATATGCTTTATGTAATCCATATGGTAACAACAAAGAAAATACCTATAGGAGATGCCCAAAAGAAAACAAGAAAGGAATCAAAGTCTGTTTTTACAAAAAATCAATTAAACACAAGAAAGGCAACAATAGAGGAAAAGAGGGACAAAATAGCTCTACAACATACAGAAAACAATAAACAAAATGACAATATAAGGTTTTCTTTCCTATCACCAGTTACTTCAAATATAAAGGGTTTAAACTGTCCAATAAAAAGACATAGAGTCTATGAATGGGTGAAAAAACAAGGTCTATTGATATATGCTGTTTAAAAGAGACTCACTCTAGATATAAGGGCATACATAGGCTGAAAGTAAAAGGATGGGAAAAGATATACCAAGCAAATGGTAACCAAATAAGAGTAGGAGTGGATATACTTATAGAAGACAAAATAAATTTTAAGTCAAAAACTATTACAAGATACAAAGAAGGACATTATATAATCATATATAATCAATTCACCAGGAAGACATAATGCTTATAAACACTTATGTACAAAATAGCAAAGCATCCAACTATATGAAGCAAACACTGACAGAATTGAAAAGGGAAATAGTAAAAAATAATAGTAGATTTCAATACTCTACTTTTAATAATGGATAGGTCAATCAGACAGAAGATCAATAAGCAGAGGACTTGAACAACACTATAGACAATTGAACCTAATAGACATATATAGAAAATTCCACCCAACAAGAGCAGAATAGATATTCTTCTCAAGAACATATTGAATATTCTCCACATATCTGGCCACAAAACAAAATAGCTGTCACCTCCATTCTGCTCCGTTATCTCTAGCAAGAGAATCACCAGTCCACTTCAACTGGAAATGTACCAAAAAAAGAGAATTCTAAGAAATATAGTTCAGCGAAGTGGACACTTTACAAAGTCATCACAGTCATCCATTAATTCAATAGTGTTCTGTGCAGTATGCCCTTTGTATTCTCAGTTGCCACATCTACAGATTCAACCAAACACAAATCAAAAAAAAAAAAAAAATTTCTAGAAAGTTTCAGAAAGCAAAACTTGAATTTGCCCTGCACCAGAAACCATTTACTCAAAATTTACCTTGGGTTTACAACTATTTACATAGCATCTACATTGTATTAGGTATTATAAGTAATCTAGAGATAATTTAAAATATATGGGAGGATATGTGTAGGTTATATGCAAATACTACACCATTTTGTATAAAGAGCTTGAGCATCTTCAGATTTTGGTATCTGCATGGGGTCCTAGAATGAGTCCCCAGTGAATATAAAGGGACAATTGTATTTTGTTCTTTTCTCACCTTACATATTCTCTTGCCTGCCTCAGCCTCCTCTATGACTTCAACTACCAATTCTATGTGAATATCCCCCAACTTTATATTCCCAGCTTAGCTGACTTGTCTCCTGAGCTCTAGACATAGATAATCAAGATGCTGCTGGACATCACCTCGATATCTCACATAATCCTCAGCTTATTCAAAATGAACCTCTTTCCTCTTTGCATAGTTCTCATTCTGGCTAACAGTGCCATTATTTACCTAGCATGCAAACTGGAAATCTTCTTGTCATTCCATACAACTTTCCTTCTCAAACATCTATGACTAGTGAATACTAGTTCCTATTTATTCCATTTCTCCTAGACTACTACTGCTATTATTCTAAATCAAGCCATTATCATCTCACATATAGATCAAGGCAACCACCTCCTGTCATCCTGTTCTCTCTCTTTTTTTTTTTTTTTTTTTTTTTCGGAATGTGGGTCTCTCACTGTTGTGGCCTCTCCCGTTGCGAAGCACAGGCTCTGGACGCGCAGGCTCAGCGGCCGTGGCGCCCTGGGCCCGCCC
>NW_006785255.1:1118308-1123759 GCF_000442215.2 Lipotes vexillifer
ATATATATATATATATATATATATATATATATATATATATATATATATATATATTAGCATGTCTAAAGATAATTTTAGCCTGGTAATACAATACAGCGCTGAGTTCAGGGAATAATAATAGAAAATTTTCTTCATTGAACTACAGAAAAGCTGTGAATCAAACCAGTTCTTCTTCTCATCTGTAGTCAACCACCATTGTATCCCTTCTCCTTTCTTTTGAGGTTTTGCATGTCTAAAGATAATTTTAGCCTGGTAATACAATACAGCGCTGAGTTCAGGGAATAATAATAGAAAATTTTCTTCATTGAACTACAGAAAAGCTGTGAATCAAACCAGTTCTTCTTCTCATCTGTAGTCAACCACCATTGTATCCCTTCTCCTTTCTTTTGAGGTTTTTAGCCAAGAAAAATATCTAGGTTCATCTGATTTTAATCCCATAGGCAGCGATGACCATTTGAATCAATGAACTCTGATTCTTTCCTGCAGCAAAGCTGAAAAATCTTTGGGAAATCCATTTACAAAACATAACATTGAATGGAGACTTTTTCCTTTTTGACCTTCCTTTTCTCAATTTCTCAAAGAAAAACTGACAGAGCTGACTGTTCTCAAACTTTTTTAACTGGGCTACCACAGTGGTTTTTCTTTTCCTTTCTTTCTCTTATAATTTTTCTTTTTTTTGTCTCTCTCTTTTTTTTTAATGTATGTGAAATATCAGTGAGCTAAAAAGAGTTGAAAGAGCACAACTTCTTCCTAACTTTATATTCTTGCCTTTGGCCAACAACTTCTATTTTTCTCTTCTAGGAAGTGCTGGAGGAGTAAATGAAGAATAGTGAGTCAAATTTCAGAATTCTCAAGAAGAATATAGGAACAGATCTCTTTGTCTTTAACATTTTCCAGCAATGATGGAACCATATGAGAAAGAAATAGATATTAGTAGTAATTTTGCATTGGGGTGGTCATGGAGTACTGAAGGAAAAAAAAATCCCACTCAAAGTATAATGCTATAAATCATGCAAATTGCATTTATGTTGTATGTGGGCAAATAGGTTTCCAAAGAATCTGTAAACAGAAGAAAAGAGCCTTCTTTTTGTGTTAACTATTTCTATAGTTTTTGTTTGATACACTATTTATTCTCAGAGATTATTGCTGAGAGTTGCACATAGTAGGCACTCAATAATTGTATGTTGAGTGATTTCTGATTATATACAAGAATTGTATCCACTTTTATATGGAAAATCATGTTTTCCTTGAATCTTAATCATTATTTTTATTATAATTATTACTACCTATCAAATTTCTTCAATTTGCCCACCATTGTAATATGCATGCATTGTTAGGTATTTCTCTGTGATAATAGGACATTCCAGAAGTATCAAATAATTTCTTAGGAATCAACTGAATAAACTATTTGATCAGCAAGCATCTGTTACCAATACTCTAAAATTTAATAAAAGAACAATGTTTTATTAGTGGTAATGTTGGTTTTGTTACAAAGTAAAAGTTATCTTATATAAGATAAACACGTTAAAAAAATTAAAATTTTTTCCCAAAAAAACTTAATCATCCAGAAAGAAATATTTTTAGTTTGCTGCAATAGTGAGAAGTCAATTGTGAAAAGTATCATTTTCTGTATTTATTCCTTTCAATAAGTAAATTTTAAAAATTTTACTATATTAATATAAATAACTGGCTAACTTCAACTGTCAAATCCAGAGTTTCATAATGGATATGATGAATAATATCTTTAGTATTTTTAAAGATTTGGGGTGGGCAAAAAAACCTAAATAAGTCCTAAGTGACAAGAGTGAGTCAGTGTCTATGAACCTCAGGTCAATGTGACTCATATGAAGCACAATATGTAGCAATGATTCACTACCAACAGGATAGCAACCTACCATTTTTTGAAAGCTAGACATAAGAAACTGGCAAAGACTGAAAATAAGCTTGACATATACAATCTATTGGATCTGAGGAAGCATCTGTTTTGTCTATCTAATTAATCAATTGTTCTTAAACTTCAATTAACAGAGAATATTAGAGAGATAGGATGTGGATCAAATAAAATGTTATTGCATTGTAAGATGGAATCATAGCAGAAGCCAAGACATTTATTGAAATGAAGTATTTAGTTTCAAAGCAGTCTACATTGATGTCTTGTTATAGCAATTTTATTTTGACAGACCAAACGATGCATGAATATGCAGTTATCTGGTCTGATGGATGTGTTACTGTGCAAAGGTGTAACAATCTGTGCTTTCTTATTGAATGATTGAATTTGCATTTTTTCCTCAGAGAACAACTATACACTGTATTTTCAACTAATTTACTACCTTGAAAATTTCTTGTTAGTTAGCAACATAATCATGGTTACTTTATTACCAAATAAGAAGTAATTTTGTAAGGTTGATAGCATAAGAATTGTTCGATAGAATTTGGTCAACAATTTGGGAAGATGGTGCCATAGGGTGGTTTGTGAAGGTAAGTAAGAGTCTGTGATGAACTGAATGGTGTCTTCTCAAAACTTATGTGTGGAAGTCGTAACACGCAATGTGATTGTACTTGGAGATAGAGCCGTTAATGAGGTAATTAAGGATAAATAAAGTCATGTGGATGGGGCCCTAATCCAATAGGACTGTGGTCTTAAAAGAAGAGACTTCAAGAGTGTGCATATACAAAGGAAAACTATGTGAAGACACATTAAGAGATGATGCACTACCATCAGCTTTAGAAATTTGCTGTGCTAGTCTTCCATTGCATTATTCATCTTGTGATCACTGTTCAGTACTGATGTATAAACATTCCAATTTTCTGGTGGAAATCTTGGAGCTTCTTGTCTTCTCTCTCTGCCATACCTTCCATGGACATACACTCTCTCAACATAATCCATCAGTTCATCTAAATTTTCTTCTGCATTCTCCACAATATACTCAAAGTTTCATTTACATCTTCCAAAGACATAAGTGGACGTCTAAACAATGCGTATGCACATGTACAATGTTACTTTCCATTGTCATACACTCATGTGTTAGCCTCAAAGAAGATATTTTTTGTCAAAATGATTGTGAAAAGTGAAGCAAGCATTTTTAGTTGTGCATTTGGTAGGAATAGTCAAATTGCATTTGAGATTGCATTCGTATTTGCAATCTTGAAATTCATCACACACAGTGAAGAGATAATATCAAGATTTCTTTCCCATGCAAATTTAAGAACTTTCATATATATATATTGATATATATATATATGAAATATATATATATATATATCTGTAAGTGTCATCTCACATTTCCATTGTTAATGCATAAATCAATGGCATAGTATAACCCAACACTACAGCATGTGTAGTAAATAACTGAGTGAACTCTGTTGGTGCCATCTTGAAGTTGCCATCACTGAATAATGAGGTACTGGCATTTAATGTTGTATATTGTCATGAGTTGTGTAAATAAGAATTCTTTTGTCATCTCAAGCACTGGAATAATGCATAAGAAATTGTTCTCTGTGTCTGGAATTATACTGCTCTGGAATTTCAGTTCAATACAATTAAGTTGGGTTTTGAGGTTGATGTTTATTTTGAGTTCTATTTACTTGCTTCTTTAATCAGTTTCTTTCCTATAGCATCTGAATATCACAAAGAGTTCTTCAAAGTACCTGTGATGGTGTTGCATTTGGCTCTTCCAAATGTTGTCTTAAGCTTTTCATGGTTTTCCTTACTTCCTCTTTAACCTCAGTGTTGTGCTCATATTTTCCTGTCCCATTTTGAATGGCTATAACGTTATCCAAATCTTGACTAGTTGTACATTGGACGTTGCAGATTCTCATCTTTTTACAGCACCAGTACCTTTCACTTCTATCTTTGTTAAAGGAATGGAAATAGTAACAAAACCCACTATAACAGCACTGGCTTTTCTTTTTGTGAGCATACTATTTCTGCCACATTCTGCTGAGAATTTTCAGATAAAGATGTCATATTGCCAAGCAACAGGAGAAGGGTCATTTTTTTTTTTCTTTTGTAGCTGTCCGACCAATGGTCACTGATTTAAAGGTAGGAAAAACATTACTTATATCTTATGAAATTGACACCTCATTCAGCTGGGCTGGATCAGCCAGTAGGTAAGCACCAGCCAAGGACAGGTAAGTGTGGGAGTCATACCTACTAAAACCTCTCCAAATAGCAGCCCATAGTTCTTGTGGTCTACAGCTCTCATACCTCTATATAACAAAATTCAAGCGAAGCATCACCTATTAACTCTGGGAGACGGGATAGCTGTAGGGGGGTTAATTAGATGCTCAGTGTCCCCATTATGGTGCTACTACACCCAACCACTAAGTGGTAGAAAGCCACACTGTTACCGAACCAAATTTGAGTCCACTTGCCCACGCACAGTAAAGCCAATCTACTGACACTGGGTGTGGTGAAGGAAAGTGCAGGGTTTATTGCAGGGTACCGAGCAAGGAGTCTAGGCAGCTAGTGCTTAAAAGGCCTGAACTCCCCAAAGACCTTCAGAGAGAGGTTTTTAAAGAGGGGGTGAGGGAGGAGCAGTTGTGAGGTGCAAGATCAGATTGTATACATTCTTCTGTCTGGTCGGTGGTGAGATAATTGGGAATCAACACCATCAACTTTCTGGTTCCAACTGGTCTGGGGTCTACATGCTTGTGGGCAGCATACAATTAACTTCTTCCACCTGGTGGGGGTTTCACTATCTGTAAAACAGCTCAAAGGATATGGCTCAGAATATTATCTATAGCCCTTGAGGAGGAACTACAGGTCCTTGACTTTGTTTATTGGCAAAACAATTATTATTATGTCTTGATTGACTGTTTTCCTTTCCTTATGCATTTTCTCACTTCTCTGAATAAATTTACTCATTGGAACTCAGGGAAGGCCTAGGAAGCTAAAGTTTTTCTACAGGCAATGTGGAGGACATGGCAGGGTGGGGATGATGTGTCCTGCTTGGTTACAACACTTGATCTCATTGCTCCCAAACAAGCAAGACGCTTTGTAAAGAGCCTACATTAACATGTTCGCCACCTGTTTTTTATAGTGTTTCACCAAGCTTCTCTTTTCAAACTCCTCCCTCATGGAACAACCCAGCCACATCCAACCAAATGCCCAGGGACATATAGGTGTAATTTGTTTTACTGCACTTCCCAGATAATTGTGTTTTTTACAAATTGAAATTTTGTGGCAAACATGCTTTGATCAAGTCTATTGGCACCATTTTTCCAAAAGCATTTGCTCACTTTGTGTCCCTGTGTCTTATTTTGGTAATTCTCACAAATTTTCAAACTTTTTCATTATATTTGTTATGGTAATCTGTGATCAGTCATTTTTGATGTTATTTTGTAATTGTTTGGGGCTGCCTTGAACTGTGCCACATAAAATGACACACTTAATCAATAGATGTATTTGTTCTGACTACTCCACTGACCAGCCCTTCCCCATCTCTTTCC
>NW_006785255.1:1123811-1154552 GCF_000442215.2 Lipotes vexillifer
TCTCCTTGGGCCTCCCTACTTTCTGAGACACAACAGCATTGAAATTAGGTCAGTTAATAAGCCTCTAAGTGTTCAAGTGAAAGGAAGAGGCACACATCATTCACTTTAAAAAGCCGGAAATCATGACTTAGGAAGTCATATTGAAAGCTGAGATAGGCTGAAAGCTAAGCCTCTTGCACCAAATAGTTAGCCAAGGAAAAGTTCTTGAAGTTAATTAAAAGTGCTACTCCGGTGAACACATGAAGGATATGAAAGTGAAACAGCCTTGTTGCTGATTTGGAGAGAGTTTAATAGTCTACATAGAAGAATCAAACCAGCCACAACATTCCCTTAAGCCAAAACCTAATCCAGAGAAAGGCCCTAACTCTTCAATTTCTCGAAGGCTGAGAGAGGTGAGGAAGCTGTAGAAGAAAAGTTTGAAGCTAGCAGAAGTTTGTTCACATAGTTTAAGGAAAGAGGCCATCTCCATAACATAAAAGTGCAAGGGTGGCTTCCATGGTGGCACAGTGGTTGAGTCCGCCTGCCGATGCAGGGGACACGGGTTCGTGCCCCGATCCGGGAAGATCCCACGTGCCGCGGAGCCGCTGGGCCCGTGAGCCATGGCCGCTGGGCCTGCGTGTCCGAAGCCTGTGCTCCGCAATGGGAGAGGCCACAACAGTGAGAGGCCCGCGTACAGAAAAAAAAAAAAAAAGTGCAAGGGGAAGCAGCAAATGCTGATGTAGAATCTGTACCAAGTTATACAGAAGACCTAGTTAAGATAATTAATGAATGTGGCTACACTAATTAATAGATTTTCAATGTAGACAAAAGAGCTTTATACTGGAAGAAGACACCATCTAGGACTTTCATCGGTAGGGGAGAGAAGTCAATTCTTGGCTTCAGAGCATCAAAGGATATGTTGACTCTCTTGGTAGTGCATAATGCAGCTGGTGACTTTTAAGTTGAAGCCAAGGCTCATTTACCATTCTGAAAATCCTACAGCCCTTAAGAATTCTGCTGACTCCACTCTGCTCTAAAACTAGAACAAACAAAGCACATTTGTTTACAACATGGTTTACTGAATATTTTAAGCCTACTGTTGAGAGCTATTGCTCAGAAACAAAGATTCCTTTCAAAATATTACTGCTTATTGACAGTACACTGGGTCACCCAAGAGCTCTTGTGGAGATGGATAATGTGATTCATGTTGTTTTCATACATGATAATACAATATCCATTCTGAAGCCCATGGATTAAGGAGTAATTTTGACTCTAAGGTCTTATTACTTAAGGTAAATATTTTGTAAAGCTGTAGCTCCCATAGATAGTGATTCCTCTGATGGATATGCACAAAGTAAGTTGAAAACATCTGGAAAGGATTCACCATTCTAGATGCCATTAAGAACATTTGCGATTCATAGGAAGGGATCAAAATATCAACATTAACAGGAGTTTGAAAGAGGTTGATTCCAACCCTCATGGATAACTTTGAGGGGTTCAACACTTCAGTGGATGAAGTAACTGCAGATGTGGTGGAGATAGCAAGAGAACTAGTATTAGAAATGGTGCCTGAAGATGTGACTGAACTGTTGCAATCTCATGGTAAAACTTTAACGGACGAAGAGTTGCTTCTTATGGATGAGCAAAGAAAGTGGTTTCTTTTTTTTTTTTTTTTTTGCGGTACACAGGCTGTGGCCTCTCCCGTTGCGGAGCACAGGCTCCGGACGCGCAGGCTCAGTGGCCATGGCTCACGGGCCCAGCGGCTCCACGGCACGTGGGATCTTCCCGCACCGGGGCGCGAACCCGTGTCCCCTGCATCAGCAGGCGGGCTCTCAACCACTGTGAGACCAGGGAAACTCAAAAGTGGTTTCTTGAGATGTTATTTTCTCCTGGTGAAGATACTGTGAAGATTGTTGGAATGACAACAAAAGATTTAAAACATTACATGAACTTAGTTGATAAAGCAGCAGCAGGGTTTGAGATGATTGACTCCAATTTTGAAAGAAACTTTACTGTGGGTAAAATGCTATCAAGTGTCATTGCATGCTACAGAGTTCTTGTTTGTGAAAGGAAGAATCAATTGATGTGACAAACTTCCTTGTTGCCTCATTTTAAGGAATTGCTACAGCTACCTCAACCTTCAGCAACCACAACCCTGATGAGTCACAGCCATCAGCATGGAGGCAAGACCCTCCACCAGCAAAACCACTGTGACTTGCTAATGACTCAGATGATGGTTAACATTTTTTAAAATACATTTATTTATTTATTTATTTTTGGCTACGTTGGGTCTTCATTGCTGTGCACGGGCTTTCTCTAGTTGCGGCAAGCAGGGGCTACTCTTCGTTGCGGTGCACAGGCTTTCATTGTCGTGGCTTCTCTTGTTGTGGAGCACGGGCTCTAGGTGTGCAGGCTTCAGTAGTTGTGGCTCACAGGCTTCAATAGTTGTGGCTCTATAGCACAGGCTCAGTAGTTGTGGTGCACAGGCTTAGTTGCTCCACGGCATGTGGGATCTTCCCGGACCAGGGCTCGAATCTGTGTCCCCTGCATTGGCAGGCAGATCCTTAACCACTGTGCCACCAGGGAAGTCCTGGTTAGCATTTTCTTTTAGTAATAAAATGTTTTAATATTAAGGTATCACATTGTTTTCTAGAAATAATGCTATTTCACACTTAATAAACTACACCATAATGTAAAATATTACTTTAATATGCACTAGGAAACTGAAAAAAACCTATGGCTTACTTTATTGCAATATTCACTTTATTGCAGTGGTCTGGAACCAAACCTACAATATCTCCAAGGTATGCCTGTATTAACACAACATGCATCATGAGATCCCCTTCTCAATTTGTCCTCTGTGTATTTCTCTAACTATAGAACTCTTCCTTGGTACACATAGTTAATATAAATCAAGATTTGAACCCTGACCCATCTACCTGACCCTGTATACCATTACCAGCTAGGCTACTGAGACAAGAAAGGTTATTACTGGCAATATAGCCACAACACAGTTATTGGACCAATAAAACATGAATGTATTTTTATGTATTAATCCTGTAAACCAAAAGTATAAATACATGTTATGGACTATTTTAACCCAGGGATATTTTCTAAGAGTGGAAGTTTTGACAGAAGCAGATAAATGTGAGGGTTTATTTCTGAGTGCTCCATTCTATTCCATTGGTCTATATGTCTGTCTTTATGCCTGTAGCACACTCTTTTGATTACTGCAGGTTTGTAGTAAGTTTTGAAATCCAGCTTTGCTCTTTTTCTAGGTTGGTTTGGCAATTAAGGATCCCTTAATATTCCATATGAATTTTAGGATGGATTTTTCAATTCTGCAAAAAAAAAGTCATTGGGTTTTGATAAGGGTTTCAGTGGATCTGTAGATCATTTTGGGTAGCATTGGTTTCTCAACAATATTGTCTTCCAATCCATAAACCCAGGATGCTTTTCTTTTTATTTGTCTTCTTTAATTTCCTTCAGTAATGCTTTATAGTTTTCAATGTACAAGTCTTCATCATCGTGGTTAATTCTTAGGTATCTTATTCTTTTCAATATCATTGTTTTCTTAATTTCCTTTTCAGATTATTAATTGTTACTGTACAGAAACACAACTGATTTTCTGTGTAGATTTTTTTATTATCTAATATTGTTTATTGGAGTATAGTTAATTTACAATGTTTCTGCTGTACAGCAAAGTGAGTCAGTTATACATATACATATATCCACTCTTCTTTTTAGATTCTATTCCCATATAGGTCATTACAGAGTACTGAATGGAGTTCCCTGTGCTATACAGTAGGTTTTTATTAGTTATCTATTTTATATATAGTAGTGGGTATATGTCAATCCCAATCTCCCAATTTATCCCTCCACCCCTCATTCCCTGGTAACCATAAGTTTGTTTTCTATAGCCATGACTAGTTCTGTTTTGTAAATAAGTTCATTTGTACCCGTTTTTTTTAGATTCCACATGTAAGTGGTATCATATGATATTTGTTTTTCTGTGTCTGACTTACTTCACTCAGTATGACAATCTCTAGGTCCACCCATGTTGCTGCAAATGGCATTATTTCATTCTTTTATGGCTGAGTAATATTCCATTGTATATATGTAACACATCTTATTTATCCATTCTTCTGTTGATGGACATTTAGGTTGCTTCCATGTCCTGGCTATTGTAAATAGTGCTGCAATGAACATTGGGGTGCATGTATCCTTTCAAATTATGGTTTTCTCTGGATATATGCCCAGGAGTGGGATTGCTGGGTCATATGGTATCTCTATTTTTATTTTTTTAAGGAATCTCCATACTGTTCTCCATAGTGAGTGCCCCAATTTACATTCCCAACAACAGTGTAGGAGGGTTACCTTTTCTCCACACCTTCTCCAGCATTTACTGTTTGTAGATTTTTTGATGATAGCCATTCTAAATGGTGTGAGGTGACACCTCATTGTAGTTTTGATTTTCTCTAATAATTAGTGATGCTGAGCACAGTTTCATGTGCATCTTGGCCATCTGTATGTCTTCTTTGGAGAAATATCTATTTAGATCTTCTGCCCATTTCTTGATTTGGTTCTTTGTTTTTTTTGATATTGAGCTGCATGAGCTGTTTGTATATTTTGGAGATTAATTTCTTATCAGTTGCTTAATTTACAAATATTTTTTCCCATTCTGTGGGTTGTCTTTTTGTTTCATTTATGGTTTCCCTTGTTGTGCCAAAGCTTTTGGGTTTAATTAGGTCCCATTTTTTAATTTTTGTTTTTATTTCCATTACTCTGGGAGATGGATTGAAAAAGATATTGCTACAATTTATGTCAGAGAATGTTCTGCCTATGTTTTCCTCTAAGAGTTTTATAGTGTCCAGTCTTACATTTAGGTCTTTAATCCATTTTGAATTTATTTTTGTGTGTGGTGTTAAATGGAGGAAAGACAGTCTCTTCAATAAATGGTGCTGGGAAAACTGGACAACTACATGTAAAAATATGAAATTGTGTTGATGTTGATTTTTATATGTTCATAAGTGAATGATGAATTTTTAAATTAGTTCTAACAGCTTTTTTTAAAAATGTGGAATCATTAGTATTGGTACATATGAGATCATTCCATCTACAAACAGAGATAATTTTGTAAATATTTTCCTTTCCAATTTGGATTACTTTTATTTATTTTTCTTACCTGATTGCTCTGATTAGGGCTTTCAGTACTGTGTTGAATAGAGGTAGCAAACATGGGCATCCTTATCTTGTTCCTGTTTTTAAAAGAAAAGCTTTAGTTGCATCATAGAATTTGATGTTAACTGTGGGTTTTTCATAGATGGCCTTTATTACGTAATTTTCTTCCTAGTTTGCTAGGAAGATAATTTTCTTCCTAGTTTTCTAGGTAATTTTCTTCCTAGTTTGCTGAATGTCATGACTGAAACAGTGTTGAATTTTGTCAATTGAGATGATCTTGTTTTTAATTGTGTTAATGTGATGTATGACATTGATTGATTTTCATTTGTTGAAACAACTTTGCATTACATGAATCACTATGTTGTACACCTGAAACTAATATAATATTGTAAATCGAGTATGCTTTAATTTAAAAAATTGTGTGGAAGCAATTTATAAGCTATAAATGTTATGCTTTGATTAGCTGTTGCTTTTGCCAGATTATTATTTCTAATCAGGTGTTATATTCTATTTACAACTGCATTGTATGGACACCAGTTTTTCAATCCTATACTTGCTTTATACAGAGATCTGAGGCTGGAATCTAGGGTACGGTTCAGGTCAACTGGAGGGCAGGGAGGCACTAAGAGGCTAGAGGTAGAGGCTATTTACAAGAAAGTACAGACTATTTCACTATTTTAACCACTAGTATGGTCATACCAGTGGTACCAGCTGAATATCAGTCCTCTTCTTGTGCACCATGTCCTATTCTAAAGAGTCACAGATAGTATTATTTGGGTCTTTTTTAAAATAGATTTACCTGTGAGAGTAAAAATAACATCTTCTTATAAAAGACAGAATATATTTATATTAGCTTAATTTTTGGATTGAGTGGATTTCTCTTCATTTACCATGAAAGAATGGTCTTGTTTACTAAAGATAATAAATAATATTTTTAAATTGCTTACTAAAGTGACTCTTAAATTTTAAGCTAGATTGGCAATTATTTGCCTATGAAAGCTGATTTGGTCACATATTTTCTTTTTTTTTAAATACATTTATTTATTCATTTATTTAATTTTTGGCTGCATTGGGCCTTCGCTGCTACAAGCAGGCTTTCTCTAGTTGCAGTGAGCGGGGACCACTTCCCGCTGCGGTGCACAGGCTTCTCATTGCGGTGACCTCACCCGTTGCAGAGCACGGGCCCCAGGCACGCGGGCTTTGGTAGCTGTGGCTCGGGGGCTCTAGAGCGCTGGCTCAGCAGCCGTGGTGCACCAGCCCAGTTGCTCCGCAGCATGTGGGATCCTCCCGGACCAGGGCTCGAACCCGCGTCCCCTGCATTGGCAGATGGATTCTCAACCACTGCACCACCAGGGAAGCCCCACATATTCTCTTTTTTGATAATCAGTTATCTACCCTTAAAATTAATAACATCTAGACTGGAACTGCATCAAAATTGTCCTAATTTTATATGTCACATGACTCTAGTCAATGATTTTCTCTTGATGTATGTTGCTTTCATGAATTGACAAATTTATATTATTCTAAATGTAATCGTAGTTATATTTTTATAAATTAATTGAGATATAATTCACTTATCATAAAACTTGCCGTTTTACAGTATTTAATTCAGAGGTATTTTTTTAGTATATTCACAGACTTATGCAACCATTACCACTATCTATTTTTATAATATTTTATCACCCCATACCCATTAGTAGTCACTCCCTATTCCTTACTACCTGGAATCACTAAGCTACTTTCTGTCTCCATAGATTTGTTTATTCTAGACATTTCATATAAATGGAAATATACATCATGCTTTTATATGACTATGATTCTTTCACTTATCTTAATGTTTCTAAGGTTCATGTAGCATGTATCAATACTTCATTATATTTTATTGCTGAATAATATTCTATTGTACACGCATACTATATTTCATTTATCCATTATCAGTTGATAAACATTTGAGTTGTTTCCATTTTTTGCTACTATGAATAATGTTGCTATGAACATATATGCACAAGTTTTCAAATTTGCACAACTTTTTGAATGGTTAATATAAATGTCAGTTATTTTCAGAGTAGATGTATATGTATATTTACATATATATGATTGTGTATTTATATATGAAATCTCTGGCATTTACGAGAATGTGAAAATATTTCTTGAAAAAAGTTACTGAAATAAACATTTAGATATTCCTTCAGGACACAGTAATGCCATCTACAGAATATGTCAAAATCCTGAATCCTAAAGCACTGACTTGAACATTTATAGTACTAGTCTACTTTTATGCTTTTAAGTGGTAATTTCCTGTTGCCCATTGGCTACTCTAGTTGGAGTCCTCTTCTCTAAAGGGCCATTAATAGTGCAGTGCCAATCAAATGAATACCGAATGTAAAAGTATTTAGGATGTGCCTAGCAAATTTAAGCTTTGAATACATGACTTCTACTCTTTTTCTTTCAGTTTATTTCTATCCCACTTCCTAGTTTCTTCCTTTGCTGTGAAATTTTGTATAAACTAGGGAACCAGCCATTAGTATTTAGTTTAATGGAATAACCATCAGTGGTATTCTATTGAATTAGCTATTAAAACACTAAATTCTAGTCCATATTATGTCTGATGTGTAAAGAGGTGATAAGGACAAAAATAGCTTTATGACTATTGTAAACTTTATTCGCAGGATCAATTGCTATCAATGTCAGTAATACAACTCTGTATGTAAATTTGGTACTTTACATTTTTTTAGAATATCAGAATGTCCTTCCTCAATCATAAATTAGGCTCAAGATGCAGTTTTAACAGTAATCTTCAAAGTTAGAATAATCTCTTAACCATATTTTAGAGCAAATTTACAAGGCACCCATCCTACTTAAAATATCAAAGTCATATGCAAATCTTAACCGACTTTTGAATCTTTCTCAGAATTTACATATAAAATCTCGCTTTCTTGCAGATGGATCTTTCCTGTTACTGTTCCTCTTCTGAGAATCATGGTAAAACAAACAAAAACCTTCAAATATTCATCTAATTTTTCACTGGTTGTGCTGTGGTTTAACCAAATATTATCATTTTGTAGTTAATGTATCCTTGTCTATACGTGCTTGGGTGAGGGTTATTTCTGAGGAAGTTTACGCCCACTTGCAAATCTCCCATGATTCATAGTTGATCTTTTGGAGCCTGCAAGTGAAGCCAACACAGTGAGCTTGAAATGTTAAATACCAGGATGGTGCTGCTGGTCAACACTTGTAACTCCTTAAGTAAAGGGGGATAGACTTAGTATAACACAGAAATTATCCTTAACACTTTTAAGAAGTCAATACAATGAGATAAAACTTTTTTAGGCAGAGCTCAATTAGAAAGTTATTATAGGCATATCTCAGAAATATTGCAGGTTCTGTTCCAGACCACTGCAATAAAGTAAGTCAGATGAATTTTGGGACTTCCTAGTGCATATAAAAGTTATGTTTGCACTATACTGTAGTCTACTGTATGCACAATAGCATTATGCCTAAACAAAACAATGTGCATACCTTAATTAAAAAATACTTTATTGCTAAAGAATACTAACCATCATCTGAGCCTTCATTGAGTAGTAGTAATAACGTCAAAGATCACTGATTACATATCACCATAACAAATATAATAATAATAAATTGTGAAATAATAAAGTATGAAATAAATAATAAATGTGAAATATTGTGAGAATTATCAAAATGAGACCCAAATACATAAGTGAGCAAATGCTATTGGAAAAATGGTGCCAATAGACTTGCTGAAGCAAGGCTGGCACAAACCTTTAATTTGTAAAAAAATGCAGTATCTGTGAAATACAATGAAGCGAAGTGCAATAAAATGAGGTATGCTTGTACTGCCAAATTTATCCTGTAACTTCTCTCCCTAACTCCTCAGTGACATTACCAAGAGAGAAAAAAGGCTATACAAGGCTCTTTGAAAGCAACTAGAGCTGACAACTTCTTAGAATGAGCATAGGAGTTCTAACATTGCAGAAATGAGATGGAGAGCTGGAGGTGTTTAACTCTCCCCGCGGGGTGCTTTGTCTTTAAAAGTTCTGAATTGTGAACAATTTCAGATAGATACTGAAGCATATCATTAGTTTCTAAATTTATACAATGAGTAATGGGAGTTGACTGAAAAAAAAATGCACAACCTAAAAGTTGAGAATTATGTTTTACTCGGTAGATAAACCTGAGGAGTTAAGCCCTGGACACAGCGTCTCAAATAGCTCTTAGAGACTGCTCTGTAGAGGCAAGGGAGAAGGCAGGATATATAAGAGTTTTTGCAACAAAGACCAGGTAGCCAGAACATCAAAAGAGTCACTGTTAATTAAAGAAAACCAGATATCTCAGGTTAAGGAATTTATCTCTTTTTCTATGTATGGGAAGATGCAAGAGTCTGGACTCACTGAAATCATTCCTTTGATATGCACCTCAGTTATCTGGGGCCAGTATCCTGTTCTTTCTCTTCCTGAGTCTCCTCAGGGCTAACTTCCTGGGGCAGTTGTAATGTTATGGCTTGATGGCTGCAACAAGATTTGTTTATTGATATGGTAAGCAATATTTTTCATTCACATGGGGGAACAGAAAAAGAGGGAGAGAGGTTGAAAAGCTGGCTCAAGAGGAGCTCAACAGACAATGTAGAACCACTATGAGGTTAGATTTGTATAAAATTTTTAAGCAGCAGAGTTCCAACTGTGGATTAAAATATTTGGAAAAAAAAATTCTAGAAAGTTCCAAAAAAAACCTTGAGTTTGCCCTGTGCTGACAGCCATTTACATAGCATTTACATTGTATTTACAACTGTTTACACAGAGTTTACATGGTATTAGTGATTATAAATAATCTACAGATGATTTAAAGTATATGGGAGGATTTGCATAGGTTATGTGCAAATACTAGGCAGTTTTATGTAGAGGACTTACATTCACAGATTTTTGTATCCATGGGGTTGGGGAAGAGAGGTCCTGAATACTAAGGGACCACTGCACTAAAGTGCAAGCTACTAAATTTCATGGTTCCTTGGCTTTCTTATCTGTAAAATGGGGATGATCAC
The DNA here is from genome assembly GCF_000442215.2 of Lipotes vexillifer. Taxonomy (NCBI): domain Eukaryota; kingdom Metazoa; phylum Chordata; class Mammalia; order Artiodactyla; family Lipotidae; genus Lipotes; species Lipotes vexillifer. The sequence continues at coordinate 1,134,031 of NW_006785255.1, forward strand.
TTCACTGGTAATGTTACATCATCAGGCACATTTAGTCTCATCAGTTTCTACATGTAAATTTGCAATGCTAGAAACCCATACTTATTCTAAAGAATCCTCTGCTCCAACGATTGCAAAGGACAGGGCATGGATTTTTCTCTCTGAGCAATGTCATTGGAGGGTTAGGAAGAGGAGTTATAAGACCACCAGGCACTTAGCCTAAAGGAAACAGGTAAATCGTAACAGTATTTCATGATGTCAGAATGACCTTAGACTTTATATAAAACACACAGAACTGTGTTGGCTTATAGAGTAAGCATTTAGTAAATGTTAGTGATCATGTATGTTTGCTTCTGCTTTTGCTTGTTATTTAAGAATCAATATATTTACTGAATGATGTGAATTCATTCTCAACAAGTGTTAACAAATCGAGTTGCAGTCTTAATATAGTTCTGATCTAAAAGTCCACTTTAGGTATTATCAAGGGGCATTATTCAGATTGCTGGCTCCAAAACTCAACATTATTGTGCTTCTAAGGCTGGCCAGGTGAGCAGTGTCCCTTACAGACTGTGGCAGAGTTAACCTTGTTCCTTCCCAACTGAGCTGCACGTTATGCTAGCAGAACCAGTGGGATTGGGATTCATGTTCATTGCCTCAAAAGGCAGTTTTTCCATGCATGTTTCTTTTTATGGCCCTCAATTTAACTTTCAATCTCCATATTACATTGGTGGTGAAAAATTCTTTTTATGGTTTCTAGAATATTGTAAGACTACAGGCTCTGCATACTCCAGCAAGCAACATTTCACTCACCCATGCTAGGCTTTCATTTCTTTCAGGACTGACTATTTTAATTTGTTCCTGGTGGCACTCCAGATTGTTTGCTAAACTGGCTGCAGATGGTTTTGAATGCTGCTGCTGCCAGCGTTGTTACTAGGACTTGATCTACAGATCATATTTCTCCCATCTTACAATCTCTATCTTGGCTGCCTCCTAGACAGCATATGGCTTTTAAAATCCTTTTAATGACCTATAAAGTTCTCAATGGACCTGATTCTGTTTACCTTTCTGACCTTTTAACTTTTTTACACTCCAACAGACTCTCTTGTCATCCAATATTATTGTTGTCTCATTGTGCATAACTGATACTAGTGGACTGGTAATTGAGTTACAGTGTAGGCTGATCTTAGCCTGTCCCAGGCACCAGAAACCAGAATGATTTGGAGAGTGCATAGAAAGCAGAGATGCTGTGGCTCATTATTTTAGGTGTATTTAAGAACTAATCAATTTTCTTTAATTCTTATCTTAACCTCATTGAGATGTGTTTAATTATTTCATACATGTTTTCTTATTTTCTGGCCAAAGAAATTAAAGGAATGCAGAGGTCCCTCAAATGAATATTTAACAGGTGAGATTTAGAGCAGTCATTGAGCAAAAGTGCTAGAAGGAAACACTGCTGTGTGTAATGAATTTAGTTGTCCTGAGAAATAAAACAATGTAACATACTTATCTTGAGGACCCACAAACTGTAAAACCACATACTGAAGCTAAGTATCTTTGGGGCACCATTTGACTTAGTAGGGATCATCAGGTTGTTCTCTGGGTAGCAGAGGAGAAACAGGAAATAACTAGTCCTCTTTCCCATCTCAGTGACCATGACTAGCACAACCGGTTTGTTTCTCTTTTCTTGCATCATTCTTTTTCATCTATCTTTTCATAATTCCACATACAAATTTAGCTAGGCATTAAAAGGAAAAATATCTTTTAATATATGCTTTTGTGTTTTTCTTTTTTGGGGGAAGGGTTTGGATAGAATGGGTAACTATTCTTTTCCAAGTTTGGGAAGCAATTGAGAAATAAGACATAGGAAACAGAGAACTGGAGGTCAAATATAAGCTTTATTATATAGATAAACCTGATTGAAGAATATGGCTAGAGGTGGTCAAAAGATACAGACTTCCAGTTATAAGATGAAAAAAGAATATGTTTATATATCTACAATCAAATGGAGCTGATAATACTATCTGTCCCTCTAAGCCTGTACTTTAGAACAGCCCACATGGGAAGAGTGGTCTTCAGAGCAGTCACACTTACCCAAAATCACTACTTCACCTTGCACTGAGGCTGAGAAGGAAGAAGAGAACAATTTCTTCACCCTTCATGATTTCAGCTTTTAAGTAATTGGTTCGAAAGAATTCTATTTCTGGGAATGATGAAATAGATTATTTAGATTACTTTCTCTTGCTGAAAACAGTGAGATATAGTGGAATTATATGCTCTTTCCAAATATATATCATATATATCACATATATTATAGTACATATTATATATTATATTAATATATAGTATATGCATTAGTATATACTATATATTAATATATAATTATATTAATATATATGGAATAATATGTTATATTATGATTTATTTTTTACAAGTTAGTTATATATTATTTATGTATTTTTAATATATACTAGTAGGAAACCACATATCAAAGATTAAATATTTGAAAAAGTCTAAACCTAGAAAATCAGGCAAAGTAAACAGAATATCAGAACACTAAAGCCATTTATTTGTCATTTGTTGTTTGTTTTATGCTGAGGATATGTGAAAGTGACACTATTGGGCCTCTTAGGGCAAGGAAAACAGAAGCTTAAACTCAAGTTTTTGTTTTTCATAAAATATCCTATCCACAGTTTATAAGAGATTCTCTCCCACATTAAGCTAGGACTGGTCTCACTGAGGAAATAAGGGCAGCCCATAATTAAAACTATCTTTGTCTTTCTCCCCAAACACTGAAAAATATGACTTAAACAATGAACTAGGAGAAATGGGAAAAAAAAATCTAAAAATTTATGACAGTAGACTAATATTCCCCTTTATTTTCTTTTTGCCCCAGGTTTGAGGAGATTCCCATCCAAATGCCTCTGGTAGAAGACACATACATCCTAGGCCTTAGGGAATCTCCATGTAATTAAAAAAGAAAAAATGCAGTGACGATCATTCTGCCAAAGATAAATAGACATCAAGGCTACAAGGTAGTAAAAGTGAGAACCAAAGAAGAAAATAGAGAGCAGAAACAGATTTCAGATATTAGAATTATCCAAAGATTATAAAACATCTATACTTTCTATGTTAAAAGAAAATAATTATCAGACTTCTTTCAATTATGAGAGATTAATTTCTACAGGACTTAAACTTTATCATTATGTATCACTATAAAACTGGAAAAAATGTATGAAACAACTGTTTTCAGACACTGAACAATGGTGAGTTCAGAACTGTGTGATCTGAGAGAAGGGAAACAAAAGTAGTGAGCCCTACAATTACAGCAACTGTAGGTCTGGTGGCAATTTCTGAATTGATACAGAGGTAGGGAACCCAAACAGAGTGCAGCAATTTTACGGAGTTGAGGAGACAGAATTTACAGGTAGAGTATCCTAGAGGAAGGAGCTATGCAGAGAAAGAGCTACAGAAATCTGCATAAGGATTTCCCGGAGTCTTTGTTTTAATACCCATCTGTGCATACGTAAGGTAAAACTCCAAAGAATATGCAAAAAAAAAAAGCTTAAAAATAATAATTATTAAGGAATAGCAAACTGAACACAAAGATTTGGAATCATATGTGTTTGCACTAGCCAGAGTGGAGAGACCTTGTTGAATATACAGCCTCTAAGTAGAGATATAAAAGGGGCACATATTAGCAGTGGGACTAAACAAAGGCTAGAGCAAAGCTTCTCTGACCTGGCCCTACAAAAGCTTAAAAAGAGCCCTAGAAAAGATCAAGCTGATTCACAAGTACCCTAAGTCCCTGCCAGAACAAAGCCCATATATCTAAAGAGATACAACAAAATCCAATATTCAAAAATAAGATTTATGATGTCTGGTATCTAATATAAGTTACTAGAAATGTGAAGAAGCAGGAAAAAAAAAAAGACCCATAACTGGTAGAAAAAGTGGTCAATGGAAACAGGCCCAGATATTACAGAAATGATTAAAGTAGCTAATAAAGATTTTAAAAGACATCTTATAAATATGCTCAATGATTTAATGGAAAACAACAAAAAAAGCACCAGAGTAAAAGATATTATAAAACAGTAGGAAATTTAACTCTGGATACTTGGTGACAGTAAAGACTTTAAAATTTTAACTTGTGATAATATTACTGTGATTATTTTTGAAAAAAATTATTTCTGTTGGAAAACACACTGAAATATTTACAGATGAAGTGAAATACTACCTGGGAATAGCTTCAAAATGTTATGGGTATGAGAGAAGTGAGAAAAGATATAAATGAAGCAAGACTGTCTGCGAACTAATAATTGTTGAAGCTGTGTGAGTATTATGTTTATTGTATTACTGTATCTACTTCTGAATAAATAGTTAAACAAAGAAAACTTAATGGAAGTGTTTAACAGCAGATAGAATAAAGAAATAGGGAACGTGTGAACTGAAAAATAGATCAGAGGAATTTACTCAATATACACACCAAGAGGGAAAAAGATGGAAATAAGGGGCAAGAAATGTGGGGGGAACTCTAAGGAGGTTAACAAACATTTGATGAGTCACAGGAGGAGGAGCAGATATAATAATGAGAAATAAGAAATTCTTCCATTTACAGAGTGAAGTGGCCCAGAGGATTCCAACTACAATAAAATTAAAAACTCCATACCTAGTCATACCATAATAAAATTACATAAAACTAAAAAGAGAAAAAAATCTTTAAAAATTTGAAGAGACCAAACCTAACCCAAATTCTGTTTAAGCTACTGACATCTGACTGAACTGTAAAAATGGAAGGTGGAAGTAAGTGTAATGATATTTTCTTTTTGCTGTGGAAAAGAATTGACCAATTAAAATTCCAAAACCATCAAAAATATTTTTCAAAATAAAGATATTTTCAAAGAAATGAAGCTAAAAGAATTAATTAATAGCATTATTTCAATAGGATATTCAAAAGATGTTTAAGGAAGAATTAAAGTGATCCCAGGTGGAAGGTGTGAGATGAAAAAGCAAATTAAGAGGGAAAAAGTGTAAATATGTGGTCAAATGTAAATGAACAATGATATACAAAACAGTTAGAATAATGTCTAAGAGAGTTAAAATTTATTGAGTCAAAATACGTGGAAAACTGTGAAATATCAGTTAGGAGTAAGAGTAAATTGCAGGTAAAATATTCTCAGGCCCTTGTGTTATCTGAGAGGAAGGTAAATGTTGATTATACATGTTTTAATGTTGATGTTTTAAGTATGCATATTTTAATTCCTAGGATAAACATTAAAATATTGAAACCAGAAAGGAAAATGCTACAAATATTCAGCAATATAAAAGTAAGCAATATAGAAGAGAAAAAAGAATATTTATTAAGCAGGACAAACAGATAATAGATTTAAACCCAAATATACCAGTATTTATACATATGCAAGTAGAATAAAAGGAAGGTAAAGATTTCCTGAATGAATTTTAAAAAATACAATTATACTATTTAAAAGAGAAACACCCAAAACCTAAGAATATGGAAAGGTTGAAAATCTGAGGATGGGAAAAGATACACTAGGCAAATACTAAGAAAAAGCTTTTATAGCTGCACTAATAATAGACAAATTAGATTTTAGACAAAACATTAAGGGAGGTAAAGAGATCTGCTTCATACTGATAAAAGGATTAAATTCATCAGAAAAATATATTAATTTAAAATTTGTATGAACCTAATAATATCACCTCAAGAAATAGAAAATAAGAATTTCCTATGTATTGAGACATAAAAGCGTCAACAATTTCAAAGAACTGACATCATATAGGGAATGTTAACTGATAAAAAGGGAAATGAAATCTAAAAGTTAATATCAAAAAGATAACTAGAATATTCCCAAATATTTGGAAATTAAATCTTCCATGAGTTAAAAAGAAATTGAAATGGAAATAACATATTTTAGACTGAATGATAGCAAAATCTTAGAAGCATGCATGTTGGAACTATAGTAGTACTTAGAAAGCAGTTTATAGATTTAAATACCTATACTAGAAAATAAGAAGATTAAAACAAATAAAATGAGCATCCATCTCAGACGTTAGTAAAGGAAAGTAAAGTAGAAGGGTGAAATAAAGATCAGAAATTAGTGATATAGAACAGGAATACACAAAGATGAAGATCACCAAAACCAAGAGTTGGTTCTTTGAAAAAAACTAATACAATTAAGAAATATTTGCATGTATGAAATATATCAGAGTCCAGGCAGAAGACATAAACCATATCACTAATTTCAAAATTTAATAAAAGAGATAATTAGTAGCAGAGGATAAACTACTAGGAAAGAGAATTCTAACCAATATAGAAAGAGCAGATACAGGGATAGCCTAGAACTGAGAGAAAGTACCCAAGGAAGGAAGAAGCTTGAAGAAGGGTCCCTACAAGGATGAGGTTCACACCTCAAGGGGAGGGTGAGGCTGTGGCCCACTGCATGTCAGAGAAATTTGCTGAGGTGCGACAGGCCAGGGTAGGTATACAGGAAACCATGAACTGGGATGTCAGTGCAACTCAATAGGAACCGGCCTGCAGGGGTGCTGTGAAACTCCCTGAAGAGTCATCCACTGAGGTGTCGCTGAAATGCATGACATGAGTGTCACCAGGTGTCCCTGATGAAGCTGGCAGCTGTGAACCACAAAAACAAGAAGAAAACACACTAGGACCAGGAAGATAAAGCCTCTTCTTCCTATAGATCCTCTCCAGCATGCTCTACTAACAAAGCTCAATATTGTGTGAGTTGGCAGAAAAGAAATATGTGCAAGATCTAGCTCCAGTATCACAAAGCTAAGCAAGGAAGGGTAAGAGAAAAAAATAAATCAATAATTGGCACACATAGAATATTATATAATAATGAAAGCGAACAAACTGCAGCTGGCTGCAACAAATATAATGTTACTTTAAAGAAGCAAATCACAAAGAAATGTATGTACTATGATTCTGTTTCACATACAGTTGAAAAACAATGATGGTAAAAATATAATGTATAGCAAGAACATTCTTGCCATAAAGTTACTGTCATATCTCAAGGAGGGAAGGAAAGCATTGTGCTTAGTAAGACACACACAGTGGTTTCAGGTGGGGGCCAGTCCTGCCAGTAATCCTCCCTTTCTTGATCTGTGTGGTGGGTACAAGGTGTGCACTTTATAACAATTTGTTAAATTATGATATGTTTAATAATGTTCTTAATGTACCTATACAAGCTTATTGTTATTGTTTGCCTAACATATCTTTTTTCCATTCTTTATTTTCAACCATCTTGAATACTTAGATGTGTTATATCTCTGTCTAGAGAGCTCAGGGGATTCACCAAAGTGGTGACATGGACTGAGTAACTGAAGAAACAATAACCTTAAGGGACAACTCTAATTCCTTATTCTGAGGTGTTATATTTTGAATAATGAATCTCTGACTTTTAGTGCTAGAGCCTATGAAGTTTAAATTGCTTGTTGAATAGATGAATAAACTAGAACTCAGGTAAATTATAAGCCTAAGTCACATGACAACTTGGGGCTAACAACTCATCTACAGGAGGTCTCCTGGCTCTCAGTTCAGTGTTATTTCTATTACCTCATATATAACATATTACATACCTTCATAGAATGCATCCTAGCATCAGCTGGAGTCTAATTGGGGAAAATGTGTTGATCCTATGTAGCCCTATACATAACATATATTCTAAAAAGTCCTAGTAGAACAGGCTATAGAAGTGAGCTACTCTGATCACTTTTCTTTTAGGTTTTAGTTAAGCAACAGGAAATATGCATATATCAATTTTGTCAAACTAGGTTAGTAACTCTTTGAAACGAGGGCCATGTTTTCTACTCATTGTATTCTTCCCTCTTCAGTGACTATCATGACATGGGATATGAGTTGGAGCTTTCTTATTTCATATTTATAGGAAAAAAAGCACATAGTGTGTAAGAACTAATGAATAGGGGCTTCTCTGGTCGTCCAGTGGTAAAGAATCCACCTTACAATGCAGGGACGGGGATTTGATCTCTGGTCGGGGAATTAAGTTTCCACATGCTGCAGGGCAAGTAAGCCCACGTGCCACAACTGCTGAGCTCTCATGCCTCAACTAGAGAGGCTGTGTGCCGCAAACTACAGAGCCAACGCACTGTGGAATCCATGTGCCACAACTACAGAGCCCACATACCCTGGAGCCTGCACGCCACAACTAGAGAAGAGAAAACCCATACACCACAACTAGAGAGAATCCCGCACGCCGCAATGAAAGATCCCGCACGCCTCAGTGAAGATCCTGCGTGATGCAACTAAGACCCGAGGCAGCCAAAAATACTTAATTAAATAAATAAATAATAAATAAATCTTTTTTTAAAAAAGAACAAATGAATACATTTCTTTCTTTCTTTTCTTTTTGTTTTTGAGGTACGCGGGCCTCTCACTGTTGTGGCCTCTCCCGTTGCAGAGCACAGGCTCCGGACGCACAGGCTCAGTGGCCATGGCTCACAGGCCCAGCCGCTCCGCGGCATGTGGAATCTTCCTGGACCGGGGCACGAACCCCTGTCCCCTGTATCAGCAGGTGGACTCTCAACCACTGCGCCACCAGAGAAGCCCCATGAATATATCTCTAAACGCCCTTTCAGTTTATTTAACCTGAGAATTGGTTCCATTCTTTAGATATGTAGTTCTGATCAAACTGATAAATTCTTCCACCAGCCCTCCGAACCTCATTCTAGTCAATGTGGCTCAGACTTGGCCTTAGATTTTATACTTCCTATAGCTCTGTGGGATAATTTGGAGTTGTATGTTCAAATAGGTTTTGTTTTTTCAGTGTTTTTGGTTTGAAAGTATCAAAAAAATCTACAGCCAGTTTGAGCTAAATAGTAATTACTGTCTCATGAAACTTAGAATTCTAGGAACAAAGCCAACTTCAGATATAGCTACAACCAGGAAATCAGAGATTATCATTAGGGTTCTCTTTTATTGTTTTGCTTGTATCTCTACTTGATTTCATTCTGCAGGCAGGGGCTCTCCATGTGGCCGTCAGAATGGCTTCCTGTACATCTTCCTAGACTCCTTGTTAGTTCAAGTAAAAAGCCTTAGGAAATACTATGACTGGATCTAGTAGGAATCATGTGACCATATTGGAATGGCCAGCCTTGGGTCATATCCTCTATGACCTTGTCACTAGCTATGCTACAATGATAATATAACTAACTCCATCCCACAGAGCTCAATGCGACAGAGAACAGCTAAGAACCACTCAGACATCAAGAGGTACACGTGTGTTGGTAAACAAGCAGGGAGAAAGCCATTTGGACTCCTAAATGGTGCCAAAGGATGTCAGCTTCCTGAGGGCAGGGTCAGTGTCCACTGTCCCCAGCACAGTGGCTGACACATACTAGATGCTCACGAAATGCTCATCAAACACATCATTTTCTCACCCATGTAAAATGACAACTCAACTAACTATACCTGATAGCTATGAAAACAGCTCACCTCTGTCTTTGAAATCTTTAAATGCTGGCACATATGAAGAGAGGCTTGTCAGTGAGCATTTATGGAGAAGAGGATTATACAATATGAGGTCTGGAGGTTCTCCTGGTGATTCCCACCTTTTCTGTTGCTGTGAAATGATTGTCATTCAAACGGTACTGGAACAATAACTGAACCATGCTAACATCAAACAAAAGCAGCCCCTGGATTTTCTGACAAACCAGAAATAATTTACTAGGTGCAGGCAGCATACTTATGCTGGCATTTTTAAGTTCTTACATGTGGCAATAAATATTGGGAGGGAGACATGTCAGTGGTCTTGGGGGTGGTTGAACCATAGTTATTTGATTTATGGTGTTCCAAATCCAAGCAGAAACTACCTCCTTGCCTCAAGTACATGCAGGGATTCTTGGCAATATATATGGACAGAATGGAGCTTACCTAAACCTGCTTTCCATTGACTTTTACTCTCATATTTGCTTCTGCTAAGAAATTGAAAATGACTAAAAGCAACAAATAAAACCTGTGGCCAGATCATAGTTCTGCAGTTGTTTGGCAAAGGTTAGGCACAGTGAGTGAAGAGCAAAAGGAAAACAACTTAGGAATCCACAATTGAAAAGATTTAAATGCATTTGTTTCAGCATGTACCCTCATATGCCTCCTAGTAGAATAGTTGCTGTTCAAGGGTTCATGCCATAGGGATATTTGGTATATATGATAATTAAGGAAAATGTCACCAAACCCTTCTTGGACTAAAGCCCAATACTCATTCTCTGTATTTAACAGATTCTCAGTGGGCATAACAGAGCTGAGAGGTCTCAACCATCGTGTGCCAGGGAAGCATTATCTAGGGGTTTGGAACAAAATTGAGAATGGGATCGTAAGAAATAAACAGGGTATAAGGAAAGCAGAGCAGCCTAGATCCCAGTGGCACACTACGCGTTGCATGACCTATATTTAAACCACAGCATCCTGCTGGTCAGGCCATAAAGGGGATGCCTGCAGGAATCCTGAACAGGAAGGGGAGGGAAGGTGTGAATGACATGAATGCATAATGTCCAAAGTCAACAAAATTAATTTTCTCACAAGGCTCATGATCATGAGGTAGAGCAAAGAAGAGAGAAGGCAAAGGTGGACGTTACTTTGGCAGATAATGGATCATGGGGAGAAAAGCATCATGCCTCTCCTACAGGAATGCTGCTTCCTAAAGGAAACCCCTAAGGACATCTGATGGACACTGTTGTCCCTGTGGCTTTTGCCACACAGGGGATGCTAATTTAATGACAGGCAGGCAGGGGAAAAAGTGAGGCAGGCGGACTCTCAACCACTGCGCCACCAGGGAAGCCCGAGAATTTGCATTTCTAAATTGCCAGCTGATACTGGTCCTGCTTGTCCCTGCAGCAAACTTTGAGACCCAGTGCCTTACAGTACACAGCCACATATATGTGGCTTTGATTCAGTAGAGATTTGTTTTTTGCCTCAGCTTCCCTGATTTCATGAAAAGGCTAGTAGGAAAAAGTAAGTAAAAAGTAAACATGTTAATGTTCACTAATTCTCTGGAGTATGACAACTGGCAGCTTTGCCTGTGATATATTTTGCTTTTCTGTTTCATTTGTCCATAGGGAATATGAACTTAGGTATTCTGCATGTCTCCCCTCTCTATCATGACAGTTTTCCTTGCCTCCCAACTCAAATAGCAGAACCAGGTTACAAGCCTTTGGTTGTTATGTCAAGCCTCCAATCTTCCCTGTAGTGCTACTGTTATACCACCAGGGCAACAAGACAAATTCAAAGTGAATGACTGGCAAAGATTATACATTTCTCAAGAGACTCTGATGCCTTTTTTGTACAACCAGCTTAATTAAGAATCCTTGACAGTATATTAACCCCTAGCTTATGGATCTCAATATGCCAGTCAAACATAATGAGGTAGATGCAAATGTCAAAGTACAGAGTCTTTGCCTAGGAACATCTAAAGGCTTAAAACTGTATCTTCAGTCAGTTGTCAGAAAGCAATGGGAATAGCTGGGCCTGGGGAGGCCAGGGTTTGCGCGTTAAAATGTAAATATCTATGGCATGACCTCCAGGACTGAGCTATGCTATATCCACGTGGGATTTCAGGGTATGAAAATGAAGATAAAAATCTTTGGCTTACAAACTCACATTAAGATAACAACAGCAACAACAGCAATAATAATATATTCCAAGACACTTCTAAAGAATAGGGCTTGAAGTCAGGAAACAAAATCAAAAGTTGTATCCAGGGCTTCCCTGGTGGCGCAGTGGTTGAGAGTCCGCCTGCTGATGCAGGGGACACGGGTTCGTGCCCCGGTCTGAGAAGCTCCCACATGCCGCGGAGCAGCTGGGCCCGTGAGCCATGGCTGCTGAGCCTGCACGTCCAGAGCCTATGCTCCGCAATGGGAGAGGCCACAACAGTGAGAGGCCTGCGTACTGCAAAAAAAAAAAAAAAAAACTTGTATCCAGGTCTGTCACTATAACAGACAAGCCAAATGACGGCTCTGTGTCTGAATAGCTAATGAAGTAGGAATGATAGTAGCTGCTTGTATTTGTTTCATAATAATTTGTATCAGTATAAAGAGTAATACATTTAATTATATTAGTTTATCTTTTTAATGACTGGGCTAATAAAATGGCTAAAATATAGGACTGTTACCAACTTGGTGTATCTGGCTCTGGGCCAGATTCGATGATATTGTAACAGTTGAACAAGTTGTAACTTAAAGCTGACTAACAGATGGTTGGTAACCTGAAACACGTGTTCCAGTGGCTGAAGGGCTCTGTCTTGCTAGGTTTGGTGGTGTTTGCCATTTTTACTCAAGACCTGAATTGAAAGTGCAGCTATCACATTTATGTGACACAAATTTGGAAGAGATAGCTAATATCGTCTATGAATAGATCAAGGGCCAAATATATTTTCTTTTCAGTTTGATGATAAGGTGACTTTAATAAGTCACACATTAACAGGGGTAAATATAAGGCTCTCTACCAAGACAAAAAAAAAAAAAAAAAAGATCTACACAGCAAATTCTACCTGTAGGATAGGTGACTTAAAAATAATATGTGCAGAAGAGACTTTAAGATTTCACTATGAAGCATTAATGTGTTTTGGATTCTAAGATAGTTAATGTGATCTTTGTTGCCTTTAATGGATTATAATGTACAGAATGAAAGAAGTGATAATGTTGCTGTAAATTAGCCAGACTTATCTCCAGAGTATCTTCCTCAGCTCCAGATACCACTCCACTGAGTACAGAGAAAAGCAATCAAGTCAGGGAAGCAAATGGTTTCACATAAAGTGTGGTTGAATGAAACAGGAGATTTTAGCCCTTATAAGTGCAAACTGAAGGAAGAATAAGAGCTCTGGTTTAAAGTACTTGAAGGATAGTCATGGTGAAGAGAAAGTCTTAATTTTTTTATATGTTGAGTCACAGAGAGTGTCATTAGGACCAGAAGGTAGAGAGACAGATATTAGGTCAGAACAAGAAAGAAATTTTATTTTAAATGTTTATTTTTTAAAAAATGTTTATCAAAGTAATTCACACACACACACAGTTTACAGAGACAAATAACACTGCAAAGCATGTAATTTAAAACAACAGTTATCTTCTCTCTCCCCACCATAATCCTTGCTCCCCAGAGCAACCTCTAGGGACTATTTTCACTTATGTTTCCAGTATGTTCTTCTGTTTTCTAAATATCATGCCTATTCTGCTTTAAAAACATTAAATCTAATGACTTCTACTATAGAAAATGGGAATTTATTTCTCTATCACCTTGTCCCCTCTTCTCCCCTTTTCCTAGCATAGTTAAATAACTGTTTCTGGTTAAATCAATATTCAGAATGTACTTTATAAAAATAGCTCATGATTGAGTCACATAAAGTATTAAGATGATATTTTCTGTCTTATACAATGTTTTGTTTTCCTTAGAATTAATGATTATCCTATTTTGCTATTTCCCCTGGGTGCTTTTATTAATTTATCCTCAAACTCTCCATCAGAGATTCAAGGCTTCAATCAATGCAGTAAAACATGTTGGTTAGTCTTTCAGTGCCCTTTTTTCTTAGCAAAATTCTCTTTGGGGTCTTCAGCTCACTGGCTCCTATCTTGATGCACCTGTGGTCCTTTCAATATCCTTTACCTATTTCCTGAATTTTACAGTTTCCTCTTTCTTGTTCTATTTCCCTATTTTAATGGAACATTTTTTCCAGTAAGCTTCCTCACATATAATAAATAAAATTTTTGAAACTTGACCAGCTGAAAATGTCCCTATTCTTTCCTAAATTTGATTCAGAGTATTCCTGGGCCTAGAATTCTGGATTGGAAATTACACTCCCTCAAACTTTAAAGGCATGTGTTTCATCATTGTTTTCTTTTTTTTTTTTTTTTTTTTTTTTTTTTTTAAAAAATTTCTGTGCATGGGCTTTCTCTAGTTGTGGCAAGTGGGGGTCACTCTTCATCGCGGTGCGCAGGCCTCTCACTATCGCGGCCTCTGTTGTTGCGGAGCACAGGCTCCAGACGCGCAGGCTCAGTAATTGTGGCTCACGGGCCCAGTTGCTCCATGGCATGTGGGATTTTCCCAGACCAGGGCTCGAACCTGTGTCGTCTGCATTGGCAGGCAGATTCTCAACCACTGCGCCACCAGGGAAGCCCTCATCATTGTTTTCTAACTTTCAGGTTTGTTGGTAAAAAGCCTGAGACTATCCTTTGCATATATGTTGCATTTATTTGTTTATTCTCCTTCTGGAAAGTTTTCAGTAAATTCTCTTTATACTTTCTAGTCTGAAATTTCTCAGCGATTTGCATTAATGTGGAATTTTTTATTGATTGTGTGGATACTTTAGAAGCTCTTGGCCTTCAGTTATGAGAAATTTTCTCATGTTCTCTATTAGTTTTTTAAAGAACTTTTCTATTTTTAAAATTACTTTTCTAGTAAAATGTTGTGCCTCCCAGATCTAAGTTTCTCATGCTGTCTTTCTTATTCTCCATCTCTCTGTATTTTGTTCTATATTCTGAAGAGTTCCACAAATCTATCTTTCAGTCTATCAAAACTTTTATTTCTGTTACTGTATTTTTAATTCTCAAGAGCTTGTCTTTTTTCTCTGAAAGTTCTGTTCTTAGAGCAACCTGTTTTTCATTTTATGAATGAAGTATTATCTCTTTGAGAATAATTTAGTATTAATATTCTCTGTATTACTTTTCTCCTTCAAGTTCTTTTTTTCCTCCTCACTGTGCATTGATTTGTACTCAGTGTTTCATGTTAGAGTCTTTCCTAAAAACTAAAGGCTGGGACATCCTTTCATATTCTAGAGTGAGTCTGTTAGATTAGGTTCCCTGGAAAATAGATTGTGCAGCAGGTTTACTCAGGATTTTCTTGGGATCAACACCTGAAGGGGAGAGAGACAAATTGGGTGGGAATATGGTTTCAATCAGTTATCAGGCAAACACAAGGAAAGCTCTGGTATTGGGATAACACATGAGACATGGACTAAGTTGAGGCAAGAGGGCCAGACCTCTTTGCCTCACATCTACAAATTGTTGGATTTGGGATGTGCTCCGGGAAAGACTGTAATCATCTACAAATCAATGGATTTGGGCTAGTCCTCTGGGCAAGGCAACTCTCTTCATTTGGGGTGATTTCCTAAGAGGAAATCAGCTATGATCCACAAGCCACTGATACATCCAGCAACTAGGAGCATCACCTCAGTCCTAAAGAGAGAATCTAGGTAATACACTACAGAATCCACAACAGCAAGGCAATTAAATTTTGTGATGTGCGTGAGGTTAGGCAAATGGTAGACCTTACCACAAGGTGATAATTTTGGGAGAGTGATCACTTAGGGAGATCCTTAAGTATCAGTATCAGAGATATTTCTCTTGGGCTGGTAAATTTCCACAGATGAAATTAGGGAAGGAGTTGGGTGGTGACTACTGTGCTGGAAGGCCTTTTGAGAGGCTCAGTGTTCAATATACAGAACTACACTTAATCCCCTTGTTTTCAGAAGGTGCTTCACCTCTACCATCCCCTCTGTCTGGTGTCCAAGTGTTGACAATCTTTATGGTTCAACATCTTCAGAAAGGAATTCAACATGCCTGGGTGAGAGGGAGGACAGTTCTCCAGCTTTATGAGGTGAGGGAGAGAATCTGGGTGTCTGACTGTTTTTAAACAGCCTTTCAATAAGTTCTCATTTTCAGCCCCACATCACACTTCAGATGTACCTGAGCCTTTCCATGGTTTGTCTTCTGCCTTGCAGACTTGAGTTTCTCATTTCTCTATTCTGCCAAATCAGCTTCCAAAGGTTAATTAACATACCTGTCTCTTTGCTCTTGTGGAATTTTAAGAAAGCAACTCTTTACTTGTTTTACTTGGATTTTGGAGATGAAGAGGGGAGATAAATGGGTTGCTCAATATTTCATGTTTGACTTTAGTTACAGTAATTACTTTCTAAAAGGCGTAATGTGATGTCTCAAGAGGTGATGGTTCTCAGTCACAAGAGGTGTTCAAGCAGAGAACGAACAATCACTCAAGAGGAATGTTGACAGGATTCCTGCCTCAGATTGAAATTAGGAGCTCGTTTCACCCAATCCTGAACTTCTACTTTTCCACGTGATATAGGAGAAAGGGCTTTATGTCCATTACAGTAAACGCTACATGAAAGACACAGAACAAGGGTCTATGCATTACAACTTTCCCATTTGATAGATAAGCTTAATACTCAAGGCCCTTTTTGATTTGGCTTCTATTTACCATCTAGGTCCAATTCACAATACTACCCCAACGCAATTTCTTCCTGTCAGCCAGAGATATCCAGTGATGTCTGAATCCCAACAGTGAGCATAATTTAGGCCCAAGGTGAGATCATTTATACATAAGAAGGAAAAATCAATTACCCATTTCAGTTGAGTACATATACTCATCAATGGATAAGCAAGCTGAAGTGATCAGTGGCAGTGGCCATGGAATTCTCTTCTGGGCTATTTGTACTTTAGGAGTCAAATTTAGATCAACTTCTCCACTCACATCCACTGAAATTATTTGGAATAGTAGACCAAGTGTTCTCTTTGTTTTATGTGTTATTACATTTTAGATAATGCAATACTAAGAGGTAATATTTATAAAGGTCTTACCTTCTGCCAGGCAGTGCTCTAAAGCTTCACATGCATAAACACATTTAATCCTCACAATAAAACCTCACAATAAGTTCTCATAATAAAATTGTATGAGGTAAGATAAAGTTTTATCCTCATTTTATAACTGATGAAACTGGGTCACTGAAAAATTAAGTAACTTTCCCAAGACCACACAGTAAATGACAGAGCCAAGATTTGAACCACATTCTGATTTTGCTCTAGACTCCAAGCTCTCAAGTGCTGTGTAGCTCTGACGTTTGTACTTAAGGTCAGAAATTTTTACACAAAAATAAATATGTAATACAACATACTGTGTTACACAATGTATTATACAATGTGTGACATAGAAAGGGAGTAATAAGAGTAATCATAACTGTTACAAATAAGCATTATTTTCCAGTCACTCTGCTAAAGTGTTTTACATATATTTTTCCATTCATACTTACAACTCAGTTGCACTTTTGTCCCCATTTTACTAATGGGGATACAGAGGAATTAAATGACTTAACCAATTTGAAACCAGGATTCTAACCCAGGTCTGTGGGAATCCAAGTCTAAGATCTAAACTACCTCTCAAGAACCATGTAACCTAGATGAGGTCTTTGGCTTTATTTTGACTTAGAATTTGCAATACACAGTAGCTACAAATGACTCACATTCCAGGACATGTAGTACAATTAGTAATCATGGAAACATTTACCCTTTGTGGCTGCTATGTGGGCACCAGACTAGACTATCATTCAGTACTGTAATTTATGACTACTTCATGCTTCACTATTCATACTCAATTATAAATTAATTTAAAAATTATATGCTACACAGGCATTTGAATATTTGCAAGTTCATTATGGTCTGGGTTAAGCCCTCTTGAGTATTATAAAAGCATGTTTCACTTTTCTCCAGGTTACCTGACCTCACAAATTATGTTTTTATATTGTATATATATATAATTATATTAAATATATAAAGTGTAAATATATAATTAATATTAATATATAATTAATATGTGTATGTACATATAATTATACATAATTATATATGTGTATGCACATATTAGATACACATATACTATATAATTAATATAATGTAATAATATAACATATATAATTAATATATACATAAGCATATAATATATAATTAATATATACATACACATATATGCACATATACATATACAAGTATGTTTACATATCTCTGTACATACCATATTGCTTGTGACTTTCAGATTGCATTGCTCAAATCGCTAGAATGATAGAAGACTCAAATCCTTGTAATCAGTTTTTTTTTTTAAGATTTATTGCTGTGGACATTAACTGAAGAATCTCCATGTTTTTATTTTAAGAAGGGAATTAGTTACTGGTATTGGAACCATAATGTAACATCATGATATATAGCAGATGCCAGTTCCATTACAAAGGCACATTTGTTCTCCAGGGAAAGAATGTATATTTTAAACATTCATTTTGAGGGAGTAGAAATGTTAATGACTAGGCTTTTAGATAAAAATATTCCACCAGATGTCACTATTTCCTTTTCAGTGAAAATGGTTTGCCATCAAATGGTTTCTAAGATATTTTAAATAAATTAAAATGAAGTAAATAATCCCCTTGTGTATAGGTGATTCAACTGGCACAACATGGCTACAATGAAACACATTTTGATACTCAACCCAGTCTTGCATCTCAACTTTGACACTAGCACAATGCAGCTTTCTTAGCAAAAAAAGCATGGTATTGCTACATATTAAAGAGAGGGATTCAAGTATAATTCAAGGGTCTGTTTAGCTCTAAAGGAAAATGTGGGTAAAAGTAATTTTCCTTTTAAAAAGTAAGGATTTCAATTAGAGTCCACAAAGCCCCACAACCACCTTATTACTTTCTCCTTTATTCTTGGGAGTTGTTGACCCTTCCCAACTTTGTTGACCCAAATGTAGAAGATTAAGTTCTAAAAACACCAGAAAAAAGATTGAGAGAAATATACAAATTCTCCCTACCTTGTCATGGGGAGCCCAAAATTTATTTATTAGCATCATCTTTCTGTGGGATTATCTTCCATCCATTTCAATAACCTGATCAGATATGGAGGGCTTAACTTGATTTTGCGTGGAATAAGTGTGAGGGTCAGTTTTATCTCAAACTATCTTCATTTTCATGGTATGTTCTATTTTCCTGTCTAAAATGCCTTAGCCATGAGTCCTTGAGAACAGATAAACAGAGTGCTGATAAAATAGAACATTTCAAATAGTGTTACATTTTTTTCAGGCGTTGGTATTCTTTCTAACAGACATGTTTGAAGACATATATTCACTAAGTCAACAAAAAAAGTAGTTTGATGACCTGGTATGAATGAATGACATATATTAATTCATTTAGCAAATATTTGTTCAACTTTGCTACACTTCCATTGTTTTGATAGGAAGTGAGGATGACATGAAGGCATGAAAGATAAGATCCCAATCCTCAGGGAGCTTCCAATCTAATGAGGAAGAAGGATAGGCATAGGGGGTGTAATATGCTCTTAGGGCAATGGCAGATGTACTCACATACGTTAGCACTGTAGGCTGACATATTAAAGTGAGAGGGATTGAGTTCATATTCCAGAAGTCCTGACTTCCCACTGACTTTTACTTATGACAGTTCACTAACATTTAGACCACTAAGGTAACACCCCATTCAGGACATACTTTAAGTAAGTAAATAAATAAATAGGTAAAATAAAGTTTAAGACATGTACATAATATAATTGCACATCTAAGAGATTTATTTCACAATAATGTTTTATTCAAGCAGAAATGAGAATAAGCTTGTTTTCAAAGGTTTCCTAATAAGCTCCTAGGCTTAATACTACCCAATCAGACTGAATTTGGAAACACAAGACAAATTCTCCACTGTAAGTAATCTGTTTATTTTAATAGCATAAACCTGAATGTGGAAAAAAAGAGAATGTTGAGTCTTCTTTTCCTCTGTAAATGCCTAATAGGTATTAATATAAAGTAGAGAGAGCATTATTGGTCATCTTACTGAATTTTTATTCTTATTAGATAATTGCATAGATTGTTTAGTATTTCAATTAAAAGAAATGACTATTTTTCTTCCCATAGCAGTATTAAGCGTTTTAATTCTTGGCCAAGGTAAGGACAGTCTTTATTTTAGTTTTGCATTGTCTATGTATACAGATTAGTGTTTCCCCTTGCTACCCTTTGAAGCTCTGATAAATTAAAAAAATTGCGAGAAAATATCTGAAACCAGCTTTATTGATTATGAAAGAAATAAATGAAAGGGGGGAGTAAAAGGAAGCCAAGTATCTGACTCTTTACTCTTGATGATATATAAATATAAATGAAAAAGCAGATTAAAAAGCTAGGTATGATGTGATTCAAAGTTATTTGAAGAGTAGAGTCCTTCTGCATGTGTACAGTTTTCCTAACCTGTACTTCCTTAATTTTGTAAAAGGAATTTATAATCTATTTGTAATTAAAAAATGTAGTAGAGTTTGTGTATCTTCCCTTTTTTATTTTTAAGAAATAACTGCTCTTGGGCTTCCCTGGTGGCGCAGTGGTTGAGAGTCCGCCTGCCCATGCATGGGACACGGGTTCATGCCCCGGTCCGGGAAGATCCCACATGCCGCGGAGCGGCTGGGCCTGTGAGCCATGGCCGCTGAGCTTGCGCGTCTGGAGCCTGTGCTCCGCAACGGGAGAGGCCACAACAGTGAGAGGCCCGTGTACCGCAAAAAAAAAAAAAAAGAAAGAAAAAGAAATAACTGGTCTTTATTTTGCTTTTTAAAAATTCTGTTATTTTAAAGAGAAATATTCTATCCTAGAGCCATTATATATAGATAACTAGTGAATACTTTAAAAATATTTGTTAGTTATATTTCAGTAATAATAATGTTAATTATGTCCCTGAGGGAAA